>NC_141605.1:40892451-41212049 GCF_047967505.1 Dipteris shenzhenensis | reverse complement strand
GAAGAGAGAGAGAGAGAGAGAGAGAGAGAGAGAGAGAGAGGGTGGAGGAAGAAGAGAGAGAGAATATTTTATTATATATATATATATTATAATATATTATATTGTATTATAGTATCTATTAAATAATAAATTAAATAAATATATTATATTATATATACAAAATAGCATTCAATGCCTATAAACCTTCTCCCTCCATTTCCTCCAAGTGGCATTTGTCCTCCTTCTCCGACCATCAATGCTCTCCTCCGTTGCACGACACGTAACACCCTTTTCAACAACGACATGTGGCAATGTCTTACCTCCCCCCACCCCTCGCTCTCTCTCTCTCTAAATAAATATAAACATGACAATAAAATATAAATAAATATCTTATATATATCTAATCTCTCTCTCTCTCTCTCCCTCTCTGTCTCTCTATGTCTCTCTATCTCTTTGTCTCTCTGTCTCTCTGTCTCTGTCTCTGTCTCTCTCTCTCTCGCTCGCTCGCTCTCTCTGTGTATGTATATACATATGTATGTATTTTTATATGTTCATGTAAATATAGTTATGTTCAAGAGATAGATAGAGAGAGAGAGAATAATTTATTATATATATATCATTATATATTTTATTGTATTATAATATCTATTAAATAATGAATACATATTATATATTATATTAAAAATAGCATTGAATGCCTCTAAACCTTCTCCCTGCATTCCCTCCAAGTGGCATGGTCCTCCTTCCCCTCTGGCCACCAATGCTCTCCTCTGTTGTGCGACACGTGGTAGCCTTTTCAACATGACACGTGGTAATGTCTTGCCTTCCCCCCCCTTTCTCTCTCTCTCTCCGTGTGTCCCCGCCACAAATACTCCCCTCTATATTCTCTCTCTCTCTCTCTCTCTCTCTCTCTCTCGAACATAACTCTCTCTCTCTCTTGAACATAACTATCTCTCTTGAACATAACTATATAGAGAGAGATAGCTATGTTCAAGAGAGAGAGAGAGAGAGAGAGAGAGAGAGAGAGAGAGAGAGAACTATATCTACTTGAACATATAAATAAACTAATTAATATATAATAGATAGATAGATAGAGAGAGAGAGAGAGAGAGAGAGAGAGAGAGAGAGAGAGAGAGAGAGAGAGAGAGATAAGGGTATGGCGTCTCATGTTCATGGTTCAAGTGATGGGGCAGGTGTGGAGGAGAAGTTGGTGTGTCAAGGGAGCATGTTGCACGTGATTAGAAATTTGGTGGTGGATCTTGAACGCTTTGTTGTTTTTTTGCAAGGAAATGACCCTAGCTTGACACATGTTTTAGATCCCATGGGACCAATCGCATCTTGACATACTATGGGAATTGATTTTGAACAACCTCTCTTGCCTTATGAAAGGGTCTCCTCATGTTCGAGTGGTCCAAGTATCTCCGTGCCAATTTCTTTGGAAAAGAAATGCAATGCATTGGTATGGATCTAAATGCTCTACCAATGCACAATCAAACCAACATTGTAAAGGCTTGATTGCCTAATGCAGAATGGGCATTCTTAGAGCAAAGAAATGCATTGCGTTGGTATGGATCTGAATGCTCTACCAATGCACAATCAATCAACATTGTAAAGTCTTGATCTCCTAATCGTGAAAACTTAAAAGGTAATTATCGGCTAGAGGCAATAATAAATAGGTGAGCAAAGGTGAGGGATTGAGGGGAGCAGTCGTCGTGCCGCATGGACAGGGTAGGGTAGGGGCAGGTGGAGCAAAGGTGAGGGGGCAAGGAGTGAAGGTGACGGGGGCCAGCCTGGAAGGAGAGGGGATGGTAAGGTGGAGTGAGCGTGGGGGGTAGAGAGCAACTGCACGAGGAAGTGAGGGGTCGAGGGAGCTAGCATGAAGAGGGGGGTGAGGGAGTAGCCAAATGAGGAGGTGAGGGTTTGAAGGAGCTAGCACGAAGAGAGGGGGTGAGGAATAGCCGCATGAGAGAGAGAGAGAGAGAGAGAGAGAGAGAGAGAGAGATGTGTGTGTATGTATGTATATATGTGTGTGTGTGTGTGTGTTTGTTTATATATATGTGTGTGTGTGTGTGTATACATAAATAAATAAATAAATATATAAAAGATAGAGGAGAGAGAGAGAGAGTCTATAAGATATTATTTATATTTTAAGATTTAGTGTTTTATGTGTGTATGTACGCCCCACGCTTGTTGGTACATATGTTTTTTTTAATTGGCAAAATTTTTAAAACTTCCTCAAAGTTTGAAATTTATAAATGAAACCTTAAATTTTATTAAATGCAATAGATGATCGTAACTTTGAGACCCAGCGGAGTGGGTCTTTAGCCCCGTCGTAGATGCGTCAACCTACGGAAGTGCTCAGGAGTACTTGTACACTCATCTCTTTTTGCTTATTTATAAACAAATACTATCTTTTTGCCGGGAAGAAACCAAAAGCATACGTTAGATTGAGGATTTTGAACGTTACGAAAGTTTCTCAAGAATTTTCTGTTTGCTCTTTGTTGGCCATAGCAAACGTCACCTTCACTCTAAGCGTAAGGCTACTGCATATTGGGTTCCGCCCGGCAGCTGGTTATGACGACCAGGATCACGCCTGGTGTTGGTGCCAATTTGTTAGGCAGCACTCTGCAGAACGTAATCAAGATGCCACCGCCTATGTCGGGAACCTCGACGCTCAGGTGCGTCTCCATCGACTCCTTTCAGGCCTGGTGTAGATTAGCTCCTCGTTTTGGTTTTGGCTCATCTGGCTATACCTTACGGTGACGTATTTGCGCTCCCCTTAGTGATGGGTTTCGAGGATTTGCATTCTGCGATTCTTTCCATCAATGTATTCTGTTAGAGATGTTGGGTTGTGGCAGACTGCCTCCCTTGCTGCTTGAGAGATGCAGTTGTTCTTTATATTGGGCTCGGGTACCGCAAGTCTGGTTGTATGCTTTATCTGTCCAGTCGGTGAGAAAGTCATCATAGTTACGACCTGTAAAAGCTTGTTTTTTAAGAATTACATGTGGTTGGAGAGAGAGAGAGAGAGAGAGAGAGAGAGAGAGAGAGAGATGTATTAACGTCTGGGGGAGGCCCATGGAGAGAGAGAGAGATGTATTAACGTCTGCGGGAGGCCTCATTGGCCTATGGGTTAAAGTGCACAAAAAAGTAGACTCATACAAGTCTCAGGGGGCTGGAGCAAAGGGTGTGCTAGAGAGAGAGAGAGAGAGAGAGAGAGAGAGAGAGAGATGTATTAACGTTCGCGGGAGGCCTCGTGGGCCTATGGGACAAAGTGCGCAAAAAGTAGACTCATACAAGTCTCAATGGGCTGGAGAGGAGAGAGAGAGAGAGAGAGAGAGAGAGAGAGAGATTATTAAGAGTTGTTGGAAGACCAAAAAGGGTCTATGAAACTAAAAGAAACTGATATAATGAACTGATGGGTGGAGTGGCATCAACACCTAGGACAAATACAAAATCCATAATCCATAGTCATGCCCATAATGACGTCGGTACATCAAAAGGGGAAAAAACTCTTTGAGTGGAAGCTAGTGAGAGTCAACCCGAGGAGGGGGCATCGGTGCGTGAGGTTGCGGTGGTGGAAGAAACCCTGTGATAGGGCGTTGGCGGTTGTCAGTATGTACAAACCATATAAGTCCCCATCCACCCCTTATTGTGCACCTTTTGATGTGACATCTATTCCTATCTACTCTTTTTTCGTTTACCTCTTTTTTCTTCTCTTTCATTTTCTCTTTTATTTTCTGTTTTTTGCAAAAAGAGACTTCTATTAAGTATTAAAGAAAACTGTTAGAGCAAGCTCCATATGGGATACACCATCCAATACATGAAAATCTCAAGAGCCAAAAAGAAAGGATTGGGGCTGATAATGCCATCTCAATTCGGTAGAAACCTTTGAGAAAAAGGGAGAACCCCTCAAACTCGAAGAAATACAGTCCTCCTAGAAGAGGCTGCCTATGAAGGGCCCTGCATGCTAGCCCATATGGCTATCAAAGTGTGAACCGTGTCAGTCCCCGTGAATACCTGTGATGGGTGTATCTGGGTGCCATCCAAGGCCTTTGTACATTTGGCGCTCCAAATGTGCCAAGAGGAAATGCTAGCCAAAATCTCCCAAGAGGTGTTCAGTGAAGCATGAGAAGCTCTGAAGGGAGTAAGTGGTACATCCTGAAGAAAGCAGGGCTCTATCACCTACCGGTGGACCGAGAGTGCCCAAGAAGAAGGCTCACCTTCATAAAACACCTGGAGCCCAGTAAGGGATAACCATGCGACCGAGCCCCAAGTCATGAATAAAGGGGAAGTATGAAAAATGCTGAGTATTTGAGCAACCCCTTTCCAAACAGTCCTCGCCTAAGTGCAGTCCCAAAGGCAATATTGCACTGACTCCTCTGCAGAATGACAGCGAGGGCAAGTGGGATGAGCCCCAAATCGTGATCTCCACAGGTTCACCGCAATCCCTCCATGAATAGAAAGCCAAAAGAAAAGAGTGATCTTTCTATTTCTGAGGGATTTCCAGAGCGTCCTCCAGAAATTCCTACGCAAATTTGCGGTGATGAAGAAGCTGTCCTAGTGGGGGGCTCTGGAGGGAATCCAACCCCTACTGCTCAGCTGAAATCTCCTGGCATTACCAACCGTGAAACGAAAGAAGGGAATCCTTCTCTCTCGGTGCCCATGATCTATCCACTCCCACTCTCCTAGGTCCTACTGCAAGCGCTTGATAGGTGCACCTCCATATAACCACAATCTTTAGGATCCCAAGGCCAAGAGCAGAGGGTCGAGGTCTAAGTACCACTGCAAGCCCGTTCCATGTGGGGGGCTATCCTAGTGGGGGGCTCTGGAGGGAATCCAACCCCTACTGCTCAGCTGAAATCTCCTGGCATTACCAACCGTGAAACGAAAGAAGGGAATCCTTCTCTCTCGGTGCCCATGATCTATCCACTCCCACTCTCCTAGGTCCTACTGCAAGCGCTTGATAGGTGCACCTCCATATAACCACAATCTTTAGGATCCCAAGGCCAAGAGCAGAGGGTCGAGGTCTAAGTACCACTGCAAGCCCGTTCCATGGTCCGTAAAACCAGCAATCCTGACAGGCTGAAAGGAAACTTTTAGAAGAATATCATCCGTGGATCTAGAGAGTATACCTCCATCCCCAACGTCAAAGTCGAGTGCATCTTCCTCCAGGCCTCGAAGAGTGATCACCTGTAGAGGAACTGCTGTCCTCGAAAAAGCTCCCATCCAAGTGGTGGAAGTAATAGGCATCTCAACTGTCCATTCCACTGGGATCGCTAGAGTCAGGTTTCTGTCCAAGTCAATATAAGGATAGAATACGTTGCCACCGCCACCAAAGATCCCAAACCACTGCTACTCACAAAACCACTCACTAACAACCAAGCCCTGCTCGACCCGTCAGCCCGACCTACGACTCGCTAGACTTGGCGCACCTTGGGTCCGTTTGCGTGACTGGCACTTCGACGCCTTTGACCTGCCACTTCGTCTCAACCATCGAGGTCTTATCGGGTTCCTTGCAATCAATATCGCCCTACCTCCTTCATGCGTTGCCCGTCGAACTTGCTGGAAGTCCACGCCTCGCCATGGCGCTGTCATTGCTTGTGCCAAATTTCGCCTCGCCGCTGTTGCTCGTCCTCTGCAAACACCTTGGCTTAGGTGCCAATTGGTTATTTTAATCGGGGTTAGTAGGTTTGGTTAGGCTTAGTTAGTTAGGTTTGGTTTGTTAGTTGGGGTTGGTTAGGTTAGTGGGGTTAAGCTGACTAGGGTTAGTCCAAGTGGTGGTTAGGTTAGGTTCACCTAACTCAGCATCCTAAGTGTCTTAGGAGTCCTAGGTTTGTGTACTAACTATCCTAGATGACTTACGGATTTGCCCCCTCCCCCCTCCCACCCCCCCTCAAAAATATATATAAAAATAAAAAAATAAAAGAGGGGCGAAAAGTCCAAATTTCTACCCTCTTTTAGGGACCTTGCATAGCTCCGTTTGGAGCCATTTCGACTCCGTTTTACAGCCTGTTTATCGATTGTCCTCTCGAGCTTTGCCATCAGCCCCTTTTAAGCGGTTCTACACACTCTATCAGGCACTCATTACAAGAGGGTTTTGTCTCTTTCTCCAAGTCCACTTCATCTCCTTGCCTGCATTCGAACTTCTCTCTCCTAGACAGCCACCATGCCACCCAAGCGTGCCCCTCGGGATACATTGCATGATAGTGATGAGTTTGCTTAGTAGAAATCCCATACCGTCTTTCTAAGGTTGAGCGGGAGGAAGTGGCCGTACAGTTTTGGGAATTGCTTGAGAAGAACTTCATCTCTCATAGCACTTCTCCTTTTGCCTGGGCTTTTTACCCTTTTTCTAGAGATGAAGCTTCCGAAAATTGTCAAACTTGTTCGGCTCGAGAAGGAATACTTCTCACTTTATGTGAGAAAAACAGAGAAAGGTATTATGTTGCTTGTCATTTATGTTGATGTTCTGGGTCTTAGGAGTGAGGGGCTTTTTCTTCAAATCCCGCCACCATGAAAAGGCCTTTCCTTGAAGGCTCATAGAACTTGTTCTAGGTCGTAGGAGTGAGGGCCTTTGTCTTTAAATTTGGCCACCATGAAAAGGCCTTTTCTCAAAGATAAATCTTCACGAGGTAGCAAGAAAGGGATCAAGATAGTTGGCGATGGTAAAGTTCCCTCTCACCTATGCATTCGAGCTTCTCTCTCCTGGATGGCCACCATGCCACCCAAGCGTGCCCCCAAGCGTGCCCCTCCGGATACATTGCATGATAGTGATGAGGTTGCTCAGCATGAGCCCCGTACTGTCTTTCTAAGGTTGAGCGGGAGGAAGTGGCCGTACAGCTTGACTTTGCTACAAGGACCTGTTGTGGCGAGGTTTGCATCTGTTTCACCTGAGCATCGATTTGAACAATTTGCACCCGGGTGTGCTGATGGTTCAGGAGCATCGAAGGGCTGCGCTCCCTCTCCAGGATTCGTATTGATTTTCATAAGCTGCTTCATGCAAGAGACAGAAAATAAACAATCAACAGCAAATAAACAATCAATGCCTAACGAGAATCCATCAAAAGAATACAATTCACAATTGATAAAATCCAAGGCAAAGACAGGAAGAGAGCATAATAAAAAATAGCCCAATCTGCTCATATGAGTTGGAGAAGCATGCTTTTCTCCTTATACAAACGAGCAAAATATGTGCTTGAGAAGGGAAAGAGGCTGACTCCTCGAATAAGGGAAGCAATGGGTAGACAAGAGCAGGAAGCTAGACGAAATAGCTGAGTGTTGAAATAGGGAAGGTGCAATTTAGAAAGAGATGGCCCAAAGTTTTGGAAAGCACATGCATGGGTCGCATGTTGATATAGAGGGCTTTGGCACATGGGAAAAGGTGGGACGAAGTCACATGGTTCACTGAAGGGGCAGTCTTTATGACTCCTAAAAGTACTTTCATTAGATGTTAGAAAAGGAAAGTAAAAGGTGCTAGTACTTATGGATGGACTGGAACATGCATGCACTCATAATTCCTACATGCACACATGATGCAACCACAAAGTACTCCGACAACCGGCATTCAAAGGCCATACATGGAAAGATGAAAAACTGTAGCATGGCAGGGTGAATATGGAGGGGGAGACGTGGGCGCACCCAGGCTGCCACATGGACAGCATGCAGACATCCTTTTTAGGTCTGTTTGGACTCTTGACAACATGCTGAACAGCCAATGTAAGACTGCCATGGAGCTGCCCTTATTTGGGGCTGCTCTGGGCTTGGAGGGAGACCACACAGGCTGAGATAAGGATCAGCAAAGAGCCCATTATGTGGGTTGCCAAAAGGGGGTTTTATAGGCCCCCAGAGTGCTGGTCTGGTCAGTCCACAGACACTGTCGGCCAGCCAGCAGATCCAGTCGGTCAGATCTGCAGACTGGATCAACAGATTAGGGGCTTGCTGGATAAAGGTATTTGTAGGGTGCAGCAGAGGCACCAGCAGCAGCAACAGTAGACCCTAGAGCTGAGGTGGTGAGCAATGACAGGTGGTGCAGGAGGGAAACTGACAGTTTTGGGCTCTGCATGTCTTCTAGTAGGATCTAGAGTTCTCAGGTGTGATCTTTTGGGCAATTCGATTTTCCGCTGTGTGTTCTAACATGGAATCAAAGGCTAGGACTTGAGCTAGACATACATGTTCAGATATATTTATTAACATGGTATAAGAGACAGTCCACGATTCAGAGGTGTAAGAGCCAAGAAAGGTGATTGAGTTCCAAGGACTTCCAGATTGGCACAGGATTGGATGAGATGTTTCAAGGTAAAAGGTGAGCTGTGTGTTCTAATTTCAGTTCACGTTTCAGTTTCTTTCAGGTCTGATGGCATCAAAGATGCCGTTACCCAACTTTGGGTCAATGGCAAGCTGGATGGGAGCAACCACCTGATCTGGAAGGTGAAGATAAGGATCCACGTGGTGGCTAGAAAGACTTGGAAGGTCGCCATAGGGGAAGGATGCTGTTTGACGGGTCTCTTCCTCTTGAAAACTCCAGACCAACCAATTTTTCCATAACATCTTACGGAGCTCATAAAAGAATAATGAGAATACATACCCTGGATGAACATCCACATGTTGTCTTTGCAGCAAGCCAGGCACCACAAGTGTCCATTAATCCCACCATCCATAGATCTAATGTATAAGGAAAGGAAATACATCATAGATCATGACATGCAGCAAGGGGATTTGAATCTCAATAGGGCATGCCCTAGCCCCTAATCAAGGTACACAGTGTGGATTGGGGCTAAGGATGTGGGCAATACCGGTAGAAATCATTAACGTTTATGCACCCACCTACTGACAATAGAGAATGCCCTTTGGGAGGCAGCTAAGCTAACTATGAGTTTTCCAGACATGGATTCCCGGATACTTGGAGGAGCCTTCAACAAACTTGGAGTTTGAGTAGTACAAGCTTGGGGGGCCGCCTTCACTACCATGCCTTTCTCTAAGCATGCACATGACAACAATTTATATGTACCATCAGCCTTCGAGTGCAAAGGCAGAAGGGAGCTTGATTGCAAGACCTACCAGTCGAGCAGGGACGAAAGTCGGCCTTAGTGATCCGACGGTGCCAAGTGGAAGGGCCGTCGCTCAACGGATAAAAGTTACCTCAGTCCATATTTTTTTGCAAATGTTTCTATACTAAGAGCCGGGACCCTTGGTGAGAGGATGAGTTCTCTAAGTTTCCAAGTAGTCTCAATGTCTCTTTCAGATAGCATTGACACAATGGGCTCTACGAGAGATTATACAAATTTTAACTATCTATTGGCACACCAAGTAGACGTCCTACTTAGGGTATCCTGCTCTCCCTTGTCTAAGGGATCCCTTGCCATGGCTGTTCTAGATGTAATACAACAGGAGAGTGGTTTAACATTGTCATGCCAAGTAGGATACCGACTGAATCTCCCTTGTGCCTAGCCTAGTCTCCTGTCCTCATGTGGGTCTCGCTTGTAGGAGAAGTAGCTCAAGTTCGAGCCTTGTTTCTCTGCCCCTAGTCTGACCATAGGCTTTCCAAAGCTTGCTGAACTGCCGTGCCTTTCTCTCAGACAGGGTCTAGGTGGACAGACGAGATTTTGACTACTGTTGGGGTCAAACAAGGATGTCCTCTATCCCCAACCTTGTTTGGTGTCTACATCAACAAGCTTGAGACAACTATGCAGACACTAGGGGGGGCTAGTTGCTCTCTTGCTAGCACTTTGATTCAAATCCTTGGAGAAAGAAGCACCCCCTTGTTTGTCTTCTCCGAACTCAAGATTGTTGAAGTCCCCTCCAACAATCGACGAGTCTACATCCGGGAGACAATCGGTCAAGCACCTCCAAAAGGCCGGACATTGCTATCTACAAGTTGGGGCATACAGGTTCAGGATCCCAATCTTGGAATCTCCCATCCGTAATCCCATCTAGATTGCTCTACCTGTAATGAGCTCCCCCTGGTCATAGACCTATGATGCGACCGCCTGCGAGACTGAAATGCAAACCCCTCCACTCCTTCCCACTGCGGGAGACCCGATCTCCAGGCCTCTCTCGGGAAGGAGGTGGCATCTACGTGTGATGTTCGAGGCAGAAAACATATGCTCCTGTACCAAAAGGAAATCCACTGCCTTGCCAACCACTACTCTCTGTAACTTATGGCGAAGTAACAAGTGCTGGGGTTGCTGACATGCCCAATCGTGGAGTTCGTGCACGTTCCAACTCACCATGGTCCAACTCATGGGGAGGTGCGCGCTCTGACTTCTGTGACTTCGCCGGTGGTTTGGAGGGGGAGTAGTCCAAATCCACTCGGTGCCGAACTAGTGGCATAACTGGCTCGATGCCTACCTTGATGGTCCACTGCATCAAGGAGGCCTCGACTCCAAGCCTATCCGCGCACCGCTGTAGTGTTTAGTATGATGCCTTCTTAAGCTGAACCTCAGGACCTAGTCGAAGCACACAAATAGCTGCTCCCAAGTCCCATCTATGTACAGAAAAACCGAACTAAAAAGTGGCGGTCTTCCCATGGGAGACCCACGGTTCCCTTCCCTGCGGGCCTAGCCACTCCTCCATCATGCTGAACATCTGTTGCCCCATCATCAAATCAAACAACGTGGGGGTCCACTGCTCCTCCCCACTAGCTGAGAAGTGAAATCCCCAGAAGGGACGAGTGCGAGAGCCGTACACTTCTATGGAACCTCCTTTTCGGGGCTGTAAAATCAAGATTGACACCTCCAGAGCAAGCGGGTATCTGTTTGAAATCTCTAGGTAGTTCCACGGTCCTAGCCTCCAAAACTCTCTGGGCATAGGATGATCAGGGCGAGGCTTAGGACCTAGAAGCTGAGAAAGGGGCCCTGATGACCCTAACTATGAGGAGGTAGAACCAGGACTGGGCCGCGTCGAAGAGTGCTCAGGCACCCCCTTGCATAGGTTGGGACAAGGAAGGGCAGGACACAGGCGGGGGGGGGGGAGGAGGCTGTTGTGGGATCAGGGGGGGCGACCTCGGGAGGAGGGGCGGGGGAGGCAAAGGGACCTCCGGAGTAGCAGACTTTGTTGGGGCTCCAGACTCCCGCTGAACGGGAACCTAGGTACTATGCTCTGCTGTCACTTGCGGGTCCAAGGGGAGATCGAAAAAGGTCTCCTCATCCTCCATCTGTGTCCGGTCCGAGGACTCTGCTGGCACCTTCCCCTTCCCCTTCCCTATGTCCTGGGAAGAAAAAGTATGTGCCTTCTTGCGCTCTTTAAGTCTGACTCTCCTTTTTCGTTTTTTCGAGCTGATTTGGGGAGCTTCAATTTCTTGCTGATTTTCTGACAGTAAAAGACTGACAGATGGGTGGAATCTGAATGCAAAAACTGACTGTAACTTTTTTTTTTTGGGACAGTAACTGGATGAGTAACCGACTGGTTACACTAACCAGACTAATTGCCTTTGGTTTGGTTAGTCTGTAACTAAGCGTTAACTAGAGTAGTTGGATTGATCCTAGTCTGGTTACACTAATCGAACTGGTCTAATTAGGTTAGGCTAATTGGACCAGGGTTAGGCTAATTGGGTATTGGTTTAACTAACCAAAGTCAACTAACCAAGGTCAACCAACCCATGGTTAACTAACTGTATTTAAGTTAACCTAACCACAGCCACCCTCAACTTTTGCGGAGCGATGGAGCTACGACGAGGCTAGATCCGAGGCTGGGGCAAGTCGTGAAACTAGGAGAGGCTTCAAATGACGCAAAAGCTTTGCTCACCTTGCTCGTTGCCTCTCGCCCATCGCTTCCACAGCAAGTGGGGCTTCAATGTCATTGCACCGCCGATCCTCTAGCAAACCGCTCCAAACTAGGGGGTTCGAGCACCCAAGCCTACCCGCAGCAGTTGTAGGTCACGGGAGTTAGCAGCTGCTTTTGCTACGACCACCTTCTCAAGCACAACTGCTCACTCGCATGCAGTATCTTTGCCATCAACGCTCCAAAAGCCAAGCACGAATGGCTCCACGAACCTTCAATGCGGGTGACTCTCATGGGCGGTGGACTCCCTTGCGACTTGCTCGACGGCGACCTGAACGGCTAAAACCGGGGGGGACTAACCAAGCTGAACATCTGTAAGCCCCCATATGAGGAGAGCATGGGGGAGGTAGACCAGGGGATATTGGGGCTGCCACATGGGAAGCACACAGAAAGGGCAGAGGCTGCCACATGGGCAGCACACAGTCTGCCATGTGGGCAGCTGTCAAAACAGGAATCCATGGGCCTGCAAAAGAGGCGCACAGGTGGCGGCATAGGCAGGCTGAAGGCGCCTGCGTGGCGGGCTGTCTGGCAGAGGAGATGGCGCAGAAGCGCGGGGCAGACCAGCAGATTGGGTCAGCCACATAGAGGCCAGGTGGAGCAGCAAATGGGGCTGCTAGTGGGCGGTGGCATGCCTTATATAGGGCTGGGCCCTTGCCTAGATTGGAGGGCCAAAGGCCCTAGAAGTGTGGGCCAAAGGCCCTAGAAAAGAGTGCCCCAAAGGCAGACCAGGTCAGGACCTGGTCGGCCTGTTTGGGTTGGCCATAGGCAGCCTGACTGGTCGGTTTTTTGCCAGCCCTTTGGGGCCTATAAAAGCAGAGACTCTTGGCCTCATTTCGTCATCACTTGGAGCAGCAGTTCAGGGAGCAGAAGGAGCAGCAGATCAGCCACCTGTGGGCCTTTATCTAGAAGGAGACAAGTGGGCTGTAGAGCTGCAGACCTAGCTCAGAGTGCTGCCCACCTAGGCTGGTGCAAAGACAGCAAGGTGGAAGGGATCTAGACGGAAAGTCTACTTATGCTCAAGGTGGAGCATGCGGGCTCGAGTCTAGAGGTAGCCAGCAGATAGGAGAAGTACCTTGTGGTAAGATCAGAGGACCACACCATTGGTGGGACTCTGGATCTATCTCTTTTGTATTGTGTCCATAGTTTCGGACGGAAATATATTATTTTGGTGGTTTCTCTATCTGGCTGGTTCATTGTCTATTGATGAGTTTGCACATCTATTTTATGCACATAAGTTAAGAAGTTTGTGATTCCACACCCCACACACACACTGTGTGAGCTCTTGGGCATTACTATCAGTCTTCTGCTGTGCGTACCCTTTGTTGGGTAATATCTAAGAATTAGGCGAGGCTAGGCGGAAGCTGAGCAGAGAGAATACGGTGCCGCGAACTATTGAACATCGGGATCATTTTGACATGTAACCAAGAAAGCCCAATGTTGGTCTTGTGCAAAATTAGCAGACTCATGTCGATCTTCTGCACTAGAAGAACTAGAAAGTGCAAGACCAGATTCTTTCTTCTTCTTTTCAGATGCTATAGAAGAGGCACCATGTGAATGATCAGCATGGGAATGAGAGGGTTTTCCAGCTGAAACCTTGCCTTTACCTTTGTGTTTGTGATGGGCAGCAAATGCTTGATCATTAGCCATAGAAGCATTGCGATTCACATGACTTTGCTCCTCCTGAAGAAGAAGAGCAACCAGTTGGTCAAATGAGAAATGATTGGCATCACCCCTTGCAACCAACCTAAATGTAGTAGCAAAGCCTTGATATGAATCAGGCAACCCATCAAGGTTATTAGAAACAAGTTGAGAATCAGACATAATCTCATCAATGTTGGCCAATTGCTCTTTCAAATCCTTCATATTAGTGAGGTAGGCATCCATGTTAACACCCTCATCAAGCGGCAAAGGGATGCCAAATGAGGAAGAATGGGTTCAAGGAGTGAACTCCAGATCACTTCAACACGCTCCAAAAAGCTCTGACAGCCGGCACGCAGCTCGAGGCAGCTCCAAAATGCTGGCACGCACCTCGAAGCAGCTCCAAAAATGTTGAGAAATCTTCAAACTAGCTGGCACGCACCCCGAGACAGCTCTGTACTGCAGTAAATGCTGTTAGAAAGGTCCGTACGGCTCTGTCAGACATCATTTAATTCTGTACGAAACCTGTACGGCCTTGTCACGCGGACAGCATTTGGAACTTTCTCTGCCAGATCTGTCCTCCATGGTGGATCTCCTCTGCTAGGTACTTGTCCTCTCTCTCTGTTGCCACATGGCAGCCCATGTGGCAGCCCCATGTCCCATCCTATCATTCTATGGTTCCCCCCCCCCCCCCCCAATCCTGATGCACTCCTCATAGGGGGGCTCACAGGTGGGGAGTGACCAACCCTATTCTAACATCTTACCACTCTTTTTTTTAATAGAGAAAAGGAACTTCTATTAATGCTTAAAATCCAACCATACAAATTGGCAAAACCGGAAAGGTGCCAATTGTGGCCAAAAACAAAAACGGGTTGAAAGAAAACCCGCTTGTTGCCAGAGATCCGAGCTCATTACCTAGGGATTCTCTGTAACAGGGGCTAACAACCACGGTGGTGGACTATACAGCCGGCAAATCCCTTGCGGCGTGAGATCATAAAATACACCTGCAGGCCAAGCCTTGTAGAAATGTGCCCGCCTATCGTCGGTAGCTCGAGAACTTGGAACGCTGCGCTCCCAAATGGATCGCAGCGTATATATGATATCCTGCCAAATGGCAACTAGCGTAGCTGTCAGAGAAACATGGTGTTGGCCCATGACCCAGCTGCAACGGGCCACCCAGATGTTCCAGGCCGTGATGTTGGCCACTGTCTCCCAGACACTATCCTCTCTCGACTGAGGGGGATGGTGAGAAGGGGGAGGAGTAGCCAAGTGAAGCTCAATGCTGTGAATGCTCCGACCGTGTCTATGGAGAAGGCATGGCCCCCCTCTGTAAGCCACATCTTACCACTCTTTAACAAAGTCTGCACTAAAAGTAATTTTGTGAGGCCTTGCTAATGAGTCTCACTATTGTGTGGATGGGCTTGTTTCGGGATGTTATCTTATAAGGTTATACATGTATACTAGGTTTTAGTTGGTATTTTTGTTATTTGCTTGATTTGAAGTTCGTCTTGTCATACATAAGCATTTTGAAATGTAAGCAAGCTAATCTCTTGAAAATGATTTGTGTAGGTATTTGAAGAGCTTTTATGGGAATTGTTCGTGCAAGCAGGCCCAGTTGGTGAGTAGTTTTGGATATCAAGGAGTGCTATGAGCTGTTTAAAGTATCATCTGATGCTATGTGTTGCCCTATCAATTAGATTGTCTAAGCATTTTTTTGCTTAGATTCGTTGTGGGAGAGACTAAAATGAAATTGTATAGTCTTCACAAGCAGATGTAGCTCAAACTCAAATGAAAAGAATGTGGACTACGTTTTGACTAGCTTTCTCTTTTAGTGCTAGCCTTTGTCACGGCTAAGTGTGCCCTTCACCGCTGGAGTGCTAACAGAAACTCACCACGAAGACCTTTGTATAAATGGATGCTCAAGTATGTGTGGGGGTGTGGATTTGTTTGTGTGAGAGCATTGTTTATACTATGATCTACACCCACTGCTAGGCGCTATGGACGTCGTGGGGATGTCATAGTAGCTAGTCCCTTCTATGCAAAGATGGAGTTTATGGTTTTCAACCTCGTGAGTGACTACCATGAGATTGAAACTGCATTGTCTATTGTATTTTTAGAGGATGAGTTTGGGCATGTTCCTGGATTCCTCTCTCTCTCTCTCATATATATATATATGAGAGAGAGAGAGAGAGAGAGAGAGAGAGAGAGAGAGGAATCTAGGAACTACATAAATGGATGCTCTAGTATGTGTGGGGGTGTGGATTTGTTTGTGTGAGAGCATATGTTTATACTATGATCTACACCCAGATCTACACCCACAGTTGGGCGCTGATGATGTCGTGGGGATGTCATAGTCTTGTGAGTGACTATCATGAGATTGAAACTGCGTACTGTGTTGTATTTTTAGAGAATGAGTTTGGACATGTTCCTTGATTCCTCTCTCTCTCTCTCTCTCTCTCTCTCTCTCTCTCTCTCTCTCCACACACACACACACACACACACACATATGAGAGTTGTTTGTGCAGGGAGGGCCTATTGGCTGTTGTATGTCTTATAGAATTGAAGCGTTCCTTGTTTCTTTAGATGATCTCTTTAAGAATTATCTAATGATATGGATGGGCTATTCTTGATGAATGTCTATATTTAGAAAGGACATAAAAATGCTGATGATATGTGGTGGGCTATTTACAGTTAATGTGTATGTGCCAAAAGACAGAGTCACAAACCTCCATCAAGGCTATGGATTTGTTGAGTTTCGTAGCGAAGAAGATGCAGATTATGTGAGCTGTTTCCTCTTTGCTTTTCTCTCACCAAATTCCAATCCTTAAACATGAAAAAAGTTTGATGAAAGGTTGTGTTTTAACATGTCAAAAGCATCTTATCATTTTTTTTCTATGCTGAATCTGACTTTGTGGATAGGCCATCAAGATTCTGAACATGATCAAGCTGTACGGAAAGCCGATTCGTGTTAACAAGGTCTGAGCACATCTTTCTTTTGAAGGTTTTGGGACACATTCAAAAAGCTTACAAATATTTAGATTTAAAAAACAAGTCCTGTGACATCATGGAGTTGCCGGTATGCAGCATTGTGTGTAACTATAATTTGGTGAAAACTTGCACTTTTTGTTGCATAACTATAGATAAATTTGTGAATTTATAATGTAGAGAACTGAACACCTAGCTTCATGTCTTTCTGCACGAGTATTGTTTCCCACTTTTTAGGGGATTGCAATTCTTGAGCCATTTAGATTAATGGTATATTTCCCTATGAGCTATCTTTTCTAAGCATCTTTTGCTTAGAAAAGCTCATTTGTAGAAACTAAAATGAAATACTATAGTCTTCACACGTAGTTGTAGCTTGATGAAGAGAATTTGATTAGCCTTCTCATTTAGCGCTAGCCTTGAATCTGCCTTTAACATCCGGATGCTGACAACAGCCTAGTATGAAGACTTATATACCTTTGTATAAATGGATGCTCAGGTGTGTGTGTCTGTGGATATATATGCGTGAGAACATTTGTTTATACTATGGTCTACTGTCTGCACCCACCGTTGGGCACTGATGACATTGATGGGGATGTCACAGTAGGTAGTCCCTGCTATCTGTGATGGAGTTGATGGCTTTCAGGCTTGTAAGTGATTGTCATGCCATTGGAACTGCACTATTCGGTGTGTTTTCAAATGTCGAGTTTGGGTGTGTTCCTGGATTCATCTCGATATATAATGGCCATAATATACATGCAGTTACTGCTGAACAGTATTGTCTTTAATGACCAGTGAAAGTTCTGCATGTTAACACCAGTGACTGGGCTCCCTCCCTTTCCTTTTTGGTGTTTTTGGTTCTTATATGGACAATTATTTGTGTACTCTCTATTGATATTCTTGGATCAGACATCAGCCTTTGTGGCGCCACTCCTTAGCCATAGAGCCTTGGTTTTTCAAAGACGTTAATAAACTTTCTTTCTTTTGAAACCCAGCCCTAGCTGCTTTGCGTACTGATGAGAGAGAACATAAGCGTAGCTTTGCATACTAAGTTATTTTTATTTTTAAAACTCTCATTTACTTATAATTTTTTTAAAAGTCGCTTACAAATTCCTTTCTTGCCTTTGTTCTTTTTCTTGTCTTATAAAAATGTTAATTTATAAGATTGGATATATTCTAGTCTTATGAATCTCTCTCTCTCTCTCTCTCTCTCTCTCTCTCTCTCTCTCTCTCTCCACACACACACACACACATTTTATTTTTTTTGGTGAACACATACACACACATGCACACGCGCACACACCCTTTTTTTTTAGTGAAAATTTTGTTGCTTTATTTTACAAGAGAATTTCCTAGAAAGGGAAAGCTGGACAATACATCAACAAAAAATCTCAGTGTTGGAAAAACATCAAAATCTATGTAGTGAGTTTGCAGACAATCAAAGAGAGATTGTTGCAAAGATCTGCGGAAAAACAAGAAAAAAGATAACTGAGGATCACCAAAGACTCTATGATTGTGATCTATCCATAAAGTCCAGAGTGCCCAATATCTAACCCAAGTAAAAAACAAATCAAACTCTGGTCGCCGTGGATGAATGCCAAAGAGCCAAAAGAATTTTCCAAAAACAACATTTGGAAAACGAGGTCTCAGATACTATTCAATGATACCCAAAAAATCACGAGTATGCGAACAAAGCCAGAAGAGATGAAGCATAGATTCCCGTGGAGCATGACATCGCTGACAAACAGCAGGAGCAATATGTTTGCGTGCCATAAGCTGCCGAGACAGGAAAACTCCAACAAAACTTGCCACACGAAAATTTGTTGCCGAATAGGAACTTTAGAATCCCAAATATGGCACAGTCTTCTCCGCCACCACTTTGCATGTCGATGCATATGCCAAATTTGATTTGCTCGGTCCGAAACCCAAGGTGAAGGCAAAGTAACTTTATACAATGCCGATACCGTAATATGAGAGAGTTTCAGTGGACGAGACGTGGATACAGAAGGCTGAATAGTCCAGTGCCTGTCTTCAATCTTGAGTGGAGGAATCGGCAACAAAGGCTTGAGATGGATGGATATGAATTTGACAAGACTTTTCAAAAGGACAGATTGGGCCATAATAAAAAGCAAAAGCAGGCCGTGGGTCAGGATGACCCTATTCATGATTCTTTTGAAACCAGTAGAATAACACGAGTCATCTTAGTCAATATATCTACAATTTCCCCCACGAAACCGTGACTCCTTGGGTAAATTTCTTAATTGACACTCATTCTCTCTCTCTCTCTCTCTCTCTCTCTCTCTCTCTACCTTTGTAAGACTAGAATATGTCCAATCATATAAATTTAGACTTTTTGTTGTTCTAAAGTCCGAAAATCTACACAGAAAATAAAAGATTAAACGAAAGAGAAGAAAAAAGAGGTAACAAAAACTTTTTTAAAACCAAAAGGAAGACTTTTGTGTGTGTGTGTGTGTGTGTGGGTTTTTACCACATAGAAATATAAAGATTTCACTATTTAAAAAAAAAAGTGTGTGTGGGTTTTTACCTCTTCTGAGGTTTCCCACAGAGAAATATAAGATTTCACTAAAAAAAGTCTGTGTGCACGCGCGCGCCAAAAAATATGAGACACAGACTCCCTCGGTGTATGTGTGTGTGCGCACGCGCCAAAAAATATAAGACATAGACTCCCTGGAAGCCAAACATCAACGACAAAATAGCCGGAGCAATACGTTTGTATATTTGTCCTAAACCGAGATTTCCTCTTGATGTGCTTTTTCAGCTTCCCAGTTTTGGGATAGCTACCTTGTAATATAAAGTAATCGAAGTTTTCAACCCCCCCAAAAAAAAGGGGTGTGTGTGTATGTGTGTGTGTCTACTTTGCCCAAAGAGGCTGCAATTTTGGGCAAAAGGGAAGCCAAACATTGTGGAAAGTCCACAATCTCAAGCGAAACTGGACAACGATGCCGAATGAGGGCTTGGTAATCTCTAGTTGGCGACCATGGAATCACATGCACCATTTGCTGCCCATAGAAAAGGGGAGAATGCTCCAAGAGCATCTGCGTATGTTCTTCATCTGTCATTATAACTTCAAAAAAACCCCTTGCTGCATAATGGACTTTGCGAAACAAAGGAACCACCAAAAGTTGGAGCTAACCAATTACTCACATCTGCAGCAACAGGCATATGTCCTCGGATAAAAATAATGACACCATTTTTGGCATAGTCCCGCACAGGGTCGACAATGTCATCCACTTCGACCATGAGACCAGCTGTAGGGACTGAATCTTTCCATGCTTTACGAGTGTCTTCAAAACCCTCATGCATACTAGAAAGAAAGTGAACACCCCCGATTCAGCTGTCATGGACATCTCTCAGCTTGTAGCCATCTGCCACCTCAGCACAGGTGTCCAGCAGTAGCCGCAGACCTGTGGGGTTACCATGTCAGCCCTACAGAAGGCAGACAGCAGCCAGGAGCCACACAAACAGCAGTATAGCTCAGAATATGTATGGACTGCTATGCTGGCAACCTACTTAGGACCTTACAACAGTCTGCCACATCAGCAAGTTGACAGGTGCAGTCTGCCACGTGAGCAGGTCGGCAGTTCTTTGCCACATCAAGGTGGGTCAGGAATGGACCCAGACAGCCTGTTCACAGACCAGGTCATCCCTCTGCTAGGTCCCTATGTAAGAAGCCCCTCCCTTCGTTCTACTCCACCATCTTATTCCTGCAGCAGCTCCATCAGCCTTAGCAGCAGGATCAGTTCCAGCAGAGCACCCTGATCAGCCAACAGCAGTCCTACAACAGCAAGCAGCAGTCCCTCTTCAGCAGCATCCCTACAGTTCCTTCAGCCTCTTCGTATCCCACCCTTTCAGGGGTACAGTTCCCTCATCCCCCACAGGTAGCCATAGACAATGAGCAGTCAGCATAGCCTCAGCTTACAGATCTAGTCTCATCAAGATATAGTTGATCAGCCCTCTTCAAGAGGACCAACAATTATGATTGCCAGGCCCAACCATTATGAATAAAGATAGTAGTTTGCATAACTCTCAGTGCAAAACAGTGATGTGATCTATTCTATGCTTGTTCACAGTATATCTCTCTTCTCAATTAGTGAGAAAGTGATGTAGTCTTCTTGCATCTTACATTGGTATTAGAGCTTCAAAGCTTTTCTCTCCTGAGTTTACGAGGAGCAGTAGGGCGGAGGGAGTGGAAGGAGACCCCAGGTATGTGTTCATTTAGGCTCGGAACTGATCACCAGGCACTAGGTTTGGAAAGTCACGAGGGTGTTTGTTCACCTATACTCAGAACGATCCCTTTGTCCCCCTTTGTTTGTATCTCTCCATCAATCCCTTTCCTCCTGATCTCGCCATCTTCTTCAACCCTCCAACTCCCTTTAATTGCCGTCTTTGCTGCTTCCTTACTTGTGGCAGCTTTATAGCCATCACTGTGCTTACTTTTTCACCTTCGTTGCCTCCAATAGCAGCCTCTTGCCTCATCACCTACTTCGCCAACTCCCTGTACCTCCCTCTCTACCTATGGATGACTTGCCCCCCAACCCAACCCTTAGGCCCCACAAAAAAAAAACAAACCCTCGTCTCCCTCTTCCTTTTAGTGCTGCACAGATCTCCATTTACCCTCTCCTTTTGTGAGCCTGTACTGAAAATCTTTTTGGCCTTGTTGTGCAGATTTCTTGTTGGCTTTGTTTGGCTGAATGTATTACACGGAGGGATGCTGGTAATAGCTCTTTTTATAAATTTTAAGCTTTGTCGGAAAAAATCTTATGTGTTTCAATGAAGTTGAAGGTTCGGCGAGACATTGCTTTAAAAAAGGAGAAGAATATGCATGTTAACGTTGACAAGTCTAATTTTGAGAAGTAACATAGGTTTTTTTTAAAAAAATCAAGAAAAGTTCAACAAGGTCTCATTTGAGAAAGAACAAAATGTTATATTTCTTTGTCGAGAAATAAAAACCAAGATGACAAGAAACAATATTGTTTGTGTAGCTTATGTGGCGATTTTGCGTTAGCGTTCTTACTAGCATGAAGAGGTTTGGGATTTGAAACATTTTGGGGTTCTAAGCTCAAGGTTGTTATTCCATTTGCAGGAGTAACATGCCAGATATATTCCTTATATTAGTTGGCCTAGGAAATGGACAACTATGGTAAAGAGTTAAAAGCATGTAGGAATATGGCTTGAAAGTTGAACTTGAAACTTGAGAGAGGGGCACTCAATCAAAGATTCATCATATGAAAGAACGATAAATATACAAAACGTTGAATACAAATTGAGCACTACAATAGCATTCGTGATGTTACATCCAAGCATGGGCTATAGTTGGGAACAACCCCCCAAGGCAAATGCTTAAGGTGCATGGGAATGCCGGGGAAGACTAAGTGGAGGTGTGAAATGGGGGAATGTGTTCTAGGCATTCTTGCAATGCCATTCCCCTACGTTCGATCTTGATTGCACGGGTAGGGGTCGCGCCAGTGTTAAAATGGTTGACGTTTCCAAATTTTGACATTCCCCTCGGTTCTCCTTCCCTCACTTGCCTTGAGAACCTTTGAGGATATCTATCATTGGCATAAGTGTAAAGTGAAAATTCAACTTTAGATATGTAAAACTTATTTTGATATATATTTTGGTCATACAATGGTGTCATGTCACATATAAATATATCAAAATATCGTTTATATTTCTAAAACTTCAATTTCAGTTTTAAAGTGGTGCCAATGATAGATCATATAACATGCCATAGGTACTCCTCTTTTGGGCCAGCGTTCCCTTTCTTCAAATGTTCTTGTTCCAGTACCATTCCTAGCAAATCAACACATAGTTACAACCTACGAATCACAAGTTATACTAACTAGAGTAAATGCTTACAACTTTGAAGCTACGTGTGACAAAAACATTAATTGCCAAGTGACAACGTACAACCATTATTTTTTGACACAAAAAGGCAAAAATCCAAGGTGTGCACTATCACCCACACAACCCTGTTTTTAATTTAGGGATGTAAACCACAATTTTTCATTTGGATGTCCAAGGCCAGTGTTTTGATGCAAAAGAAACGTGTGCATGACTTGAAGCGTTTTGTTTGCTTATGAGCTACTTTGTGCTTATATCACTTTTTCGTTCTGCATGGTTTTCTCCGTTGTTTCTTCAGCTCACTAGTCTTTAATTTTTTCAGAAATTTACATTTTTGTTGTTTTGATGATAGCTAATGGCAAACTGTGTTTCAGGCTTCGCAAGACAAAAAGAGTTTGGATGTTGGAGCTAACTTATTTATTGGAAACCTTGATCCGGTATTTTGATTGTATTGAACTTTGAAATTCTTTAATATCATGCATTTTGAAGTTTGTTTTTCCTCCATTTATGTAGGTTTCAAATGTATTGCTTGATCACCTATCATTCTTTTGAGCAGGATGTGGATGAAAAGCTTCTATACGACACTTTTAGTGCTTTTGGTGTTATTGTCACAAACCCTAAGGTAATATGCAGGCTTTGCTTTAAACTATCCTTGTGTGCTCAAATGCTAATGTTTGTCAGGTGATTAGTTAGTGAGTTTTTACTTCTTGTTGGACAAATTTAGTTACTCTATATTATGGCACGTTTTAATTAGGTATTACCTTGCAATTAAAACATTGTGTGCTTGTTTTGAAATTCATGTTGATTGAGGGCTCATTTGGTAAAGATTTGATCCTTGAAAGAAAAAATCTTATTTGCTATCTAGTTCTATCAATATAATTATGGCTTTAACGCAATATTGCCATTGGAAGCTATTGTAGTTTCTTGGATCTTAGCAGTACTCAATCTTCTTTAGGTTTAAAGTTTATCTATGATAACTGACAACCGCTTGAGTATGCTATGTTGAATATCATATGAATGTCTCACATGGGCTCAAAAAATTGCAATACGGCTTAGTATGGAGTGATTATTTCGCAATTCTATAGGTTCTTTCGTGTTTACACAAGTAAGAGTGTCTTTATCGTTCAATTTAGTTTAATCCTATTATTTCTTCAAAAGGCCTATAATATAAGAACAGTGATGAAGAGACTCTGCTGTCTCTTACATTGCAATTGTTATATCTTTGGATTTTCTGCTTTGGGTATGTTTAGGAGCCTTGAACGTGGAATCAAAATCCAAAGTGGGGAGCTTCAAAGTCCATTTTCATTTTAGGTTCTATTTTTGGAGGTCATCTGCTCGTAGGTACTTGTTTAGTTTTGGTTTTTACCCACCCCCTTATTTTAATATTTTTAAATTAAAAACTATTTTTATAAAAATAACATATTTCCTTACGTTTGCATTGGCGTTTCATTTGTTTTGCCTTGGTTTATCTTTGTTTTCTTGTTTTAGCATTAGTATCTCTTTGATTTTTAATATGTAACGTAATTTAATTCTCTCTGGTTCTCTCTCTCTCTCTCTCTCTTTTGCATATCTCTTTCTTATTTTCTGCTTTGTTATCTTTCTTTTTGGTTGTGAAGTTTTTCTGTTGTTTGGGTTGGGATTTTAAAGCTTTGCTAGTATTGGGTTTATACAAGAGATTCCAGAATCTTTCAAAACCCAAATGGCAGCTTATGTTGGGGTACTGATGAGAACATAAGCATTGGTTTGCTTACCATGTTGGACACTTACAAACTCCCGTTTTTCCTTTGTTCCTTTGCTTGTTTGATAAAACATTTTATTTGTAAGATTGGACATATTCTAGTCAGATGAATGTATCTCTCTCTTGTGAATTATACTTGTTTACCTGTCTTTGGAAGACAAGATGCACTATAACATCAATTATGAGAAAATGGATTTAATATGATTTGTTTCAATTATCTGATATATCTCAGTTTGAATGAGGCACTGGATGTGCATCAGATTAAGGAGAATTCTTGAGGATAAACTCTTCAGTGTGGTTCAAAGAAAAAAATATTTTGGGTCAGTTTCTTTTGATCGTGTTTGAAGTTTGATGACTTTGGAAAAACAAGTAGTTGGGATCGTCGATACTCTCAAGATTTACCAATTTTTATGTCGATAAAGAGCATGTATTTTGGATATCACTCATGGTGACAGTTGTCCCCTCAAAGCTTATGTGGTAAATGTATATTATGTGGATAACTCAGTGAGATGGTCTGGGCAGTATTAAGGTACATATGCTTTGTGTCGAAAGTACTCATCGTCATAGTACCTATATCTCTTAGGTATAGTGGTATAAACCTTTGAAATGATCTTGGAGATCATGATTGGTTGGGATGGTTATTTATCATATGTTGTTTAGTCCTACTCTCAAGTGAGAGCTAGTAAGAGTAATGTAGGTGAATCAGGTCGTAAATCTAATGAGTGGATTCTTCACTAATGCTTCTCATAAAACCCTAGAGGATACAGAAAGGATTCCATATCCTTACAGTAACTATTTAAAGAATCCAATGTATGAGGAGATGGCCCACTTACTAATGTATGCATCGTATTGTTGTCTTTTCACATGGAGAACTCAAGCAAACAACTACTTTTGGCATCAATTATCATTGCTTACCTTATGTTTGATATGCAATTGTTTGTCTTTCACAAGGAATCAGCTTACTATGGTTTCACTACGTAATATATGTTGAGAGGATTGCCTTTGGAAACCTTAATGGGGTGTAAGTGGATGGGAATGTTTTTTGGTGTATATCAGTATGCAATATAATATAACTGAAACTGGGCATCAACCATGCAGCTTGGATATATAGGTATGGACCACATGAGTGGACATAGCATTTTCAGTATTTGTGTAGGTGTAGTGGTATAAACAAATTCTCTCACACATACATATCCACACCCATGCAGACCATTTATAGAGTCTTCATACTGTGTTTCTGTCAGCACTTTGGAGGTGAAAGGTAGACTCAGCCGAGAGAAAGGCTAGCACTAAAGGAGAAGGCTTACAAAAAAGCAGTCCGAGAGAAAGGCTAGCACTAAAGGAGAAGGCTTACAAAAAAGCAGTCCACATTCTCTTCATTCAAGATACAGCTACTTGGGAAGACTATAGTTCATTTTAATCTCTCCCAAACGAGCATTTCTAAGCAAAAGAAGCTTAGAAAAGATAGCTGATAGGGTAATAGATAGTAGTTAGTCCTTGCTATGCATGATGGACGTAATGGTTTTCAACCTTGTGAGTGACGGTCACGATATTGAGGAACTTGTCTGAAGTTTTCTTGATCCTTGCAGTTGCCCCCCCTTTTTGTGTAGGGGGATGGGGGGCTGCTTTTACATGGCATAGTTTCTAATTCAGAGACCTTGGATCTTAAATTCTGCAATGTTCATTTTTTTGGAATAAAGCACTGAGGATATGGAATACGGCATGTTAGAAAACAGAGGTGGACGCTGCTTGCCGTCCAAAGCTCCATACAGCGGAAGATAATGAATGCGTGTGCCCAGAAACCGCAAAGTACTAATGCAAATCATCCTTCTTTCTACTCTCTCTCTTAAGAATTGTTCAATTATTGTCTGCACACACACACACACACACACACACACACACACACACACACACAGAGATGCAGACAATGCTTGAGACAGAAAGTATGTTTTGTCCCAAAGATGGACGTAAGTCATGTACAAAGGCATGGACTGTGCCACCATATAGCAGCAGGGTGCTGCCTAGATGTAGACCCCTGTGACTCCAAGACTATTCTCCTATCTCCTTGTTGCACCTTCAAGACACTCTCAGCCTGCTGTTCTCCTAGAACTTCAGTGGGCTGTGTAGTGGTGTGCTCATGGACACTCCTCACTGCTGCTCTTCCTGAAGAAGACCTGTAGATTGAGTGCTTCACCAGCCTCAGATCTGTTTGCTGCTCCGGACCTGCAGCCAATCTGAGAACCTGTTAACCCTAAGTGCAGGGTACTGCTTTTCACCCTGTACGTTGACCTTCAACTGTGCTACTCAGCTTCCTGATGATCCTAAGCCTCTCTGCTGCCTTAGACAGCCAACAATAGGGGCTTTTTGGAATGGATAGGTCCCCAGGGATATATGGCTGGAATGCCCCTCAAAATGCCCGACCAGTCTGCAGACTGGCCCGAACCCGTACTGCAGTATCTGCTGCATGCTCATGACCTGCTCCTCTGCCCCGACCAGCCTCTGTCCTCTGCAGAGACTGTTGCTGCCTTGCTTGCAGGTCCAATCCTGCATACCTTTGAGCAGCCTTTGCTGCTGGTCCTGTTCATGGTTCTTGCCCCATGTGTGGGCCCTTCTGCCCACCATAGTTTTTCCCACACGTCACCATACACATATGGCATACGTGTACGGAAGTGTGATTGGAGTATGGATCAGCCCATGGGGCTTAATTTTATTTAAAAAACAGGAAAATATACATTGTACACATTTAATTGATAGAGAGCTACAAACCTTTCAACTTCAAGCTTGTATTAATTTTAAAGTCAAGAAACTGAAAAAACGTTTTCATAAAGGTCTCGGAACCCCTCCCCCCCCACCCCAAAAAAAAAGCCCAATATGATTGGCCGTACCATACGTGTACGGAATAATTATTTCATACGTGTATGTGATGGCTTATTGCCTCAATCAGTTTTGATGCATGCAAAGAATTCGAAATAAACTGATTAACTGAAATCACGTGCTTTATGAACTATAGAATTGATGAGATATCAAATGACTTAATAACTCTCATATAATAAGTTTCAAATCACCCACACTAGAGAGCGTGATTTGACAAAGGCATAGTTTTTTAAATTGAATGGTATGCAATATGTGTTGTCAAAACTGCTGTAGACTCTCTTGTAGGCATCGCCAGTAATATGCATTGAACGTGTACATTTCTTTGAAGCTGACTACTGCCCCTTTTGTCAATAGATTATGAGGGATCAAGATTCTGGAAATTCTAGGGGCTTTGGATTCATTAGCTATGATTCATTTGAGGCCTCTGATGCAGCTATTGAGGTAATTATGCTGACTAAAATGCCCTTTGTTGCTATTTATTAAGTCCTTTTAAGAAGGAAAATGCCGAGTTTGTTAGGAAAATTTGGTTTATGCAGCTGACAACTGAAATGATATGCTGTCAATAGAGGATTTTTTGTTGTGAACTTGTTTTTTGAGTTATAGAAGTGGTGGCTAGTGCAGAACAAAGCCATGTGTGTTATAGGCTCTTATGCTACAGCTAGTCCATACGTGGATTTCTGTAAATCTTTTGCCAGTTAGGCCAGTTGGAGTTGTCCATGTGTATACTATATCTAGCCTGCCACTATATGAAAGTGGCTACCAATTGTTACGGCCCCAAACCGTTCAACCACTCTTGGTAGATCCTGAGAAAGAGTTCATATGCTGGTTCAGCTCCTAGCCATGGAACCAGAGAACACCAAGTCAACCCCTACCCTCGTGCGCACGTGTGCACACACCCCCGAGCCAAAGGTTTAGCTAACTCCTCTTGAGCTAGAGATACCAACAGGAAGCCACTGCGTCCCACACCACCATGAACACCTTGGGGGTGTCGTGCATAGTTAGCAGAGAATGAGTGTGTTTAGGGAATGTACGATGCCAGAACGGGAACGTTTTGGGATGGGGGAACGTGGAAGAGGGAACAGGAATGCGACGGCATATGACACATCATCAAATCACATGGAAGAAGGAACAAGAATGCCAAAACCTGCATGGGAACGCCAAATCCTACACAGGTATGTGCTTCCAAAATGGGAAAACGTGTTTCCTCGTCGTTTCAGACCCAATCTGCGTTTCGGGAATGTGGAACACATTTTGGATTCCCCTTTCATACGGAATGGTGTTCCCCCACGTTCTAGAAGCGGGAACGGTGTTCCCAGTACCTATGGTGTTGTGCTCAAAGTAACACATAGGTAAGGAGTCCAAGCATCACAATGATCAATAACCAATATTGGAGGCCAAGCCACTTAAATATCCCTAGCCTCCTATGGTTATATTTAGCTGGGCTTTTCAAATTTACCCTAAACCTCCACTTAGATGCTGGTGTAATTGGTAATTAGCCACGTTCACGTAAGTAATATCCATTCCTAGGTGAATACGAGGATGGCTCCAAGTGAACTAGGGTTTACTCTAGCCATAACATTATCCCCCCCAATAATGGATATGGTTATATAATTGTTGCTAAATTTGATCTAGATCCAATTTGGTTGCTAACAAAATGTAGGCGGGAGCTAGAGACTATGCTGTCCCTTGCAGCAACAATCATTTCTTTTAATTGGCTTATGTGAAAATTGGATGGACTTTGATTCTATTGGGAGTTGCAGCCAATATGTAGTAGCATTATATTCTATACGATTACAAATGATATGGGGGGCCTTAGAAAGCGTCTTTAGCTTTTCTGGGTTTACCTTGGCTTGTGTATTTTGAATATTCTGATGTTGTTGCCAACACCTAGAGCTTTGCATAGCTTAGAAGGGTGAATCAAGTCTTGGTAGATATGCTCTGGGCATATGTCTCCAAGAGGCCATCTGATTGGGAGAAGTACATCCGAGTGGTGAAATTTTCCTACAATAGTGCTAAGCCTACGGCTATTGCCTACAATCCGTTTGTTCTCATGTAGGGATATCAACCCGGGTCTTCTGTGACGGTTGATTTGAAGGTATTAGGCTAGATTGCTGGACATGCAAGAGATGTTATTTGATTTCGTGAGAATCTATTAGGAGTGCTCAAGATAGAGCACGGTTCTATGTTGATGGACGGCATTTGCCGAGATA
Organism: Dipteris shenzhenensis; assembly: GCF_047967505.1. Lineage (NCBI taxonomy): Eukaryota > Viridiplantae > Streptophyta > Polypodiopsida > Gleicheniales > Dipteridaceae > Dipteris > Dipteris shenzhenensis. The sequence goes on along the minus strand of NC_141605.1, from coordinate 41,182,988 downwards.
GTTTTTTAGGAAATGCATGTGTACTTGTGATTATCAAAGGATTCAAAGAGTTACGAACGGAGAATTGATTCACCCTAGAATGGATGTAATAGAAAATATTGCATGTGCAATGCTCTTTCAATAAATCTACTATTATTTGTCCTTTTGCATTGCTTCCTTTTCCCTTCACTTCCTTGCAATGGGGTCCATAGCCCATGCCAAAGATCATTCATTGCATAATCCATAGCGTCAGACCCACTAGCTTACCATTGTGCTTTTGTTATAAAAAAAACACTTTAGGCCACATGGCTCTGGCTCATGAGTCTAGTTTGGTGACATGTATGGCCAGATGAGGCAAACCATGACCAAGACTTCACATCTCTCATGTTGGCTTTCGAAATTTCATGGCTGTCACTTTCCCTTGAAGATGAAGCTACTCCTGGCATAAAGCGCCTTGTTGGATTAGCGTTGCTTTTCTTGAAAGAGATGCAACCACAGGATCTAGACCTCATCCTTGCTAGCTCCTGTAACATGCAACGGTTATCTGATCGTGTAATTCTCAGCAAGACCTTCTTTAAACCTTTAGCGAGGAATGAGCGTTGTTTACCATAGAGAGAGGAAGGAGATGAGGGTAGAGAGAGAGTAGAGTCGACAACTGATTGGCCCCCTCCCCCAATCAGGGGAGAATTCGCTTTATACTTGGAGAACTGAGAAATACAAAGAACACTCTTCAAGAGAGCACGGAACACGCTTCTGAAGAGCTCATTGTGCACACGTATAGCAGACCCAAAGACCTGAGAGGCAACGCCGACCAATACCGAGACCTTGATGCTGTCCACACTGACAATTTAGGACGCTTCTGCAAGGCAAGGAAGAGGCTTGTGCTGTCTAGCGGAATGCAGGATTACTGCGTGAGTGAGAGAGTGAAAAGCTAGAAGTGATAGATCCAATGAGAGAACTGAGAGATGATGGAAACATAGAGCTGAGAGTGAGCTGTGTAAACTGTAAAAGAGAGCTGAGAAAGCTGAGGAAACAGTGTCCAAACCTCTCTCCGTTTGCTGGTTCAAATCTCCGACTGTTGTGCTGCGTGGTCACCTTCAGATCAGGCTGAACTAATGGCCAAGGGACTGAGGCTAGAGCAGGGCCAGATCTGAGGATCTCAGGGGCTGCACAGGAGGCTGAAGTGGAGCTGTAGGAGGACTGAAGGCAGGAGCAAACTGAATGAGAAAACAGGGCAGCCAAGGGGCCCTTTTATAGCGCTGGACTGAGCCAACCCAGTTTGTAAACAGACTGACTCAGTCTGTATTACAGACTGGCTGGCCTATAACCAGCCTATAAAAAGCCCTCCCTGGCTCATTTGCCAGGGGAGTTTTTGGGCAGCCTGCTTCCCTGCTTACCTATCCAGCCTTTGGGGACCCTAAAGGGACTCCTAACCTAGGCTAAGACCTAAACTATAAGATGGAAACACTTAACCTACTATTCTCCAGTGGGTACTAGTGAACAAGAACTGACTACTGACTTGACCTAAGGCTGAGAGACTGACCTACGTAGCTTGTGCCTGACTGTCTTTGTACAAGGGCTCACAAAGGGGTCACAGGCATACGACAAAATCTCCTATCTGGAAACTATAATGCACTTGTCGATGTAGCCAGTGTATCACCTTGCACCCAAGTGCAGGGGTGCAAGACATTCCCTCAACTTGGTGGTAGGTTCATTGCTTCCAAGTAGTCCGCCAATATTTGGGAAAACTGCTGGAAAAAATCTTCGTCCAACCACACTACTTCATGGGTACCTCAATCCCGAAACTTGGTGTAAAACTCCCAGATCCTGCGTCCTGACCCATGCTTGAATTTATGAAGAAGGATCTGTTTTGGCTGCAAAACTTCGGCTTCATCAAGAACTTCAGGTTGTTGCTCGTCGGAAATCTCTAAAAGAGGAGGCCCAAAATATGGCTTCAACCAAGCTACATGGAACACGTTGTGCATAGTCCAACTGTCTGGTAGGCGTAACTTCATTGAGACATCGTTGATCTTTTGAATAATAGGGAATGGTCCGAAGCTCCTAAAGGACAGCTTAGGGCATCACTTGCCCACCTGCTTCAATCGTTGCTTGATAATGCGTAAATACACCCATTGACCCTCTTTATACTGGACATCTCGTCTGGATTTATTAGCTTGGCGTGTATACGATGCTTGGGCTTTGGCGATGCGGCTTTTCATGGGCTTCGTAATCTCTGCCATGGATTCGATGGTTTTGTTGGCTTCAAGAGATGGAGACACCATCCGGGTGAGGAGTGAGGTAAATCGTCGTCCAAACGTCGCTTCATAAGGTGTGCGACCAATACTCGAAGAATAGGTATCGTTCAAAATGGCGCGCACAAGCGGAAGAAACTGCTCCCACTTTCTCTGAGCATCATGACAATATGATTTAAAAATATCAAATGCCATACCATTGTACTTTTCCATTGCTTGTCCCATCGGAGGAGTGGCTTGAACTGCAGTGATCTAGCAGTGGACATAGACAAGTGCACACATGGCACCCTTGCGGACGGCGCGACCTGCTTGAATATGAGAGATTAATGGAATCCCTGGTATGCTCCGATCACCGCATATCACGGCGGGCTCAGGTAAACCTTTCACAATCGTGAAGGTGTCCTGTCGCCAATCAGGCGTCAAAACATGCTCACGGAACCACTGAATCCCGAGGATCATGTCGCACCACATCAAAGGAGTCAATATAAAATCCCGCGTAAACATGGACTGAAAAAGTGAACTCGATGGCCTTATGCGTGATGTGTGTGCGCAAGCCGGGCGTGAACCCGTCCACTGCAAGCTCGTGAGGCACCAAGGTGCACCCCACTGTCTTGGCAAGCTGAGGGGAGATGGCATCTTTTGAACTCCCCATATCGAATAGGACAATAATGAAATACTCCCTCATAAAAGACAGCAGAGACACTCTCATTTGCTCTCCCTCTCTCCCTCTCTCAACAGAGACACTAGGGCCCAGGACAACACGTCGGGTTGGACCCCCCCGAAGGTATTTTATTTCTTGAAGAGAGAATCTGTTACAAGAGTTCAGCGTAGAGCTGTCTGATACAAAATCCAAAACGTGAATGAATAATTATAAGAGCGTCAAGCTCATTTCAAATTGGCAACATGCCACTTGTCTAAAATTTAGACTAAGTCCTATTACATACCACTAAGGGCCACTCTGGAGTCTTCAAAGCACTTGGTCACACGAACCGCCTCCTAGATGCTTGTTAGGCTCCCATAGCGCTTAGGAAAATAACTCTTCCTAGTACCTGCAACAATAAATTAAAGCGTACGACCATGGCACCCATTAATTGTTAGCGCTTTGCATGCAAATAACACACTGTGGACTAATTCTAGTCACGGTGGGCGTCCCCACTGAATACATGTGCACACCTAAACAAATATAAAAATATGTATTTATTCTCTAGTTGACCGAAGTTAACACTCTTAATCATAATTAAGGAGCTTTGACCAAGGGTCGAGGCGCCTTAAATATAGCCAAGTCTCTCCAACCGAAGTTGGCACATCTTGATTAACCGTGGTTAATCCTCTTGGCGCATGCCAAGTCTCGTTGACCAAAGTCAACACTCTCTGACCGTAGTCAGCTTCTTAGTTCTTTGGTTAACCGCAGATAAAATAAATGGTCAAGTGTACTTTGACTTAGGATATTTACATTGTGGTGACATCCCGTCGGCTTCTATTCAGTTGACCTCAAGTGAAAAGCTTCCTTGTAAACATCCAAAAGCTGTGGATGATCGGATAACATGTCTTCGTCCATCCACTTGGCATCTAATGCCGTATAGTTCTTGAATTTTACAAGATACTTGTAAAACTCCTTGCCCTGAGGGCCTTTGCGTACAGTATGGTACACAATTCGCGCTGGCTAAAGGACCTCCTCCAGCTCATCCACTTCTGGTGGATCCTCTGATACTGGTTCTGTAGGCTCTAGCCCTTGGAATTTCTTTAGAAGACTCACATGGAATGCATTGTGAATCCTCCAATGCTCTGGCAATGATAACCTGTATGCAACCTCATTTATTCTTTCTGTAACCCTGAAAGGGCCATAGTATATGGGAGATAACTTTACATACACTTTTTGTTTGCCTTTAAACTTGCGGAGCCTAGCTTTTTCAAACTTCATACTTCTGCCATGCACAAACCCTGTCTGCGTGTCATGAATCAAATCTGGAAGAAAAACCTGTAGTCGCAGACTGATGGCTTTCGCCAGAATCTTGTAAAAAGTGCCCAAAAGAGTGATGGGTCTCCATTGAGACACAAGATTCCTATTACCCACCTTTGGGATGAGATGAATGAGACCATCTGTAAGTGAGTCCGGCATCTCACCAGAGTCCCACACGCCCTGTAGGGCTGATGTAATGTGATCACCAATTTGCTCCCAAAAAGTAATGAAAAAGGAGGGGGTCAGTCCATCTGAACCTAGGCACTTGCCCTTGTGAAGAGCAAGTAATGCAGTCTTGAATTCTGCATTGGTGAAAGGTGCATCCAGAGAAACATACATCTCATCCTTCACCAATATAGGGATACACTCCCAAATAACCTCTCTGGCATCATTAATGGCCTGTGTGCCTGGATCTGCAGTAAGAAGGGATGCAAAAAAATCTGAAGCTACACGTATGACAGCATCAGGATTTGACTGTAACACCCCGTCTAAGTCAACAAGCTGCGAAATACTATCTATACTATGTTTGGGCCCATGACTAGAGAAAAAGTGTTTGTTGACCCTGCCACCCATCTGAATCCAAAAGGATTCTCGTGCATGAAAGGCATACTCCGCTCTCTTTGATCCAACAATGTCTGCAAATGAGCCCTTGCTGCAGCAAGGCGCTCTTGAATCCAAGCATCTGTGGGCCTCTTTTGCTCTTTCCTCTGAAGGGACGCTAACTGCTGGCGTATACCAATCTCACATTTGAGAATCTCACGTCTCCTAGAATCAGCAACTGTATGATAATAGTCACTAATTCCGGATAAGGCTGCAGCTACCTGAGATGGATGGACAGCTCCACCCTGTATGTGAGAAACCCAAATCAGTAAAATATCCTCCGTGAGGCTCTCCTCTGCATAAAAAGCATATGGAATCCTGACACTGGCAGAGTGTCCTCTCCGATGAGGCTCAAGAATCGGCAACACCACTGGAAAATGATATGAGGTGGAATCCCCAGTAGAAATGCATACAGATCCTCCTCTGTCAAGTGCCCAATCGTCTACATAAAATCTATCAATCCGTGCATGAATGGGCATGTGTATTCTCCTGTTCGACCAAGAGTACAGGAGTGACTGTGGCATAATATGAAAGGCATCATCCAACCAAGTGTCTCTGCCATTGAACTGAAAGAGAGAGGCATCCCAGGCTGCCCTCTCTAAAGAATGAACTCCACCTTGTCTGCCTCCCTTTTTGTCTGAAGGCAACTCAACCATGTTGAAGTTGCCACCAATGATCCAAGAATCTGCAATGGGGGCCCAAGAGAGTAACTCCTTCCAAAAGGAGATCCGCTCCCCTCTGTTGTTGGGAGCATAAAGATTGAGAAGAACAATCTTACGCCCTTCAATCAAAATAATGATCCATTGAGCTCTAGAAGGGGAGATAATACCATGACCAGCAACCAAGGGGAGAATAGAAAGAGAGACCGAAATGCAAGTACCTCCCCTTGTGCCCATAGCAGGCGACCAGAAGGTATGTCCTGAAAGCAGTTTGCCAGACTTAGAGCAATCACTGGCATCCAGCTTGTGTTCTTGGATAAAAAGGATATCAATAGCACCTCCAGTGACGCCTAGATGAAGTTGGTTCCGGATCAGCTGCCTACAGCGACGGTGTGGAACTCCGCCTAGGCCTTGTATGTTCCAGCTGACTATCCTCATCGATAGGAGGATGCTGGATGGAAAGGCTTACCCGACCTAGTAGAGGAGACCAACTTCACCTGGGCCGGAACACTCCTGCTGAGGGCATGAAACTCAACAGGTGAAAGGATCCCCACACTTGCTGAAAGGGAGGCCCTGTCAGAAGGAAACCCAATGAGCGGGACCCCTAAGGTGGAGGGCACAAACTCCTCATCATCCATGAAAGTCGCCGAATCTGCCAGTGTCGAAAAAGAATTCCTGATAAGCAAGTCTGGCCGAGGAGTGCGAAGAAGACCTGCACTCGTGGAAGATGGAGGAGAAGGACCTGCCAGGCCTCTATCAGCAGAACTGGAGCTGGGGGTTAAGGAGGCATGTGGCTGGGGTGAAGAGGAATCAGGAGCCCTCATCTGCACTTGCACTTTCTCGGTTGTCCTGACTGTGGCAGGAACAGTCTGCAGGGAAGAAGTACCTATAGTCCCCTCGTGGTCAGAAACCAAGGGGTCAGAGACCAAAGTGACTGGGGCTGGTGGATCTAAAGGCCCCTCCTAATGTGGAACTGTAGTGTTTGGGGCTGCAGCAACATCCACCTCTGGAGTCTGGAAGATGTTTGTCTGAATAAGGATCAAAAGTCTCCTCCTGAGGTAAGGGAGCTGCTTTGATAGCTCTCCATCGTGGTATTGGGTGTGCTGCGGGCATTGGGCGCCCTGCTGCCCCTGGTGGTCCTGGGGTGCGCGAAGCAGGGCGCCCTATTGCTCTTGGTGGTCCTGCAGTGCGTGGTACAGGGTGTTGGGGAGGTGTAGTCGTGGTAGTACGTGAAGGAGCTGCACTAGAAGACCTCTTGGGTCTTTTTCACTTCCTTGGGTAGTCTCTAGCAAAGTGCCCCAAGGGTCCTGCGAATCCTGCACTGGTCCTGTCTACCTGAAATCTTGACTCTCTGTCGAAAGAGAGAGCCGTCTGGACGCTGAAGCATAATGTGGGCATCTGAGATGTTAGAGTCAGAGACAATGACCCTAACACGAGGCACCCCGTCTACACTTACTGCCTTTGCCAAGGAAGAAGGCATGCCAGGAAGGGAGGGGATCTCCGTGACCACTCCGAATGTGGCTCCGATAGTGGCAAGCAGTCGATGGTAGACCTGAGGAAGACCAGGAAACCTAATGAACAGTGATGTGACCTGCCTGTCCTCCTCGACTGGATCGAAGCCCAATGTGTAGGGCAAAAGAAAGATCCTCCTTGAACCCAAAGCCAGGGGATTAGCTTTGAGAACAAGGGCTGTGGACTCGTGGGAGTCGAAAACCACTTGGAAGAATCCACGTCCCAAAAGTCGAATATCCCTGAGGTGAGGGGCGAGGTCTCCTGGTAACGCCACCAGCATCTATTCTCTAGCCTGTGATCTGGAAGGGTGTGACCCAAAGATGCGGGCGAAAAGTGATGTGAAGGCCTCTAATTCCACATCTTTCTTGAGCTGCTGCAGCTCGTCTTTTGAAAAAATGACGGTTCTCGCGGCCGGTGGAGGTGGACGGAGATTGGCTGAATGGGGATCCATTCACCAATCAATGTGAAAAGGCCGATTCCAACACTGAAAAAGCTCCGTCCGTGAAACTACTGCCCAGGATGCCCTGAACGCGGGTGCAGGAAGAAGGAGAAAGAGAGGGTAGGAGAGAGGGGAAGGGAGGGGAAAGAGAGGGGCAGGAAGGAGGAGAAAGAGAGGGGAGGAGAGAGGGGAGACAGAGGTAGGCTGAGGGGGAGGCGAGGGGAGCTGAGTTAGGAAGGAAGGGGGCGAGGAGGAAGAGGGAGGAGGTTTAAAAAAAAAAAAAAACTCTTTCCCCCCCCCCCTCCCCCGGGGGGGGGTCATCTTGGGGGGGGGAGCAAGGGGGGGGGGGGGAGAGCATGGGGGAGGGAGGGGGGCGGGGGAGGAGAAGGGGGCGGGGGGGCTGGCGGGGGAGAGGGAGGGCGGAGGAGAAGGGGGCAGCGGGGAGGGGGGCAGCAGGGAAGGGGAGAGGAGAAAGGGGCAGCGGGGGGGGGCTGGTGAGGGAGAGGGATGATGGGGGAGGAGAAGGGGGGTGGGGGGGCGGACGGGTGGGGGAGAGGTTGGGCGGGGAGGGAGATAGGGGGTAGCGGGGGGGGGAGAGGGAGGGTGGGGAGGAGGAAGGGGAGAGGGAGGGAGAGGGGGCTGGCGAGAGGGGAGGGAGAGGAGGAGCAACGAGGGGGGGAGAGGGGGGGGCAGTAGCTCACGGGAAGGAGCAGCAGCTCAACTGGAAGCCTCTGTACTTTCTCATTTGGGTTCCTTTGGAGATCTTTTTGAAAGGTGCAACCTGCAAATAAGCATCCCAAAACTTTTGGTTGTACACATCCACTATATCTCCTGCATCCATATGCAAACTGTCCCAATCTTGAAGAACATGGTCTCTAAACTGTTTAGGCATAAACTGTTGGTAGAAGGCTTTCTTGAAGTCCTTCCACTTCTTTGGGGCTGACCCATCTATGACTCCACCATGCACTAGCTGTTGCTGTCAAGTGCAAACTGACCATTCTTAACTTGGAGGATTCTGAAAACTTTTCTGTACCAAATGCAGCATCAAACTGCCTGATGAACTGCAATGCTTTGTCTGTATGACCATACTGTCCATTGTAGGTCATAAACTTGACAGATTACCTCCCTCTTTGAATTCCTTGGTCTCTCTGGAAGACTTACTCTTCTTGGACTTCTTGTGTTTCCTTCTTTTCCTGGATGGTATATCTGATAAAGAAGAATATACATAAGTCGAACTCAAGGTAGACGGTGATGGACTAGGAGATCGGTGATGATGCCTCGATCTCTTCCTGCTATGAGACCGTCCCCTGTGAGATCTCTCTTTCTCTGGCTGTACACGAGAGTGTGCCTCTGGCATTGGCACGTCATATACTGCATTAGGCATAGCTTCTGCTTGAAACAAATGCTGAGCCCTTGGATCCTTTCTGAGATTTTCCATCTCTTGTATACGAGTGCGTACCCTCTGCTCAAATTCTTGCTGAGTTTGTTGCACACTTCTCTGTCTTGGATGTACATCCCTATCTTGTGAATCCCACTGGATAGGCGATTGAGCCATTTTCTTACAACTTGTCTGAGATCTGCAAGTTTCTCACACACACACTATGTATGCAACTGATGCACGCTGCCTTCGCTTTTCAAAGAGAAAATTTACCTCAACAAGAGGTGTCTTGCATTCACAATCTATGCCAGTACTGGCTGTCAGCTCAAGGCATAAACTTTAAGCTGTGTACCTCTTTTCTGGCTACTGCAAATGGCTTCAAAAAGCATCTGTTTTTCCCTCTTTTCACTGCTCAAAGGCATGCATACTCTTTTTCTGCAAATCTCTGATTTCTCTGCTTTTCTGCTGCTTTTCTGACAGTAAAAGTCTGACAGGTAGGTGAAATCTGCTAGCAGAAACAGTCTTTGCAACTGTCCCCCTTTTTTTTTTTTTTGTTGAAACAGTAACCAGATGGAGTAACTGGCTGATTACTCTAACCAGACTGACTGGTTCTGGTCTGGTTAGTCTGCAACTAGACTAACTGGACTGGTCACAGTCTAGTTACACCAACCAGACTGGTCTGGTTAGGCCAGATTAACTGGACCAAAGTTGAACTAACTAGATAGTGGTTCAACTAACCAGAGTTAACTAGCTGTAGTTAACTTAACCAGGGTTTCACTAACCACAGGTCAACCAACCAGGATTAACTGTACCAGGGTTAACTTAACCACTGGCTGCCATGTGTCTGCTCTTTGCACATGCTTGTGCCATGTCAGCATGCCACGTGTCACTGCCACGTCAGATGGACCTGCTGGCTGCCACGTCAGCTCGCACGTGTGGTTGCCATGTCATCTATGTGCCACGTGTAAGCACCACGTCATCGCCTACGCCACATCAGCAGGTGCCTAAGGTTCCAAACCTTGGCTGTGAATTGGTTGACGTCGTGCGTCGAGCCTTCTGGAGACCATCTGTCGTCGCGGGACCTTTTGCGTGCATCTGACCATCTTGGGCATCCGCAAGCACTCAGCAGTGTGACCCTACGCAGAAATGGCCACCACCATAACCTTCCATCAAAGACCATTGTCTGTCACGCGCTACGAAGCATCACAACTTGCTTCTACACCCACAGCCACCGTTCGGTCCAATCTTCCCTCGTCAGGTCTCACGACGCTAATAGTTGTTGTGGAAGCTTCGCCATCGAAAATTCGGTCGGGGTCTAGCAAAAGGCACCCCGTCACCTGATGTAAACACGTGCGTAAGGGCGGTGCTCCTTTACGCCACTTAGACTCCTAGCGTTGGCTCTCCGTCTTGCCTTTCTGTTTGCAGACGCTTAAACACCACACTTTGCATTTGACAACAGGCTATGCGTCATTGTGGTAATAGGCCTCATCAATTTAGCGACTACCTCCTTTACTCAAGTACACTTGCGCCTGCACGTCACGCTCACCTTGACGCTTTACGTGGTCACGATAGGTCTCTCCTTTCTGCCTAACTGACCGTCAATGACGACCTTCCCTGAAGGCTTACTTTCCGTCAGGCGTTCTATGCCAAAGCCTGCACTCTTCAATGTTGGATCGTCACTTCCTAGGAAGAAAATGAGACCTTAAGCTCTGATACCAATGAAATACTCCCTCATAAAACACAGCAGAGACACTCTCATTTGCTCTCCCTCTCTCCCTCTCTCAACAGAGACACTAGGGCCTAGGACAACATGTCGGGCTGGACCCCCTCGAAGGTATTTTATTTCTTGAAGAGAGAATCTGTTACAAGAGTTCAACGTAGAGCTGTCTGATACAAAATCCAAATAATTATAAGAGCTTCAAGCTCATTTCAAATTGGCAACATGCCACTTGTCTAAAATTTAGACCAAGTTCTATTACATGCCACTAAGGGCCACTCTGGAGTCTTCAAAGCACTTGGTCACACGAACCGCCTCCTAGATGCTTGTTAGGCTCCCATAGCGCTTAGGAAAATAACTCTTCCTAGTACCTGCAACAATTAATTAAAGCGTACGACCATGGCACCCATTAATTGTTAGCGCTTTGCATGCAAATAACAAACACACTGTGGACTAATTCTAGTCACGGTGGGCGTCCCCACTGAATACATGTGCACACCTAAATAAATATAAAAATATATATTTATTCTCTGGTTGACCGGAGTCAACACTCTTAATCATAATTAAGGAGCTTTGACCAAGGGTCGAGGCGCCTTAATTATAGCCAAGTCTTTCCAACCGAAGTTGGCACATCTTGGTTAACCGTGGCTAACCCTCTTGGCGCATGCCAAGTCTCGTTGACCAAAGTCAACACTCTCTGACCGTAGTCAGCTCTGTAGTTCTCTGGTTAACCGTAGTTAACCCTCCTGGTAATAAACCAAGTCTCCCCCATCGAGGTCAGGTTTACTTGACCAGAGTCAAGTATCTTTGACCATAGTCAATTTTTTGACCATTAAAAGAACTCTTTGACCATAATTAACACATATAAAACTCTTTAATTATGATCAAAATAAATGGTCAAGTGTACTTTGACTTAGGATATTTACATTGTGGTGACATCCCCTCGGCTTCTATTCAGTTGACCTCAAGTGAAAAGCTTCCTTGTAAACATCCAAAAGCTGTGGATGATCGGATAACATGTCTTCGTCCATCCACTTGGCATCTAATGCCGTATAGTTCTTGAATTTTACAAGATACCTGTAAAACTCCTTGCCCTGAGGGCCTTTGCGTGCAGTATGGTACACAATTTGCGCTGGCTAAAGGACCTCCTCCAGCTCATTCACTTCTGGTGGATCCTCTGATACTGGTTCTGTAGGCTCTGGCCCTTGGAATTTCTTTAGAAGACTCACATGGAATGCATTGTGAATCCTCCAATGCTCTGGCAATGATAACCTGTATGCAACCTCATTTATTCTTTCTGTAACCCTGAAAGGGCCATAGTATATGGGAGATAACTTTACATACACTTTTTGTTTGCCTTTAAACTTGCGGAGCCTAGCGTTTTCAAACTTCAAAAGTACCCAATCCCCTTCCTTGAGATCTAATTGTCTCCTATGCTTATCTGTAGCTCTTTTATGTTTCTCTTGAGACCTTTCGATTGCTGTCTGGACTTGGCTATAAGCTGTCTGGAGGTCTCTCACAAACTGATCAGCTGCAATATTTCATATTTGGTCCTCAATATAGGTAGCAAAATCACCTTTCCATAAATGACCTCAAAAGGGGCTTTCCCTGTAGGGCTATGTACTGTATTATTGTAAGCAAACTCTACCAATGGTAGGTACTTTTCCCAGTCTGAACCTTGGTCACCCACGTAGCATTTCAGCATATCTAATGCTGTAGAATTTGCTACTTCACTTTGACCATTTGTCTGGGGATGGAAAGAAGAAGAAAAATTCAAATCCGTCCTCATGTTATCAAATAAAGCTTTCCAGAATAGACTGGGCATTCTGGGATCTCGATCACTAACAATGGACTTAGGCATACCATGATGCTTAAAGATCTGTGCCATGAAAAGCTTAGCCATATGATCTACCTTTATGGTTTTGCGAACGGGAATGAAATGAGCTTGCTTGGTGAATCTATCAATGATAGTCCAAATCCCATCATTCCCTGACTTTAATTATGATCAAAATAAATGGTCAAGTGCACTTTGACTTAGGATATTTACATTGTGGTGACAATAAAGTGATGCTCGTTAGCTGTGCCATACGCTCGAATGAGTGCCTTCTTTTGATCTGAGAAGTCGCCCTCCTTACCTTGAAAGACCACCGTGGGAATGGCGTTCAAAGCAGGGAAGACGACATTCGTAGCTGAGGATGGAGGTTGAGCTGGAAGAGCCAATACATTAGCGACGGACGAAGTAGGTGCATTCGCATCCTTTTTGGCAAGCCACTTCGGACAATCCTTCTTGCCATGCCCAGCGATGTGGTGGCAATGAAAGCAGTGATGTTCTTAGTGGTATCGCTTCTGCTCGTTGGGCTATAGATAGCCTCCTGTAATACCCGCTTTAGCCTTCTCATCTGGAGTCATCTTTGGCTTGGATTCCCTCTTTTGACCAGATGCCTGGCCGTCTTTCTTTTGGAATTGGTTGTCCTTCTGATCCTTACCCGCTGTGTTGTTTGACTGCTGCGGGGCTTTGGAATCTTTCTGAACCTGCTTGGGCTTTCCCCCGTTCAGCGAGGACTGAAGGCAGGAGCAAACTGAATGAGAAAACAGGGCAGCCAAGGGGCCTTTTTATAGCACTGGACTAAGCCAACCCAGTCTGTAAACAGACTGACTCAGTCTGTGTTACAGACTCAGTCTGTTTTACAGACTGGCTGGCCTATAACCAGCCTATAAAAAGCCCTCCCTGGCTCATTTGCCAGGGGAGTTTTTGGGCAGCCTTCCGTGCTTACATGTCCAGCCTTTGGGGACCCTAAAGGGACTCCTAACCTAGGCTAAGACCTAAACTATAAGATGGAAACACTTAATCTACTATTCTCTAGTGGGTACTAGTGAACAAGAACTGACTACTGACTTGACCTAAGGCTGAGAGACTGACCTACGTAGCTTGTGCCTGACTGTCCCTGGACAAGGGCTCACAAAGGGGTCACAGCATACGACAAAATCTCCTATCTGGGAACTATAATGCACTTGTCGATGTAGCTAGTGTATCACCTTGCAGCCAAGTGCAGGGGTGCATGTGACAGCTCCACTCTACTTCTTGGTTTATTTCTAACCCCTAGTTAGACTATGCTCGTATCTGTAGATCAGTACGGATCTTGTACACGTTCAATCACCACCTAGAGCCTAGCCCTTACGAGTTAGACCAATCACTCCTTATAAGGCTTCCAAGGTTGTGCCTATACGAGAGAATTTCAATACATCTTTCAACTAAGAGAAAGACATTATTTTATAAATTTCTTCTAAAGGCAAGAAAGGAAGAAGCAAGAGCAAGTGCCATATTTTAAATGATTTTGCGAACATATTTGGAAAATCTCTAGCAAGAGGAGAATATTCCTCCCAAAGAAAAAACTAGCCTCATATAGTCTCAACAACTCTTAGGGGCAAATTCATATGATGGCACACTTTCTCCTCAAAATCCTCCCAACCGTCTTTAGGTGGGTTAGACCACCCATCTAATCCAGATGAACATCAACTCTCCACCCGTCAAAATGTGAGTCGTCTTTGTTCAACCACCCATAGTTTTCTAAGGCTTGGTGGACAAGAGAGTTCATGCTCTTCTCAGCCTACGGCCAAAAGTGGATAAGGTCTTTTTGCAATTCAAGAATCTCCTATATGATTATGTTAGGATCTTGTAGATGCCTAGTAACAGTGACCTCATCCTCACTTTTTTGCTGACCATATCTTCAGCCTAAGTAGCTATCTTCTCTACCTTCTTATTTCTAATATGGTGGCAACGGCAATTCAGGAATCTCCTATATGATTACGTCAGGACCTCGTAGATGCCTAGTAATAGTGACCTCATCCCTCATGGTCTGTGAATCATTGACCTTGACAAGGCTATTGAGTTTCAAGCCGATGTGGTGCATGAGAGCAGTGAAGGATTGGCCAAATAAAGGATAAGCTAGTGGTGCCTAGAGAACACAAGAAAAGGTGCCTATGGGAGCAGAACACCAAGTGAGGACTTGTTGAACTAAAGCTATTTCGGGCATGGCTTCTATAGTTGGAAGATGTTGAGGCTGGAGCATGTGGCATGGAATGTATGACCAGTCCCCTAGCTTTGTTGTGGTCTAGATCTTAGGTTTGGGGGTGGTTCTAGTATTGAGAATCTTTGGTTGTGCACTGAGCTACTAGTTCTCCTCCTTATGGCTTGTACTATGCGGTGTTGGAGTTCATGTTGTTGGATTCTTGTGTAGTGGGTCCCATACCACCATGAGAGACCCTTTGGGTATCGTACTAATGGTCCTGAATGGGTGTCACTAAGGGGTCGACTGTTAGCGGGTCAAGCTATTTATATATTACCAACCCCGAACCTCCCAAGTTCAACTGGTTCTAATGCATCCCCAGTAGGATCTAGCTCTAATAACATGAAGATCTCAGAGGACTCACCTCTCAACCAGCCCTGAGCACGTGGGCTAGAGATCAAACTCCCACAAGGCTATGTCCATAGCTCCATACCGCTGAAACCATCCACAAGGAACCTTCAGCATAGTATCTCGTGATTGGCGCACCATATAGAATGCATGACTCTAGGTGCACGATCCAGACAAATCATACAATGGTGTCAACACACTGATAATAGCCGTGGCCACTCTTTATGAAAGAACATCTTGCTTTCCAGAAAGCGTCTTGGCTAAATATTGCCAGCTAACCCTTTACTTGAAACAATGTTTCAAGTCCTCTAGCCCTACGATAGCCTACTTCCCTTAATCCCAGGGCCGCCTAACCTTACTAGATTAAGCTCACTAATCCAAGGATTATAATCAAGGTACATAAGAATTCCCCCCTCTTTTAAGCATTTTCTCTTAAATGAAATTGAAAAAGTTATCATGCAAACTAGCAATTGACTCCCAAGGTGAGCCTTTGTTAGACCTATCCTTCCGCTTAACTTTGAACTGTGGAATTAACTTATCCTCAAGTTTACTTTTTCAGGTTCATGTGCAAAACAAGACGTTTCCCAGCCCCCAATGCCTCTTTCAATCTACTGACATGAATTCATATGCAACCTCGTTAATCTTTTTCAAGATTAACAAGTGTCCTCAGTACCTAGGGGATAACTTTTCTACGAATCCTTTCCGTAACGTCTTTGAATTCTTTGGAGTTCGCAAGTAAACACACATTCCTTCGAAAAGCTCTCCAAGCAACGCCGCCTATCAACCTAAAGTCGTGTTGTATTGTGAGCACTCCTGATAGATTCTCGTGCAGTCACTATCATCTCTTGCAAATCCTACAACGAATTTTTAGCTGCACCTAGCTGAATACCCTTCAACCTAACCATCACAGGAGATCGGGTTGATATTGATACCTAAGCATAAACGGACTGAAACCAATACCCGTATGCTTAGCACTGTTGCCAGGCAAAGTCCACCATTTGGGATGTACCTCTCCCCAATCAATTGGAGAGACATGCTTGAAGCATATCTCCAAGACTTGATTCACCCTTTCTATGCGCCCATTAGACTCAGGATGATCAACGGAATTCACACTCAAAGTAGTTCCTAACTTATATATATACTTCCTTCCAAAAGTGCCCAAAGAACTTGAAATCTCTGTCACTAACTATATGAGAAGGCAACTTATACAGCTTGAACCATTGCTCAATATATTGATGAGCTAGTTCAGTAGTCCTCAACAATTGTTTTGGTGGGTAATAATCTAGCCATCTTTGTTGATCTATCCACCATGACCCAAACAGCATCATGCCCTCATTGTTTTCATGGTAATCCCACAATGAAGTCCATGGAAATACTCTCCCATTTACTTTCAAAGATGTCTAGAAAGAAAGAAAGAAAGAAAGAAAGTTTATGAAAAGCCTTTGAAAGACCGAAGGAGCTATGAGAGTGAAAAGAACCAAGCTGAATGGGTGAAGCCTCTAAGCAGGCATCAACACTCAAGACAAATACAACATAATCATAGAAACACCAATACATAAAATGTCTGCCTGAGCCCATGGAGAGGATGGAAGTTGCGATGCAATGATCCTCTGAATGTTGGTGGAGTCGTCAAGGCCAAGGGAGAGCCCGGTGGTCTTTGAGGCTGTGGTGGCACGAGACTTGTGATTCAGTGCTGGTAGTGGTCATGGTGTGGTTTGGGTATGGTTCTTAGTTGTGGCCCTGCTTCGGGTAAGTGCCATTGTCACACCCATCAATCGGGTCTTCGGTCAGGTGAACATGAAGGGAAGATCCCAAGCCTAATATGTTCATTCACTTATTGGCGAGTCTGTCATGTCTCTTGCCCCGAGCCTCCGCTCCGTGGTCTCCTTGGGGCTTGCTAGTCCGTGTTATTCGGCTGGAAAAATGTGGTTATCATACTAAGAGTTGAGTCTAGCTGCACACCCTGATCTCACCTATGTATCCTGAATAGCTGGTCTCTGTGTCGAATGGCCTTATGGATAAGAGTCGCAAGGCATCTCTGATTTGGGTGAGACAAGAAATTGGAGAGGGGTCCGAACCCATGCCTAAAGAGACAATGGTAATGAGGCATCTGAAAGCGAAGTGCTCCTTCATCTCGATCTCTTGTCAATCACAGTGTGTACAGATGTGACCCTCTCTAGATATGCCCTTAGCTCGCCCACTCTTAATGCATAGTCGGTGCGGTGAGACGTGGAATTGCCCAATCGATATCTGGGGGAGGTGGATCCATGTATAGCCTAGTGGATCAATAAAGCCCTCCTCTAAAATTCGTTAGTAGTGGTCCTTGTGGGAGTTGAACTTCACAGGAAGCTCGTTGGGTGCCAACCGTGTCCTAAATTTGTGTAGCTGTAAGAGATCCTCCTGGATAGCCTGGTAAGACGTGGAATTGCCCAATCGATATCCTCAAAGAATGGGGGAGGTGGATCCGTGTATAGCCTGGTGGATCAATAAAGCCCTCCTCTGAAATTCGTTAGTAGTGGTCCTTGTAGGAGTTGAACTTCACAGGAAGCTCGTTGGGTGCCAACTGTGTCCTAAATTTGTGTAGTTGTAAGAGATCCTCCTAGATAGCCTAGTTGATGTTGTGATAGGTGCATGGAACAGAAGGGGCCTCAATGCTTTACTGAAAAGGGGGTATATCTATCCGTGTTGAGCCCAACTTGTTCTTGAGCAATAGGTTGGGGTGCAACATAGATTTTATCGATTCAAGCAATAGGTTATATTGTACCAACCTGTTACTCATGCAACACGTTGTCTTTACTTTGTGTTGCATGCAACTTGTTGTTCAAGCAACACATTGGAGTGAAACATAGCTTGTTGCTTAAATCATCAGAATTTCTTGATTCCCTTGACTTCTTGTATTGCCTTTATGATGGATTCTACCACTTGATTACTATCTTGTTTATGCAAATTATCAATCCATACATCCCAAAGAATTGGTATACATGGACTAATACTCCTTCCAAGTAAGTTTTTAGTCCATGTTTACCCTCCAATGGAAGTGGGAGTGTGCTTGTACCTTGGCAAAGCTGTTTATTAACAAAGCCGTTTGCAATGGTTTCCCTCACACTTGGACACTTAACACCATCGCTCCCCTTCACAAGGGAGGGGATCTCACAAGCCTGGAAAACTACATGACGATTATGATTGGGCACGTCATGTCCAAGATCTATGCATTATTGCTCGATACATAGGTTAGCTGGTTTGCAGAGCTCCAAGGGCTCAGGGCCGAGGGACAAGCAAGCTTCGGGCCAATCACACAATTGTAGATCACAGTCACATTTGGAGTTGTCATTGAGGATGCCAGAGCAATGTGATTCTTGGATATCGTGTTTCTATCAGTGTTTACATGGAAGTTGTGTCTCACTAGTGCAGTGCTTTTATGCATCAAATGCATATTAGGTGTGTTGTTTAATGTAGCAATACGACTGTCTGCAGGCTATGAATGGGCAATATCTCTGCAATAAATCTATCACAGTTTCGTATGCTTACAAAAAGGATACGAAAGGGGAGCGTCATGGTACACCTGCAGGTAAAATTTTCTGGGCTGCAGCCAAAATTTATTCACTTTATTATATAGAACTGGTATTTTACTCAGGTTCGTTTCAAAACAGAAAAAGAGTACGTTGGCTACTGGCATTCTGTGGGGATTTAGTTATTTGTTATGCATGAATGCATTCTGTACTTTCATTTTTTGGTTAACAGACTGCTTTGTGATGCAGAAAGAATGCTTGCATCGAGCAATCCAAACATACAGAAGAACAGACCTCATACACTTTTTGCAAGTGGACCACCATCACTCTCTGGTGGTGGTGGGCCACCAACGATGCCACCACATGCAAATGGTAACATGGGTCCACCAAACACGAACGGTGGAATGCCTCTGCCATTCAGTAATAGTCCTCAAAATCCTCCCCCAGGACTTCAACAAGGACAGATGCCGCCTCCACAGCAGCAGGGGCCCTTTTCTATGCAACAAGCTGGAGGCCCTCCGATACAATCTGGTCCTGGTTGGCCAAATCAAACTACACCACAGGGGCAGGGAATACCAATGCCACCACAACAATTTAGACCGGCCCCACCTGGTTCCAGGCCTATGCCTCCAAACATGCCACCACCTCCTCAGGGTTTTCCAGGAAGGCCCCCTCCACCAATGGGAATGGGTCCTCCTGGTTGGCCCAGAGCACCTCTGCCACCTCAACAGGGAGGTGTCTGTGGGCCTCCTCAAATGCAAGGCATGCCACCTCCACCCATCAACCAAGCTGGAATGCCCCCTCCACGTCCCCAAGGAATGATGCCCCCACCCCCTCAAGGAATGATGCCCCCACGGCCTCCACCATCAAATTCTCTACCACCTTCTGGTTCTGCTCCTCCCTTGCCACCAGGTGGGCCTTCTGCCCCCCCACCACCACCAGGTGGCCCTCCTGCTGCGCCACCTCCACCAGGTGGACCTCCTCCACCACCACAGAGGTGAACATAATCTGCATATGCAGTTTTGATCTTTCCATTAAGTTTTCAGATTGTATGCATTCAACCTACCCATATGAGTTTGTATAGTGTCAATTGAGGTGGTGGTGGTGGTATTGTGACTACATAACCTGAATACATAATCTGTACTTGAAGTAGCATACGATTACATTTCTTCTCATCAACATTGATACACTTAGTAATCAGTAATCAGCCACTGGAGAGTAGATGAATTCTTGCTAATAATAAAATGCTGTCAAGGAGCGATGATTCGCGAAAAGAGAAGACACAAAACTGCTTTGAAGTTGGGCGAAGCCAAATTTATATAGCTGCATGCAGCCAGCACCTTTTTCTGTCAAATGCTTATATTCGAAGATGCTTCATCAGTGGGACTGAATTCATTGTGGAATGCTGTCTGAATTTTTTCAATTGTGTTTAACGTGCATGCATGAATTTGAGAATTCGTTAAGAAAACAAAAGAATTTGTATTTTATTTTTTCTCGAAGAGTATCAGACAATGTTACTTCAACAAACTTTTTGAGTACAGTCAAGAAGAAGTGTAAGAGTTTCAAGGGCATGGCCTAAAGTAAGCTTAGCATGGGGTTTCAAAAGGGATATGTTGTGCCCTTGACTACATGAATCATGGTGCATCTCAACTTTTGGATATACAGCACTCTTAAGTCCAGGAGCCAGGATTTAAGATATTTGTCTATGATGTATGCTCTTAACATTGCTCAAAGGTGCAGAACCATGTCAGATTGAATTGAATTAACCAGGGTGTAGAAGATCTTAGTTCAAATTGATGTTTTCCTACTTTAAGAGGTAATGGCATAGATAGGTCCGTATTGTTTAGCTGATTTCATTGTAACAGATGTGGGCGCCAAGGTATCAAATTTGCTTTTTTAGTGGGGGTTATTGCCGTCTTGGAAGAGAATTTAGTGAAGACTATAGAGGGAACCTATGCATGTTATCATCTGTTTCATTAGTATTTATAGGAACTTTTTGGAGTTACTCTTAGTAATTTTTTGAGTTGCACTAATAAAAATAAGTATTTTGTGATGTCAGCACAAGATACTTATACAAAATATTATAGAAGTTCAATCATGCTCCAACGATTGCCCAATGACTACTCCAAAAAAAATTTATATGAAAAATATTGTTTTGCCTTGTGCATTAGTTTGAAAACTTTGAAGTGTACACATGAAAGTTTCCATGTTATTCTTTGTGTTTCTTTTTGTTTTTCACAAAATATTGCAATTTCTAATGTCATTGTACCTCTAAATACTATTCTACCATATAAGGG
Source organism: Dipteris shenzhenensis (assembly GCF_047967505.1). Classification (NCBI taxonomy): domain Eukaryota; kingdom Viridiplantae; phylum Streptophyta; class Polypodiopsida; order Gleicheniales; family Dipteridaceae; genus Dipteris; species Dipteris shenzhenensis. The sequence goes on along the minus strand of NC_141605.1, from coordinate 41,162,271 downwards.
TATTCTTGTTGTGATTTCTAATGGCTTTGATGTGATTGACAAGGCCACCAATGTACTCTAGTAAAAACAAAGTTATCTTTTTATTAGTGTTGATTCAGAGGGTTTCATAGTTACATGTGGATCTTTTTGGTCTGTCCTCACTTTATAACTTTTGGCTATTGATTTTCCAATGTCTCTTCCATTTGGAAGTAATAATCCCTTCCTTAAAGTAGATCAATACTACAACCACAAAAGCGCCCTTGGTATGGCACTATAGCAACTTCGAAAAGAGTCAGATTTTCCTCCAGTCATCCATCAAATGTTTTAGGCAAATCTAGGAGGTTTACGCTTGGATCATAGGAAAGATTTTGCATTTAAGTCTTATGGTCCATCCTTCCCTTTGTTATTGCACATGATGGCTCTATGGATCGTTATAGATCTATCATATTGGGTACTCAACGTCTATGCACAGTCACGTTTTGAATATTTTATCATCCTCAACGTTCTATAGAGATAGTTGGTTTGAGGATGATTTTTAGATCAATGAGGCTAGTCTTTGATTTCAATCTAATTGAAATGGAAATGAATTACCAAGTAAACATTATGTTGTGGGAATGTGCATTATGCTCTTCCTAGATATTATGTCTTTTGAGATAAAAATCATTGCAAATATAGCTTGCTTAATTCAAGTACGGAGTTATAATGTGCATACATATAAGGCATGGATGCATATTTGAAATGTGGTTTTTGGTGGTCTATCTAAATGCAATAGGTGATTATGGATGACCATTCCAGTCATGTGAAAGTAGAATTGTTGGAGAAGGAAAAGGAATGGGTTTGACGCAATTACATTGTCTGTACACACCCTCCATAGGCTACAACATCTGGATGTGTCTACATCCAAAAGTTTTGATTAGAAGTTTAAGACAGAGAGATCAAAATACAACATCTAGATGTGTCTATGTTCAAGAGTTATTAGAACTTTAAGATACAGAGATTAAAGTGGAAAAATAAGAAATGTTGGACTCATGTGCAAGATTCAAGTGTTGCTAGAAATGCCTCTAAATCCCTCGCTCTACAACATGTACACCTAGCAATATCTAAGCAAAGTTTAGGAGCTATGGAGTGATGTACTAATCCATGCAATCAGACATGAGGGATAGCCATGCCAAATTCGTATTATGCTAGTCCCTAAGAAGGATGCAACGTTGGAAGATTGAAATTTGGGGATGTAGATGAGGGAATGTGAAAAACAAGTTTCCACACCACCACTAAATGCACCAAAAGAGGGTGTTTCAAGGTAGATTCTAAGCTTAGTGGGTGCAATCAAAAGAACTTTAGGGGCACAAGATGCAAAAGGATAACAAATCCCACCACCCTCACAAATGCTACAGGAGGAGGTGAGTTGACTTTAACAATTACATTCTCACAATAAAGCTACAACTGACAAGAATTAGGAAAAGCAAAGAGAAACAATGCAAGAAGAAAGCACAATGTAGTTGTGCTTATGCTACAGTTGTTGCTCGTAGGAAAAAGAGAGAGGAGGATAAATAGGCACATCATCGGCAAAATGAGTATGGGAGACCAAATGGATTCAATTTGAGGGTTGTATAAGGAGTAAGCTCTAGGAAAGAGCGAAATTAACTCTCTAGTGTCTTGTCAAGCTCCATGAATCTACATGGAAGTAGATTGCTGCAAGGCATACTTTGTCTTTGAATGCAACAATCCACTTCATGGTCCAATTGGTGTGTTTTTGTAATCCCTACTTGGTAGCTCTATTCCACTATTGCAAACGTTTTTGTATAGACTTCTCAATTGCTTTCTCAAATATTTACTTCTCTAGGATTGCTAGATGTAATTTGCCTCCGATGCTAAGAGTTTCTCTACCAATTCTCAATTACCATTGAGCATCAGAAGCATGATGATCAAATGTTTATGTGCAATATTAGACCGATAGAAGTCTTAATCAAATCCAACTATAGTGACATCTACTTGCATACCATCTATTGACAATACATTTTGAGCCTGCTTGGTACACAAACAATATCTTCAATATTGCCTGCATTACTTGCATCATTGTGTATTGGACACCCTACTTTGTCTTTGTAGTACTAACAAGGTGTTTTGCCTCCCTCCTCCTTCGGGTGTCCACTTTGTTTTGATACAACACATTGGTCTGCTATTCCATGGAGCCCCTACCTAACACCTTTCTATAGAGGCCACTTTTATTCCTAGTATGTGTTTGTCCTCTCTCATTTTGAGATAGAGCTACCCTTTTATTGCTTACAAGATGTATTAAACTCTTCCTTTCTTGGGGATCCCCCCTTACTGTTCTTTGTCTTTATTGATAAGAAGGAGAGAGTGGAGTGCACAAGATAGGTAACTGTACACTATGCACTGCACACTACCTTGTATTGATCATAAACATGAATATATACATGAGAACCCATTAGGGTTAGGGCTTGAACCTAACCATAATGCTCTTATGGTATGGTGCAATTTAAAGGCTCACCTTTTATTTACACATATCACCTTTTTTCCACAAATGCATTGGTCTCCATTGTCCTCGAGGGGCCATACTTATTGCTACATGAGTAATTTGGTGTATGCATCCTCTAGACGTTTAGAAGAAAATATTTTCTCTCTTGTAAGCAATAAGAATTCATTGATGAGTAGCCTTTTAGTAACATTTTGTGTCTCAACCCTTTCTTGGTTGTTCCATATTTAGGTTAGACAAGGCGCATGATCAATGATGTCTTGATTAGTCTTCTCGTGCCAGAGAGGTTCGAGAGACTCATTGCACATGTAATACTTAACTCAATCCGTTCGCCCGGATGTGAAAGCCCTCAAGACGGCTCATTGTTGTTACAAAGAGCATAGCTTCCGGCCACGGTTGCTTCCTTTGAGCAAAGGAATTGTGAATAGTGTTCCGTTTTTTGCTTTGCCATCTAATTCGAGCATTGTTTCTGGCCCTATTTTAAACGTACATTATTATTAGTTCTCTTATTTCTTTCCTTAATCTCTAAGCATATTCTTGAGAGTCCTGTACAGGAGTTTCTAGTCCTTACCTTTAATATTATACAGTTCCCTTTTTCTTTCCTTCTATTCCACTCTCCCTACACTATGTAAGCATATTCTTGACAATGCTGCCCATATTTAAGGCAGCTCAGAGAGAGAGAGAGAGAGAGCGCACAGTAACAGCTACTTTCATTAATACGTCCACAAATACGTTAAAATGTGAGAATTATATCATTCAGACGTGGGCTTCATGGCCCTCCTCATCTAAGATCCCTTGGAGCGCAAGGCTGGTTGTTTGTGTTCGCCCCTTTCCTCACAGTGGTCGCTCTTTTACTCCCCAATTCGACTAACCTTCCAATCGTACATTTGAGCGCTGCAGTATACAGTTAAACAGTATATTGTTGAAAGAATTATAATGTTTTTGTCGTTCATCTGTGTCGAAGGGGTGTATGGCTCAGTGGTAGAGCAATCGGCTGCAGTCCGATAGGTCACCGGTTCGAACCCGGTTGCGCCCTATTCTATTATGCTACCCTATTTATTTAAACGTTCATTTTCCAGTTCTCAATTTATGTTCAATTATTTCAATATTCATATACCTTGTACTCTTAGCTTGTATTGAAGATTAATCAATTCAAGCTTCATCATGAGAAACCTTTAAACAATGTCAACCCTTTGGAATTCATGCTCCAACACATTCCCAATTGTGCTTGCTTCATTTATGTTCCCCCCTTAGGTTGTTCAATTCACGTGCATCTCTTATTTTTTAATTAAAGATGTATGACGTTACCAATGCATTACATCTCTTAGTCTTTAATTAAAGATGTATAACATTACGAATGCATTACTTATCTCAGTGGTTCATATTAGTAGCCTTGTATTCATAGTAATTCATGTTTGGGTTGTTTCCATTCAAATGCTTGATGGTACTAGTATGTTTCCTTGTCTTATACTATCGTTTATCTCAGTGGTTCATATTAGTAGCCTTGTATTCATAGTAATTCATGTTTGGGTTGTTTCCATTCAAATCCTTGATGGTACTAGTATGTTTCCTTGTCTTATACTATCGTTTATGGGTTGCATATATTGATCCTTTTACCAAGGGTGATGTCCCTTGAATATTGTTTGGACCTAATGTTGCAATGATGTAATACTTCAAAATAAGAAACTTAAAAGACATCAATTCTACTGAGTTTCTTTCAGCCTAGATTTTCTTAAAATTCTCTTTCTTTTGTTGGTGGGTTTAAATAAAGAAGACATCTAATTAAGTCAAGGCCTTTTGAAATAAATAGGTCCCGACCATGTAGTTGCACGTTAAAAACTACCAAGGAAGGTAAATGACATAAATTGGAATGCAACCTCATTCCAGGCCACCTCATAATAAAGGTTGATAAGGGCATTGTTTGCATAGTATTATTATCAGAGATTATGGGGCTATAACAAGCAACCAAGATAATTGATGTGATCCCTAGCCAAAGAAAAGGAAGAGAAGGCATACAAATATAGAGAAGTTTAAAAGCGGATCAGGTTACAACCATCCAAGCACGTTCCAAAGCAAACCCTATCATATAGTGTAAGAATGGACTAAGGGAGGAAGAAAATAATCCCTGAAAGCTGTGAAGGTCCCATTTGAGTAATACCCATGGGATTTTGAAGGTATTCAAGCTTTATGCCTACATGCTATGCTAGCATCCATCAAATCAATCATATTGAAAAGTATTCACATTATAGCTTAGTTGGAGGGTCCTACCTTTTTGGGGGTCAAAAATAGGCTTCAATAGTTGGTGATCATGCAACATTTGTTTGTGAATTCTTTTAGATAACATAATTGATGATCTCATTCTTTATAAAAGCAAAATATGTTGTGCTACTTTTGTGTGGATCTTAGAGATTATCATAATTGTTTCTTGGTCAATCTATTTAGCCTACTTGATGTTTTGCTCACAAGACAGAATTTGATAGTTAATATGTTTCCTTATAGTCAAGGTATCATCTCCTATCTTTAGATTTATAATTTTATCATGCTTTATTTTTTATAGACGTCCCTTTTCTTGCTCTCTCATTAGCATACCATTGGTTGGTTTTTCCTTGATTTCTAGAGATATTGTCTTCACATAGCTTCGCTTTATATTTTTATGCCTTCGTTAGTTGCCTGATCCATTGGATACTAATTTAAAAATATGTTATTCTTCCTAGGTAGGCTATATTCTTCATGAAATCACTAGTGGCATTTGTCAAGGCTTGGCATCTTATAGGTCAAAGATACATTATTTAACTTACTCCTTTACTCTAAGATGAGTCCTCCTTCTCTACTTGCACATACTATATCATTCTCAAGTCTCCTACTCTAATTGAGCTCTTAATTTTCATAGTGCATTAGTGGTATTTTCTTGTTATAGCCACATCTTCTTTGTCATCCATTCATCACCTATGTAGCAATAGCTGCCTCTTCTAGTTTCATTTACCCAACCTTTTTTTCCCTATACCGCCCACACATAGGCATTTTTTTTGGTCCCAATAGACCTTCAACCTATTATATGTCAACATTTTAATTTTTGGTCTTTGTATGTACTAAAGCAAGGCAAATACAAACTCATGTATGTGCTTTGCCTTCTGAAATTACTTGAAATGAGCATTAATCTCTTTGTAAGCTGGCAAGGTGATCATTCTGAAGCAATTTTGAGCTTTTTAAAGCAAATCAAACACAAATAACTTGACAAGAACAACTTAATGATTGTGGAAGATGCCTCAAAGGGAGGTTATTGCCTTGCGAAGAGTAAGGCTTTACACTCATGCAAAGTGTGTGGGTACCAGAGGCTTAGATACCTTGTTTTGAAGGAGATGGAGAGACTAAGAGGAAGAGAGGGGTGCACAAGAAGATGACTAACTATACACTACATTGAAATAAATTGGAATATATACATGTTCACCCCTTAGGGTTGGGGTTGGGGTTAGGGTTTTTCTCTCTACAATGCAATTTATAACATCCTCAATGAAATTTATATAAGGGACATGATATCTCTCTTCCCTCTATGGGCCAAGACACCGCATGTGGGTGTCTTGGTTAGTGTGGTGATTTAGGAAGGCTTATATCATGGTCTCCAATCTCTTTTGAGGTAGCCTCTATGGAAGATTTCTACATTTATAGAGAAAGTTTTTGATATATGTAGGAGAGATGGGTATGTTTGTTCTAGCATATCCCAATGGGGAGGGGGCTAAGTTCACGAAGCAAACTGGTAACCTCTAGGGTATCAAAATATAATTAGAATAAACCATTACCACACAAGGGATAATGCCTTCATGCCATGTGATATTGTGCTTTTGCATTTTTTATCTTTACTCAAGTCTCATAACTTGACATGTGATAGCATGCTCTTGCCTTTATACCTTTACTCATAACTTATCTTATGCTCATGGCACCACAACTCTCAACATCTCCCTTGGTGCCATTATGTATTGGCAATATTACAAGGTGGAATGATGTAAGTTGCAAAATAAAAGACCATCATCTTCCCTTAGTGCATACATTGGAGGCTACCTCAAATCTTGCATAGAGGCTACATCCACTTTAATCCACTTTACCATCTTAAGATGTTAAAGTTTGGTATTGCAACATGTCAATACCTCCCTCGCATGCTTGAAATAGTTGCTCTTAGGTGGTCAGATTTGATAAGAAAAAACTAGATCTACTCATACGGGGACCTTCTACAATCATGGGCTAAGGTGGTAAGGCTTGTTGATTTGCTTCTTATACTGTAAAGAAGAGAGTTGTCAGAGCTCTTTTCTTTGCTCCATGAAGATCCTTGGTTCTTCCTTCATGCTTCTTCTTTCTACTTTATTGATGTGCTTGTCCTAGTTGTTGAGTTGTTTCTTCACTTTTGGCCTTTGCTCTTTGGCTTGACTCTTGGCTCTCTTTGTTGTGGACTTGACACTTTGTTCTTGATGTCCTTATGTCCTCTTCATGCATCTTATGTGGATGCCATGTTATGTTCAATGGTCATCTCATGCACTTGTGCTTTTTTTGGGATAAGATAGGGTGATGTGCATTCATGATTTTAATGTGCTTTGCACAATATATGCCTTCCCCATTGACCGCTTGACAAATGAGGCATCTAATGCCATTTGTAAAGGTCATAAAAATTGAATTCTTTCAAGATTTTTAGTTTCTAATTGCATACAATAGTTCTAATATGACAAGGGCATAAAGCTCAGGAAGTTGATCATTTTTTGCTTTTAGATCACATTCAAATTCTTCCTAGATCAAAAGTTAAGGCTTTGATCAAGAAGATGAGTCAAAATGATGATGTGGCACTATGTGTTTACAAGAAGGAATTGTGTGTGATATGTGGTAGGGTGCCATGTGGCATTAACGATTATGTAAGATTACCATGTGATCTATAGAACATGGCTTGTCACATGTCAGTGTTGAGTTCTCTCTCTCTCTCTCTCTCTCTCTCTCTCTCTCTCTCTCTCTCACACACACACACACACACACACACACACACACACACACACATTCTCTCTCACACACTTTCTTTCACATAGTTCTAACACATACTCATTCACGCACAATTGCACTCTTTCATATTTACACACATACTCACCCTTTCACTCCTCTCATATAGCTTTGAACTTGAGAAGTTTCATCCTAGATTGGCATAACAATATCAAGTGTTCCCTTCCATCTCCGCTATTAGGGAAAGTTATTTCATTCATGAAAGTCAAAATTAATGACAATCAATAAGGTACAAACATACACTCCCATTGGCATAGTATTTGTCTCTCACTCTAATTAAGAAACTACTAGGTAGCTCATTGCACACCCATCAAACTAGTTGCCTCTGTAGTATGTACTCCATTCCTATAAAGGGAGGTCCTTAAAACATATACAAGCTCTCAAATCTCCTTATGATTACAAGTCTCAATCTTATAATCTAATTAATTGTGATTTATTAGTCTTACTCTTTATAATTATGTGTGCAATCATAGGTTACATTCACCTTAGATTAGTGTTGTCATTAGTATAGGATCAATGTTCATTTACTAGTGTTTACATTGTATTAGTGTTGTTGTTAGTATTGGATCAACATTCATTTAGGTAGCCATCTCATTAATAGTAGAGCTCAATCCGTGCTTCAATAAGCTAGCAAGCTCTTTTTAATTGATGCATCATATTGATAATACTGGTTGGGGCATGGACATGGCAAGTGGGGTGGTAACACATTCCAAAATTTAGCACCAATTGATTTATAATTTTAAAGTATGAGTGATTAGATTGGAAAGCTATAGTTCTTACATGTCTCTAGTGTGGTCAATTTTAAAAGCCATTAGTTCATGGAAAAACCATAGGGCCAACTGGTATGCCTTGTAATATATACACAATACTATTGTAATTAAATCACAAGAATCACCATTTATTGTTACCATCTTCGCCTTAAATCTTAAAGAGGATTTAAAAAAACTTCCTCAAAATTAACCGTAGGACTTGGTCTTGCTCATAATCTAATCTATCATGTGGATTTCAATAAAATGACCAATAAGTGGTGGGAGAAAGTTGAAAATTTTTGGTAGCAAAATAAATAATTCAAAATTTTTTCTTAAAGGTTAAAGACTCTAGTAACAAGAAGAAGATGATGACGAAATGATTCTTTTGCAACAAAGCCAATCACATTTAGAATGAGTGTAGAAAAGACTACCACAATGGAGAATGGTATGATAAATCCTACCACCAAGGAGTCAAGAAATAGTGCTTAGGAGTTGGAGTTGTTTGTGGCCATTGTAGAACTATGTATCAAGTTAGTCCATACACCTATGATCAACGGGTCATGGATCATTGATAGTGGGGTTTCTTGACACATAACCAATCATAGATGTTAGCCATACATCTTTATAGCTTGTGGGAATGACACCCTTGTTGTAGTCAAGAATGATGCCAAAGGCCTAGTTAAAGGCATCCATGTACTATTATTTCATGGTGGTAAGGCATTGATCAAGGACTTTAAAGCTAAATCAACAAATGCTTAGCCAATAAACTAATGTATGAGTCTCCATTTGCTTACTTTCTTGTATCAGCAATACTGGTTGAACAAATTGTAATGAAAACTTTAGGTAGTTATCTTATGTATTGGTTGTACCAGGTGTATTTATAACTTTAGCAAGCTGGTTACCTCATCTATTTTAAGACATGGCATAAAACTTTTTTGTGCCTAAAAATATATATATTTGGTCATCTAGACATCATGATACATTGAAAGAGATGCAAAATTTTGGGATTGTGGAAAACTTACTAGTATTGATAGATTTACTAGATGTATGTGAAGCTTGTATGATGAGAAAGTAGCATTAAGCATCAATTTCCATAAGAGGAAAGCAAATCATTTTCTCCTCTATAAATTATCCACCACAAGGACAATACGAGCCAACAAAAAAGGACATAAGTTTCACTGGACTGTTGAGGTCTTTGTTGCATTTCATAATTTGAAGAAGCATGCATCTAAAACACTCATTCTTAGACAAATTGAGGTGGGATGTTATATTCATGTTCATGTGGATGCTTCTAGATATGCCATTGGTATTATATTGGCTTAGATAGGTGGAAAGTTGGATTATCTACTAGTATATTATGCAAGCTAATTGGTGACTCCACCTGAGTGCAATTATAGCACAACTGAGCATGAAGCTCTTGGCATGGTATATAGTCTATAAAGTTTCAAGATTACTTTCTTAAAAATCAGTTTATTTTCTATATGGATCATCAATCTTTGCTTTATCTTATTAATAAAATAGTGATCCAAGATAGATTGGTGAGATGGATGTTGTCACTATAGGAATTCAATTCTTGAATTATTCATAAACCTAGAAAATTACAAGAAGGAGCTGACTATTTATCTAGGTTTCTTGCCTTAGATGACAATAAAGGAGTTACTATCGAGTTGTAAGATGACCAATTTTATGCTATTGACTTTACAAAAATCGATATGATGAGATTCTACACTATTTATCTAAGGGAACTTTTCTCGAGGGACAATCACAGGCAGTTGGCCTTGAAGGCCTAAACTTATAGCTTGATTGGTGGGTAGTTATTTTATTAGGCTGCTGATGGCATTCTATGAAATTGGGTTTTGCCACATGAGAGAGCTATTAATGAGACACACACAAGCCATACAGGAGGTCACTTTGGTGGTGGCAAGCTTAATTCTGGAAAAGCATTGGAAGCCGAATTATGTGGAGTACTCTGTCCAAGGATGTACATGTTCATCATGTTTAGTGTCATGTCTATTGGGCATAGGTCAATTGCTTTCACCAAACCACATGCCATTCTAACCAAGTCAACCATGGGAAGAATTCCAATGTTGGAATCTTGATTACATGGGTCCATTCAAGAATACATTCCAATATTCACAAAATAGGTATATTGTAGCATCTATAGAGTGAATTACAAATTGGGCCAAGACTAATGCCTTATGAGATAACTTGGCTTAGATTACAACCAAGGTCCTCTTTGAAAATAGTATCTGCTCTTATGGTTTCCCATTGAATTTTTTAGTGATCAGGGAAGTCGCCTTATGAATGAAGTATTTGAGTTAATGACAAAAGATTTTATGGCCATACACTGAGTTGGCACAACATATTATCCTCAGTGTAATGGACAAGATGATTCAACAAACAACACTCTCAAACTAGTACTTACCAAGTCAGTACACATGGACGACATTGAAATACAAAGCGTCTTGCCACATTATTGGCATATTGGATAGCTTATAAGGTCACTATAAGTTTGGCTCTCTTTTGGATCACTTTTGGACTAGAAGCGATTGTTCTTATCAAGTTTCTAGTTTTGAGTTTGAGTTGCAACAGCTAGTAATCACAAGATGATTGTAGCAACTAGCCAAGATGGATGAATTGCATATTTGAGCTATGTAGTCATAGTAGGTGATACAAAGGAGGAGAAAAGCCTAGTATGACTAGCATATTACTTAGAAGAATTCCTACACTCTCAAACTAGTACTTACCAAGTCAGTACATATGGACGATATTGAAATACAAAGCGACTTGCCACATTATTGGCATATTGGATAGCTTATAAGGTCACTATAAGTTTGGCTCTCTTTTGGATCACTTTTGGACTAGAAGCAATTGTTCTTATCAAGTTTCTAGTTTTGAGTTTGTGAGTTGCAACAGCTAGTAATCACAAGATGATTGTAGCAACTAGCCAAGATGGATGAATTGCATATTTGAGCTATGTAGTCATAGTAGGTGATACAAAGGAGAAGAAAAGCCTAGTATGACTAGCATATTATTTAGAAGAATTTGTACAAGGAATGTTGGTAATGTTATACAATACAAAAGTACGACCATTGAAGACTAATCTCAAACTCAAATGGAATAGGCCATACAGGTTGAATGGCAATGGTACAGTTCAATTGGCTGCTCTATAAGGCCAAGTGATTCCGAGTTGATCAAAGTTGAGTTGAGCCATACCGAGCTACCACAGTGATTTTTGGGGTAGTATGCATTGCACATGTGCCTAAACAAATGCCATGTGGTGGAGAATCACTTAATCTCACCTTATTTAATGATACTCATGATAGTAACAATGATTTTGTTCTAGTTGAGGCATCACATGGTACACTAAATCCGATGCCACATCTTCTCTAATGGGCAATTGTTGCATGCAAGGAGAACCTTAAGTTCTTACCTCATAATTCAATTTTTGATTGCTCTAGCTCCTTGCTTTCTCTTACTCACCCAGACAAATCCATCACTCATTGCACCTTGATTTTCTTACTCACTCTAGACAAATCCATCACCTCAATTCTAATTAAGAAGTATGGCCATTTTATCTAAAACCTAAGAAAACAACTTGAAATTTGAATGTAACATTGACCTTAAAACTTTAGGTAGAACTCAAAGTAATAGGTGCAACTTCCAATCCATAATATTTCCAAGTTTGTTTAAGCATATAAGCTATTATGGAAAATGATCAAAACCCCAAAATACCTTATTAGTGCTTTGGAATAATTTTTGGAAGTGGCTAAGTTAATAGGACATAAAAGTGTATGATGACATTTTTATGTCCTTCTACCAAACTAGTGTTAAGTTTGCTAACATAACATTATGGTAGATGGAAAAAGGCCCTTATTTGATAGTAAAATATGTCTTCTAGGATAAAAAACCTATTGTGATCAACATTGCATAAGAGATGCTCATAAGAGGTGGTGGTTGTAAATTTTGATGGTACATAGCATGTTTACATATGGCATAATATTCCATTGAAAAACCTTCACAAATAATTGTAGCAACTGTGCAAAATAAGAATGGACTTGTGCCATTGCAAGGCATGGCATTGTTACGAGGTTCTGTGCTATTTCCCCATGCTCAGCTTCAAAATACTCTCGTTGTCTAATAGCATTTTTGTTGATTTCTAAATCAAATGCACCAGTGGGCCATTCAAATACAAACACTTGGTTGGTCAGGTTATTGTGTTCATCCAAAAATGCCTCTTTGAACCAAACAGCTCTTGTAAGGCATCTAAACCATTCTTGTCCAATTGGTGGTTATATAGAGACCTGGGGGGAGTGAATCTCAAAATGGCCCATAGATGATCTAGGGAGAACCACGTCCAATAATGCAATTCATCTAGACTATAATTCCCAAAAATTGCACCCTCTAAGGGCAACTGATCTCAAAATAATGTGGGGTGAGGTCTATGTACTTTTGTCAAAATGACACACCTAAGTAGAGAAGGGACCCTTAAATGGCTAAGGCTAGGAATCCAAAAGAAGTAGGGTGTGGGCTATAGTGTGGTCTTTAAGGTCAGCTCCCACTCAAATTAAAGGCTTTGCTTTGCCAACTGTGGTCTCTACACTTGTCATAGGGACAGTCATAGCCGTGCTCAACTGATCCATCTTCTTTGCCAATGGAGTTGGGCCACCTTGTCCAATTTCTTATCGCCTTCAAGACCTTTTGTTTTGGGAGGTATGCTTGAGTGCTCTTGTGTACTTTTGAGTTGGTGGATCAGTTCTTGGATTTGCTGTGAAATTGTTACCTATTGATGAAGTGTGACATCTTCTTGTCTCTCCTATTCCTCAAAAAGTTCAATGAGCTCATAAAAGAAATCTCTGAGCTCTTGGGAGTATCTACTGTGGTCTTAGCACTTGTACATAAAAACCTAAGAGGGCACCCAATGAGTAGCAATGTGTGACAATGTCTATGTTTCTTCTAATCTTGTTTTCCTCAATTGCTACCAATTGGCACTCTGGGATGCAATATCTTGGAATCAAAATAGAGGGTGCATTCCCTCACCTGGGAGTACATGTTATGGAGGAGATATTGAAGGGATCTCTTGTGCAACATCTAGAGAATGGCATTTGAATTTTCATTTTTTTACCGGGGCATCATCCTCGTATGTAGCTTATGATCTACAACTGCTCTATCTGATCCTTTCTCTTGCGTGCCCTGTGCAATAGGAAATTGTGGCACAATGATCCAACTTGGGGATATTTGTGGTGTAAGAACTTGACCACTTGGAATGACCTTGCCCTTGTGATCCATCACAATCTAATTATTTCCCCTATTAACTAATTGTAAAGGCACAATCAAGGAGCTAGTGCCTTTCCATATCCTGTAGTATCGAGGTTTGTCTTGTACCTCCTTTTCTTCTTCAATAACAATCATCTTTAATCTAGCCAACCTGCTCTAATTTAATAGTGACCTCTTTTGTGACTGTCATAGTAACGTTTTCCCCCTTGAGAACTATCATTTCTATCTCACTAGCAACCTCGTATGTTCCCTGGGCACTGCCTGCTTGGTGTCCATATTAACCTATTCCTTTGCCTTTTGTAGTGGCTCCTTCTCTCTCTATTTGGCTTAGGATTCACCTAGCCACTCGAAGCATCCCATTTGACAACTTAATTATGAGTTTCCACAGTATCTACCTCCTCGCTTGGCTTCTTAGTGTTTGCTATATTGTCAAGCCCTCCACCTATAGTAGTTATAGTTTTAGTCACTCGGTCCTCCACATCATCCTATGGTTGCTCCACAATAGACTGGATTAGCAAGGCTTGGGTTTTAGGAGGAGATGGCTACTGCTTAAAATGGGGTGAGGAAGTTGTATCTTGAGAGGCTAGTGGCGCTAAAGTAGGAGAACCAAAAATTCTTTGAGAGAAAATCGACTCGATTGTCCAAAACTGGCTCAAATGTCAAAGGAGGAGACTAGTGGAATAGTGGAATGGATTCTTTGAAAATTTCCTTGAAAGAGGAGGAGGTGGATGGGGTTTAGACAAAGAATCCAAAATACTCACCTCCTATGAGAAGTTAGGTTCTTCGTGGACTTGAGCCTGAACCCAAACCACCAACTACTCCTAATCCACAGGCCAATTCAGATCTCATGGCACATTTATTAGCAACAATTGTGTTGATGGGCCTTCTAATGAAGGCATTTCTAGCCATGTTGCAGCTCTTGAAACTAGCTTGTGCCTTATCATACAAGGATGCAAATCGATCTTGCAATGGGCTTGGTTCTTTAAACACACATGCTCGATTTGTGAGCCAAAATTCTTAAGAACTAGAATAGTCAAGAAACTTGACTGGCTGTGTGAAGAAAGAGATTCCTAAAATGAACCTAAAGCGAAAGAATAGCTTTGAGAGCTTGAGCAACAACATGAATAGTAGAGAGTGCTGTAAAATAAGAAACTTGAAGGGAGAGAGCAGTGTGACAGGAAGCTTGGGGAAGAAAGAGCATTTTTAACGGGGAGGTTATTAGAGTAAAATCTTGCTCTTATGGATTGACTTGTAAAAATAGGATGACACATCTCAATGAGAGCAAAATTTCACTTGATCCCACAGTGCTACCCAACACTGTATGAGATAATTCAAAACGATAGAAGTGAGATTTAATGCGGAACCTATTTTGGTAGTTGACATTAGGAGCACTGAATCTCTTTTAGTTTTACTCTTTATTGTGATGTGGTGACTTTAACTAATGATATAATCTTGTTATAGTTAAGATATGACACTTTGTGGCTATTATGTGTAGTATATAATGATGCTTATGTATGCAATGCGACCCACTAGGCTAACCACTCTTGTTAATTGCTAAATCAATACCAAAATGGTTTTTAAACAAAGTTTTGTCACTCTTAGATGTTTGATATACTTATAACACTTAGTAAAAAAATCTATCTCATTGAAATCATTTTTGTTTTTAGGCATGCTAGATAAAGTTTCAAATCTAAGTACAGTCTTGATAAAACACTATGTTACCATACATATGTGAGCATTTTGTAATCGCATGTAATAGTTTTTTGTACTCCTTAAATTTTTAGAAAATAGTTCTATGAGTCTAACTTAAGCTCAAGAGAGGAAATCACCAAAAAACACATCTACAACTTGTGATTTTTTTTCCAAACCTCAAAAGGACACTTTTATGTCCTGTTATGCTACCAAACTAGTGTTAACTATGGACCTTTTCCCACCTACCACTTATCTACTACGTCATCATAATTGCTAGCTAACCAATCCACATCAGCACATTGACACATCAATAGTGCCACCTAAGCAGAGTGCCACATAAGTGCTATGTGCCTATTAAGCACAATTCTATAAGCAGCATGTGATTTGCAATTTCCATGTCACCCACAGTGCCACCTCATCATCCTTATACGATGTTTGACTCAAAGTTCAAGTGATCGTAACCCAAAATTTCATCCATAAGGGATTTTATAGTGATTTAATAGTGATTGTAACCTTTGATCCATAAGGGATTTTATAGTGATGTAAAATGATTAGTAGCTCAAGCTCTATGTGTTGAGGTAGTATAAATTTTATACAAGTCAAAATCATTCATCCAAAATACAACTTCAATTAATGATGTAATAGCGTACTATTGGTACCAGATGTGATGTAGCCAGGGGAACCAAATTCTTACATCCTAGTTATACCATAGCTAATGAGTTGATAGGGACTAAGGGGGGGAATTTATTATTGTAGGTTCACACTATATTCCTCATAACATAGGACATGGTTATGACCACCCTAGCATCAAGGGGGCGTGTTGGAACATGTGATGCTATTGAAGGTAAAAGAGTGGTATGATGAGAAAATCATTTTATTGGATGAGACTAATGAGAAGAATCTAGAAGATAAAGATAAGGTGAGATATGATAAACAAGTGGCATGAGATGTGTAAAGGAGATCTAAATATGAAGCCCCCCATTGGATGATTTTCAACAAGTTGGAATAGATTGGATTGGGTGTGCTCATGTTGTCTCTCTTTCTCTTATGGAGTTTCTTGTATACTTTGAGCCCCCTTGGATTCATACTCTCTGTGTGCTAGGCTTAGCACGATCCCACATTCTTGAAACATTTCACAACCATCTCCTAAGGACTACATAATCTACTGTGAAGGTCCTCATCCATGTACATAGAGTCTACTATTTCGACCCTAGTAGATGATTGCTATCTATTGTAAGTCCTATGAGGAGGTTAATGAGAAGGAGCTTGGATGTGGTGGTACCTCCTACTAAAACGAAAGTGCAATCGCTTCTATCCAAATCATAGATGTAGAAGTAGTCAATCCTTAGTTAATCTTGGCATGAATCCTTAAACTTGATTTGAATATTCTCAAAGAAGGGATAGGACCTTCTTGTGGGTATTGATGATGAGGTAGCATGGATGAGCTAGCATGTAGTTCACACTAGGCATTATGAATACTATGGCTTGAAGCTTTTGTATGGTGCTTCAACTTTGTAAGGAACATCTTTTGCTAGTATGTCCCCGCATACATTGATAAATGTATGCTAGTACTTTATGTTTGCAGGATTCTTTGCACTTCAATTCTACCCTTTGCACTTCAGTTCTTGTAGTTTCTAGAGCTAAGAGGGTGTGTATCTATGGAGGCATTCAAGCTAAATCAAGTAACCTTTGCTTCCTCAAATCTACCTCTCAAACCTCTACATCACGACTCCCATCAATTTCCATCTCCCTTTACTCGTTCCACAACCTACTCTACCAATATAACCAACCATTCAAACCTCCACTATTCAAGCCTTCTTGGCTCTAGTAGCACCTTTTTCTCAGAGGGCATGGAATTAGTGTGAAGTATCCCCTACGGAAAACTTAAGAACTAGTGTGGGCTGGGCTACAACAACAAGGGCATATGCATGCTTACAAAGGCAGTCACACACATGATCTGTTGTCTTATTTCTGGTTCCTAACAATCGAGAGGGGTGAGAATATTATGTCGTGTGATTGTGCATTGCTCTTTGCATCTGTGATCATCTATCTGAGTTGAGTGTGTGTAAGAGTTGGAGAGATCTTGGGTGGAGGTTTGAGCGATTCATTCCCTCCTATTCTCTAACATGGTATCAGAGCCCAAGTAGGAGGCTCACAGGTGTGAGAGCATGAAGGCAAGGACCTTGCTGAAGGACAACCCTAATTCAGAAGCTTTAGGGAATCGACTTCCACAACTGGAGGATTGTGCCCTTGCGAGGAGGGTGACTCAGGTTCAGTTAGGTGCTTTTCAAGTTCGCAGTCCAGGTTATCTGGAGATGTACTTTTGTTGCAGACCTTGCCAAAGGAAGGATGGGTTGAAACAGACCCTCAGAGCATGGTGCCTGGAAGACTCTAGGTTGTTCACTCATTATGAGGGGGACAACTGGAAGATCGTGGAGGCTGGGTTGCTCAAATTCGAAGGCAGGAATGTGACGGAAGGGAATGGTGCTAGGAGGTGCTACCAAAGATGGACCTATGTACCAGGATGGTGTGCGGAAGCGGAACCGGACCTGGTGGAGCAAGAGCCAGTGGATGAAAAGCCAGGAAAAGATTTCAACATCGAAAAGTTCCAGAAGACTACGACCAGGGAGTTACTGGAGCATCTTCGTCGACGTATTGGCATTGGGCCGAGATGTGTCGGTGAGAGGGGGTGTTGGAAAGGTCACCTCCCCATCTGTAAGCCCCCAAATGAGGAGAGCGTGGGGGAGGGAGACCTAGGGCAGGATGTGCCCAAGAGGAAAAGAAGAGAGGGGACTCCCACATGGGCAACACTTCACATCAAAGAACATGGAAGGTACCCGGAGCTAGGATGGATCTGCATGGCACTAACATTAGCAGTGTACGGAATTGTATGACACTGGAGAAGAGCCTGGCAAAGGGCAGAACCAGCAGGACAAACAAGTGCTGACATGGCAAGTCAGGAGTGCAGGTGTACAGGGCTGCATGGGGCCTGGTAGAGCAAAAAATGGGACTGCCAGTGGGCAGTGGCATGCCTTATATAGGCTGGGCCCTTGCCTTGATTGGAGGGCCAAAAGCCCTAAAAGTGTGGGCCATAAAGGCCTAGTTTTGTGAGCCCTTAAAGGATTGGTTGAACTGAGCCAACCAGGTCGGTTGGGCTAGCCAACCTGGTCTGTCCGTTTGACCAAAATTGGGACAAACTGGTCGGGTTTTTGACAGGCCCCTAGGCCTATAAAAGGAGGGGCTTCATGCCCCATTATTCATCTAGCAAGTCAGCAGACAAAGAAGCAACAGGAGTAGCAGAAGCCTGATCTTTGGGCCTACATTCAAGAGGCAAAGCAGGGCCAGAGTTGCTGCAGACTGAGCTCACTTGGGGCTGAGCCTAGACTGTCTTCTAGGGCAGAAGGTTGCTGAGATCATCTTCTGGAATAGCCATTCACAAGCAAGTTGGAGCAGTGGAACAGGGACCTGTGTGCTGCAGACAAAGCTTGGCCGGGGCTGCCCACCTAGGCTGATTCACAGGCAGTAAGGTGGAGAAGCACACATTGGACGGAAAGTCTACAGACGCTCAAGGTGGAGCACACGGACTCGAGTCGAGAGAGAGCCGACAGATAGAAGGACCTTGTGGTTAGATCAGAGGACCACACCATTGGTGGGACTTTGGATCTCTCTCTTTTGTATTGTGTCCATAGTTTTGGACGGAAATATACAAGTTTTGGTGTCTTCTATATCTGGTTGGTTCATTGTCTATTGATGAGTCTGCACGCCTATTGAACGCACATAAGTAAAGAAGTTTGTGATTCCACACCCACACTGCACACTGTGTGAGCTCCTGGGCATTACTATAACTCTTCCGCTGCGTGTACCCTTTTCTAACAGTATCATCCTCAATCTAAAAAAGGTATAGCATTAGTGTGAAATATAATCAATTTCCCATGTTACCTGGACATGGGAGACTAATGGAACTAGTGTGCTGAACTAGTGTGCAAGGTGATAAAGATCAGGGCATGTGTGATCTTGCCAAGAAAGGCACAATCATGGTCTACTTCCATGTACCATAGCTGCTGCTGTTGTCAATCTTGCTGAAGACTTCAAGTTGGTGTTGCTTGATGCTGGACATGTTGTCAATATGCTTCAAACTAGAACTTCATAATATGCACACTTTAATTTTAGTCATGAATTCTTGTAAAAATTCTGAGATTTCTTCACAAAAGTCTGATTTGCTACGCTGAAGAAACTAGTGAAGATTGCACCCGAGTCTTGTGAAGATACAATATTTCTCCACAAAATTTGGATTTGCTACGTTGAAGAGGCTGGTGAAAATTGCACCCAAGATTACAACATTAAGTCTTATCCCACTGTAACCACTTCACTAACAGAATTCAAGAACAACGTTATGGTGGGGTCAAGTGCTATGCTGAGGAAAACACATTGGACTCGTAAGTATTTTTTCAGTCATAAACCACAATAAATGAAGGGGCTAATAACAAAGCCCACAACTAGAAAGTTTGAATATTGCTTTTTTAAATTAAAAATAAAAAACAAGGGTAACATGAGATCATGCCCAGGTAATAATGAGACAAAGAGGGGAAGTGAACTTTTACATTTAGATCCCAGAACACTGGAACTTTGCAAGTAATATGCTACATGCTATGTAACTATTGGCAGGGCCACTTAGAATTTGTTCCAAGACAATGCTGAAGCTAACAAATGCTTCATTTTAGAGATCAAAGCGGATAAATGGCACCCAGAAGCCCTTCCCTGTGAGGACTGAAGCAGAGAATTCTAAAATGAAGCAGGACATGACATATGGGGAACCTTTCTGACATGTACCAAGTGTTCCAAGGAAAATAAATGCACATGCAGCAAAGTTGATCATCGCTGCTTCAGCTTTCGTCGCTTCGCCTCTTTCCTTGCCCTCTCTGCTTCCTCTTCCTCCTCAATTAAAGCCAACTCCCGTTCATCTTCTTCTCGCGCAATCCTTGCACTGCATGATTGAACCCAGTAAGCAATTGTCATGTAGGCCTTCAAGATTGGTAAATGGGTACTATAATGTAAAACAACCAAAAGCATAGAGATAACCTTACAAAACCTCTTGAAGAAATTACATAACAAGAAGCATGTACCTATCAAATAAAAAATTAAACCTTTTTCGCTATGGTGTACACTGTACTCCCATGTGTAGTAAGCCCAATACTTACAAAAATATCCTAAAGCTACGCTCTGACTTGCAACAAGTCAGGGTAATGCACAAAGATTGTAAGTAAAGTTAAAAATGCATGAGCACCAGTGCCTCCCACATTGTGCTATATGGAATAGGAAATTTTCATATAGAAACATTTCTAGAAGCACACCTTAAAATGTGCAATCATGACTAGTATTCGTATAGACAATATACACTAGGCAGTAGATATATAAACTTATATAAACATATACCTTTGTAAGACTAGAATATGTCCAATCGTACAAATTTAGATTTTTTGTTGTTCTAAAGACCAAAAATCTACACAGAAAATAAAAGAGAAATGAAAGAGAAGAAAAAAGTGGTAAACAAAAACTTTTATGAAAAACAAAAGGAAGACATACTTAGCAAGCAAAGCAACACTTACGTCATCATCAGTGCCCAAGCATAAGCAGCTATACTTGGTTTCTAAAGACCCGCGGAGTTTCTTGGGCAAACCCAGTGCTTACTAAAATACGTCAAATAAACAAAAGAGAAAGAAAACAAGAAATAAAGAAGAAAGGACGATAGTGACTAAGCAAAAATAAACAAGCAAGTCAAGAAACAAAATCTTCCAATAAAACAAGAATAAAATATCTCTCTCTCTCTCTCTCTCTCTCTCTCTCTCTCTCTCATTCATTTAAAATAAAAATAAAAAGCTAAATGGACCATTATACTTATGTATCGCTTCCTATAAAGAGGCAAAATTACAATCCTAATTTAGAAAGCACAAGCATACTCAATCAAACTCTCTTTTGAAACTAAAAGAAAAAGGGACTATTTAGCTCCCCACTTTTTGTTTTCAGCTTATGTTCAATCATTCTAAACATACCTAAGGCCAATACACATTTAAGATTGTGCATACTTTTCCTTGGATTATACCTCTTGTGTAAAAGTAAAGTGATCAAATTACTACAATGAGTGATAAAAGACTCCTTAGTTGTACAAAGGCGGAAAATCTATGGAATTGGGAAGAAATGACTCTGCATATCTTGCCAAACCAGAAATGTTAAGTCAATGTGAGGCATTTTTATAATGTGTAAACTGTTGGGGTAAAGGCACATTGCCACCCCTTTATTAAAGATAGGACACCTATGACTGTCTTAAGACAGTCATAGGGTAAAACCTAATCCTAATAAAACTAATGAGTTTGTGGTGTGGCTCATCACTTCACACCCGCACATTTGAGTCTCTCTCTCTCTCACACTCTCTCCCTCTTGTACTTCTCCCACTTACCTTCCCCCTTCAACTGGTATCAGAGCCAGCCTCCCAGCCTCTCTTCCCTTCTACTCCTGCCTACCATCCCCTCTACCCCCCTCGGGACTTGTGCCCTTGGCATTGTGCAAGTAGCTAGGGCTGCAGCGCAGGCAGCAGCGCAGGGCACCAGCAGGCGGCAGCGCAGGGCACCAGCAAGTGGCAGCGCCGGGCACCAGCAGACGGCAACGCGGGCACCAGTAGGGGGCAACGCGGGCACCAGCAGGGCGACAGCGCGGGCCAGCAGGGCGGCGGCCCCGAGCAGCGCCACTAGCTGCTGCTAGCTGTTACAACCTTCAGGCTTTCGTACAGGGCAGCGTGTACGGCAGTACGGCCGTCCGTACCACCGTACGGACACCGTACTGTCGACCGTACCGTACGGACTGCCGTACAGACGACGACAGGGAGGTGCCTTTTTTCGATTGGGAGCAGCATCAGGAACCGCCGTACGTCAGGTATCTGCATCAAGGAAAATCTTTTTCTCGAAATTTTTTTTTTTTTGTACCCTGCACAAGTACAGCAGGTACATTTGTACCCTACACAGGTACAAAGGTACAAAAGTACAGCAGGTACATCAGTTTTTCTTTTGGGGTGAAAAGAAAGGAAAGAGAGCACTCTGCTCTTCATTCAGGATCATTTTCAGTTCTCAAAACTGTGTTTTGAAAGTACAGCAAGTACCTTCGTGTCCCTCGTGCTTGAGGTGACTAGTACCACAGTGTGTGGTTGATTGCACAGTTATCTTGTTTTGGGAAGGTAATGCCTTGATTTTGCAGAGGACTTTTATGCTTTTGCTGAGTGCAAATCTCAGCTTTTGGGTGACATTTTCAAAGGGCTTTTGCCTGGAAGTCTATGCAGTGTATGCCTTGAGGCAGTGTGGAGCCAGGGAGCCCACATTGGTCTTGTTTCCGCAGTGTATTCAGTGACATTTCTTGCAGGTCACATTTTGTGTACGACACCTTGGAAAATCTCAGTTGAGCCACGCTTGGCCAGGGCGCATCGAGTTTACTCGGTCCCTAACTGTACATCGTTGACAGTGCTCAAAAGATTTTCTCTTCAGTGTCTGTACGTTGGGATCTGTGTTGTTATTGCATACACAGGGCTGCTTATGCATTGCATTGTCAGGTGAAAGTGCCAGGAGAGCGCTGTATTTTCTTTGCTACCTCAGTGTTGAGGTGTTTTTCACTTGGTACAGGTGTTAAATCAAGGGGCTTTTGCCCAGATTTTGCTTGAGAGCACTTGGGTTACTGTCAGAGATCTTCAGATGCCTTTTATCCCCTTGGCAGAAGGGTGATTGCTTGGGATTTATCCCATTTTCTGTTGCAGGTTTGTGACAGGCTGAAGTGTCTGGAGCCTCTTTTTCAGTGAACAAAACAGTGTATGCCAAGTGGTTTATGCATATTAAATCAGTGCAATACCTCATCTGAGGTGGGAGAAGTGATCAGGACAGCAGTGTTTTGTGCTTTGTCAGCTGATGATGCACTGTTAAAGCACTTGTGGAGCAGCTGCAGCATTCTGAAATTACTGTTTTTTATGCCTATTTGAGCACGGTACAGTGTGTCAGAAGGTACAGTAACTGGAGGGAATTTTCTGTTTTGCTGCAGATTTTCTGACAGTAAAAACAGCACTATTGTGAGTGCTCCTGGCTCTTGATAGAGCAGGTTTTTTCTGAGAAATCAGAATTTTATTCAGTCCTTTTTTTGACTTACAGGAAGTCAGGTACTTTCCTTATCTGATATGGCATCAGGGGGAAGTGAATCATCAATTCTGAACATAAAGAAGTTGGAAGGGGCACACAATTATGCATTATGGGCAGAACAGTGTTTGAATGTACTTCTGTTAAAGAAGATTTCTAAGCCCATAAGGGTGAAGGGTGTCAAGCCATCTGACATGACAAATGATGACTGGGAAGAGCTTGATTTGTCCGCAAGGGCAGCTATCATGCTTACTATTTCTGATACTCTTGTGTTCAATGTTCAGGCTGAAAAGACCTCTTATGGCCTATGGCAGAGGCTAGCAGAGTTATATGCCCAAAAGAGTTCAGCCAGTAAGGTTTATTGGTTGAAGAAGCTAGTTGATCTTCGCATGAAGGAAGGTACAGCTATGACCTCACACTTGAGTGAGTTCAATGCCATCTTTACACAGCTGATTGCACAGGGGTTGAACCTTGATGAGGAGTTCAAGGCTACTTTCTTGTTGTGTACCCTCCCTGAGAGTTGGGACACTTTCAAGACCACCCTGTCAAATTCGAATGTCACTCTTATGTATGCTGATGTAGAGAGCTCTCTCCTTATGGAGGAGATGAGCAGGAAGAATAATGCGAGCAGCAAGTCTTCAAATGCCTTGCAGGTACAAGATAGAGGCAGGACTCAGCAGAAGGGCAGATCTGCTGGTAAGTCCAAATCCCGCAGTCAGTCCCATGGTAAAAAGGATATTGAATGCTTTTACTGTGGCAAGAAGGGACATGTGAAGTCTAAGTGCTTCAAGTTCATACGGGATCAGAAAGCCAAGAAGGCTGAAACAAGGATGCAGGCAATGGAAGCCAAGGCAAAGGCAAGGCCAAGGTAGATGACTTGGATGCAGTGAATGTTGTAGCAGAGGACAGTGACAGTGACAGTGACAGACATGAGGTATTATGTTCTTCTGCTGTAATTGCACATACCTTGGTTATTGATGGCCATGACATGCACACCTGGCTCTTGGATTCAGGTGCTTCCTTTCATGTTACTCCTCATAGGGAGTGGTTTACTTCCTACACAGGTACTTATGGAGTTGTTCATCTTGGGAACAACTATGCATGTCAGATTGCAGGGATTGGCAGTATACAGATAGTGTTCCCTGATGGACGCACATTTATGCTTGATGGTGTTCGCCATGTGCCGCAAATCAAGAAAAATCTGATTAGCACTGGCTTATTGGATGACAATGGTTACCACACCACATTTGGGGATTCCAAATGGGTGATTACTGTTGGCCAGGTTGTAGTGGCTGAGGGTTTTAAGAGTGATACCTTGTACCCTCTTTATGTTTCCAGTGTGGGTAATCATGTTGTTGCCATAACCGAGCTGCCAAAGGTTTCATTGTGGCATAGCCGGTTGGGACACATGTCTGTTAAAGGAATGCAAGAACTGTCACGTTTGGGTTATCTCCCGTCTCTTTCTTTTTCAGATTTGCCTACTTGTGATCATTGCATATTTGGCAAGCATTCTGTGACTCCTCATAAGAGGAGAACTCCCCAGAATAGAGCACCGCTTGATCTAGTGCACACTGATTTGTGTGAGATGCCACAGTTATCACTAGGGGGTGCAAAATATTTTATTACTTTCATTGATGATGCCACACGCAAAGTGTGGGTCTATTTCTTGAAGAATAAGGGCGATGCCTTAGATGCTTTCAAGAAGTTTGTCGCTCAGGTGGAGAATCGGATAGGTCGTAGGCTGAAATGCCTCCGATCCGATAATGGGGGTGAGTATGTGTCACATGCTTTTGTGCAGTTTTGCGAAGCTAAGGGCATCAAACAGGAACTCACAGCCCCTCATAATGCATCTCAAAATGGTGCAAGTGAGCGGATGAATCGAACTATTCAGGAGAAGGTTCGATGTATGTTGTCTTATGCTGCATTACCCCATGGCTTTTGGGCAGAAGCCGAGCAAACAGCAGTTCACATTATTAACAGGTCGCCAAACAAGGCTTTGGAGTTGAAAGTGCCAGAGGAGGCGTGGTCTGGCAAGCCACCTTCATATAAGCACTTACGTGTATTTGGCTGCGAGTGCTTTGCTCATGTACGCAAAGAACTGCGCACCAAACTGGATCCAAAGTCTATCAGATGCATCTTTATGGGTTATGGTGACGAAGGTGAAATGGGGTACAGGTTATGGGATCCCGCTAAATGGAAGATTATACGCAGCAATGATGTCATCTTTAAAGAGGATAGTGTACACAAGGAACCCGTGCAACCTGTGGAATACAGGAGGGTTATTTATGATGATGTTGGACAGCAAAGAATGCCCATTTATATGCAGCAGCAGGCTGCTGCAGATAACCCTGTTCAAGAGGGTATACAGGCTGAAAATCAGCCAGATAATTTTGCCAATGATGCACCACTGGATATGCCAGCAGATGGGGCTGTAGAACAGCCAGATATGGTGGTACAGCGACCCGTCATGCATGACGAACAGGCTGGACAGCAGCCTAATTTGGAACATTTTGTTAGGAGGAGCACCCGTGTACAACGGCCTCCTGCCAGGTTTGTTCCAGGAGCCAATAATGTGGCTGATTTTATCATGCTGACAGACTGTGGTGAGCCTTCCAGCTTCAAGGAAGCTATGGGAAGAACAGAGAAAAAGAAGTGGGAGAAAGCCATGCAGTCAGAAATGGACTCCCTACTTCAAAATGATACATGGGACTTGGTGCAGCTACCTGCGGGCAGAAAGATTTTGCCATGCAAGTGGGTTTACAAAGTCAAAGTGGATTCAAATGCTTTACCGAGGTATAAGGCCAGATTGGTTGCCAAGGGATTTAAGCAGGAGAAGGGCATTGACTTTGATGAGATCTTTTCCCCTGTAGTCAAGATGACTACTTTGAGAGCAGTGTTAGCTCTTGTTGCTCATGACGACATGGATTTATGTCAGATGGATGTGAAGACAGCTTTTCTTCACGGAGATCTCCATGATGAGATCTATATGAGTCAGCCAGAGGGATATGCTGTTAAAGGGAAAGAGCAGCTTGTGTGTAAGCTCAAGAGGAGCTTGTATGGACTCAAACAGGCGCCAAGAGCATGGTACAAGAAGTTTGATGCCTTCATGCAGTCCCAAGGGTATCATAGGTGTGAGACCGATCATTGCTTGTACACCAAACGGGCAAAGGATGGCAGTTTGATGCTACTCATTCTATATGTGGATGACATGCTTATTGCCAGTAAATCTCAGCATGAGATTAGTGCTTTGAAGAAACAACTGCATAAGTCTTTTGACATGAAAGACTTGGGTGATGCAAATCATATTCTTGGCATGCGGATTACTCGTGACAGGTCCAAGGGACTTTTGTTTCTGTCACAGAAGGAGTACATTGACAAAGTACTGCAGCGGTTTAAAATGGAGGGGGGAAGTCTATTAGTACCCCGTTGCCTCCACATTTAAAACTCAGCAGTAAGGACAGCCCCAGATCAGATGATGATAAGGCTGAAATGGCCAAGGTTCCGTATGCATCTGCAGTTGGTTCTTTGATGTATGCCATGGTTGCCACTCGTCCGGATATTGCTTTTGCGGTGGGAGTCATCAACAGGTATATGGCAAATCCAGGCAAGAGGCACTGGGAAGCAGTGAAAGGTGTCTTGAGGTATCTCAAGGGTACCAAAGACTTGTGCATATGCTATGGTAGGCAGGATGCATTGGTGCATGGTTTTACAGATTCAGACCATGCAGGGAATGCAGATAACCGGAAGTCTACTACCGGTTATATTTTCACATTTGCAGGAGGTGCTATATCATGGGTGTCTCGGTTGCAGAAATGCATTGCACTGTCAACCACTGAAGCTGAATATGTTGCAGCCACTGAGGCTTGCAAGGAAGCAATATGGCTTACTCGGCTGGTGGGAGATTTGGGCATTACAGGAGATATGCCAGTTTTGCATTGTGATAGTCAGAGTGCTATCATGTTGGCAAAGAATCCGGTCTTTCATCAAAAGACCAAGCACATTGATGTGAAATATCATTTCATCAGGGAGGTACTGGAAGACAAGCGACTCGAGCTTGTGAAAGTGCACACTGATGATAATCCTGCAGATTTGCTCACTAAGAGCTTGCCTACAGAGCGGTTTGCACATTGCCGCCACATCATGGGATTAGGATAAGACCATTCTTATTTTATGGTCTTGTATACAGTAACTGTATATTGCTGTAATTTTTATTCTTTTCTCCCCTTTAGGCACATTGGCCTTTAGGTGGGAGGTTGTTGGGGTAAAGGCACATTGCCACCCCTTTATTAAAGATAGGACACCTATGACTGTCTTAAGACAGTCATAGGGTAAAACCTAATCCTAATAAAACTAATGAGTTTGTGGTGTGGCTCATCACTTCACACCCGCACATTTGAGTCTCTCTCTCTCTCACACTCTCTCCCTCTTGTACTTCTCCCACTTACCTTCCCCCTTCATAAACCACTATATTCAGGTTGTTCACGTTTATCGTATATAATCCGATGGTAGATAGAGAAAGTCTCCAAAAAAACACAAGAATCCCCTCTTGAAGTGCAATTCAGTTCACAAGAGTCACGAGGATAGATTCCTTCTCCAAAGCACAAGCGTCTTTGTACATAAAGTCTTGAAAGTCAGGAACATCTGGTACAAATAAATCATCTATAAAACGCCCAACTTGGCTAAGCTTATGTAAAATGATGGGCAGGTATTAAACTCAAATTCATAAGTGAAAAGATAAAAGTTTACTAAAAAGATGACACAATTAGTACCCATGGGGATTCCGAACACCAATGAAAAAGCACTCACAAACTTGCTCCCTAAGAGACATGAAATGACACATGCCATGCAGAAACAAAAAATCACCTATTGTGATGTAAAGATTATCTAAAAGAAAATCTATCTAAGAGCAAACATCTTCAACACTTACCACCTTTGTGTATCTTTTCTTTTTAGAACCGATGTCATGATCTTTATTATTTAGCCACAAAAAGTCAAAGCATAAAGCTGTTTTCTCACCTTTTAGCACTTTGCATCTATCTTTGTCAAATCTCAGGTTGAAAACTTC
Organism: Dipteris shenzhenensis; assembly: GCF_047967505.1. Classification (NCBI taxonomy): domain Eukaryota; kingdom Viridiplantae; phylum Streptophyta; class Polypodiopsida; order Gleicheniales; family Dipteridaceae; genus Dipteris; species Dipteris shenzhenensis. The sequence continues at coordinate 41,133,813 of NC_141605.1, read as the reverse complement.
AGCCACTAGCTTTTTGATTCTAAACTTCAGGTCTTCCAACTCCATCTTTATGTAAAGCGTAGTAAAATCATAGGTTTGAAGGAGAATAGGAGACTTTTTCCTGAATGCTTCGGGAGGAATTAAAAATTTTTACAACAAGAATCACTCCTACAGAGTCATTTAAAATCGAGCTTAAGTGCGAGGGGACATCTGCCTCCTTTAATAAGTCCCTCCAAAGTTCATGGACACTAGGCAACATGGCTTTGAAGCAGTAGCTTAGCCATTTAGAGACATCAGTCAAAGTAGTCTCACAAGCAGAGGCAATAAATCTTGGCCTTTTTGGAGTTTTGTGAAACTTCCAAGCAACACAAAGAAAAGAGATACTTGGATTGCAAACAAACCCAGAAGACTTGCAAAAACTCTGGTGTTTTGAGATCAAATCCTTTTGACAAATTAAGGTAGGGACGTAAGTTTTGACAGACGAGTTCACGTCTCTCAAAAGACATTCTAAGTAACCTTTTTGCAAATTAAAACAAAGTTATTGGAACATTTGTCCATATAAGTAATGACAAAATTCCTATGCAATTTTCAAAGAAGAATTTCATCTTCTTTAGAAAGATAATTACTTTGCTTTGAGCAATTAACGGAAGGGACCTTCTAGTTTTAAAGCAATTTTCTTCAAATTTTTCCCTTTCCATTCTGATAAGATATTTTGAACTCCTAAACATTCTTCTAATTGTAAAGCAAACTTTGAGATTCCCTTATCAATCGCTTTTAAAAGGCAAGACTCTTTAAAAGAGTACAATTGCCTTTCATGAAAAGGTCTCTTAAGTAACTAGAAAGCAAAATTGAGGAATCAGCTGTGACTACATGTCCTAAATCAGCACTAATAAAAGGCCATAGGGAGGGGCGAGATCTGGAGCTATTTGACCAATTCAGGCCAACCCAATCGGACATCATAAGGTCAGCCCACTTCAGCAGGTCAGCTTGTCCACGCTAGCTCTCTCCACCGAGCTGGTTGAGATGACAGGGCAACTACCTCCCGTTCTCCTATAGAAGGCCGCTTCATAGCCTCATTCGAGCCTTCCACGGCCAGCCAAAAGAGAGATAAATAGCAGCATGTAGACAGTCTTATCCATCAGCTATTTGCTCAGCATCCTGTATTTTGTTGACAGTCCCTTGTACGTTCAGCTCACACCTTGTGGAGTTTAGGTCTGTTTCTGTTGTGACTTCCAGATCTGAGTTTATTTTACTTGTGCATTTACTGTGATTACTGTAGGACTGGCATTAGGTTGTTGTTTTCCATTCTCTGACAGTAATGCAGCAAACAGACACAAACAAGTAACAAAAAGACCACATAAGGACAGAACAATTACAAACCTGTCGACGTATACATGACAGAAAGCCTTTGTATAAGGTAAAGGCTATGATTGCCTCGTTTTAAGAGAACTCGAAGTAAACTCTAGCATCTTTTCCAAGACCAATCTTACAAAAAACCCAATCTAGTCTTCAGACCTTACTAAAGCCTCATAACCTACCTCTAACGAAGCCAGCATAGACAGCAGAAAAGAAAAAATAAGTAACATTTTAAAGTACCTCCGTCTTTCCTCCATTTGGATTGTACGGAAATCTGCTTCCATATTCCGATCATCATCATCTTCCAGGTCACGATATTTGTTTGGATTGTAACTGAAAGTTCAGAGTTGCAACATTAATCATTACAGCTTCCTTGTCATTGCCCTCTAGGAGTGTGCTGAACATCTACCATCATGCAATCATCCAACATCATGCACAAGAGACGGAACTCACCCAAACATCTTGCGAATCATGCTGCTAACATCTCCCCCTCCATCATCCTCATCATCATCCAAAAATGAATCTTCAAGGTCGGATTCTCTTGGCCTTTTAGGAGCCTTCCTCATATCAGCAGACTTCAAAGGAGGCTTCATAACCTGAGGTCATAATTAAAATTTTCAAGAGCAAGAGTGCAATGAGTTTGCTTGGACTACAATATGTACAACATTTAAACAATAAGAATCAAAATCACATATTCCACCTTCTACCTGCTTGGAAGGCCCGCCAGATTGAATAGGCCTTCTCTTGTCCGCATGACCTGCCGATACAAGTTGCTTTGGTCCAGGACGTCCTGTAACTACAGGTTGCTTGGTTTCTGGACGAATTACGGAAGTTTTTCTTTCCACTAGAACGGATTTCTGCGATGGCGTAACAGAGGAAACTTTTCCAGTGGTATTGCTAGTCCCAGGACGAGGAGCTATCGATTGTCTGCTCTTCATGTGCTGGACACCATTAGATGTACTTCCTGTTGTTGCCACTTTTTTTGCCTGAGCTGTTAATGGAGCAGCAGTTTTCTTTCCATTAGCAAGCCCAGCAGCAGATGTAGAAGCACCAACTTGAGAAGGCCGCCCAGGTCCAGATATTACTTTGTTAGACTGTAATCTAATATCAGAAGATAGCTTAGGCTTTGGAACAGAAGGCCTTCCAGCAGGCTTCGAAAGCTTGTCAGTGGAATGTGGCTGCCTCTGCTGAACATTTGAAACTTTGTGCCCTACGGGAGGACTCAACTTTGTTACATTTTTTGATGCTGGGCTTATTTTCATGGGAGTAAGCCCTTTTTTGGCTGTTAAGCCACCTTTTCCTGCAGTAGGATTGACTTCTTTCCGTTTATCCTTGTCTGGAAAAGAATAATACTCGTAAGTATCTGACCCTGATATGCTGTCCCTTGTAAAGGAAGCATAAAGAAGCTCCCTCCAAAAGATTACCTATATTACCCACTCACCTGGAGGCTGTGTATCTTGTTGAGGAGACGTAGAAGGGTCTTCATCCGTGAAAAGAAAAGAGTAGTCGCGTGACTCCTTCAGGCGTTGCAGTTTCAATGCTGCCTGCCAATCCCAAAAACCCAGGATTTTTCAGTGATACAAGCCAGATATTTACTTGTGCCTAGAAGCTCGATCGAGAGTAAAAGGTATATACCTGGTTGATAGGACTTTCTTGCTTTACTATCTCTGCTGCTTCTGACTCTGATGCTCTAGATGATCCCTTGATGCTTTTATGCTGTTCAAAAGTAATAGGTTGAATACCATCATCCAACAGGTCTCTTTAAAATTGAAGTACAAACATCCCTCCCCATTCTTTACTTTATTAAATCTGGACAGCCTACATATATACCAAGCCAATAACTGATCCAAACTCACCTCTAGAGACTCCCTTGGAATTCTAGCAGCATTTGATACGGTCTCTTCCCTTGCACGAGTCTCCTCAATAATCCTCCTCGCCACGACAGGCTCAGATGGTCCAAAAAATGAGCCATAGCTGCGCCGACAGTTTCCAGTAGCATCATTAGCTGATAGACAACTAAGCTTCCAAAAACTCTGCATCTGTTCAACCCACACTGCCTCCATCTTTAACTGCATGACAGACAAAAGAATGGAAGAGCAAAGCTACTAGTCAAGAACAAAGGGATCCACAATAGGTGCACTTTACTTTTCTTTTGGGTTCTGCCTTTTTCCTTTGAAAGAGATATATCAAAGGGGTACAACATAGTGACCAACACTTCCATGCAAGCCCAAAGACAGGTGTCTAGAACACAAGAACGCATTATGGAATACAAATTCAAGCTCTGAACTATTAAAAAAGACCTCATCTCTGACTTATCCATATTGAGAAGTGTTGTAAAAATTGGTGGCACTCAGTCTAACAGGAATCATCCCATATCAGCCCTGGAAAGAAAGCTCCAGTCACTACCCAAATGCCACTATCTTGGCAATAATTAGTGCAAACATGCAGCTAGCAAGCCAGAATACAAATCTGAAATGTTTTGAGTGAGAGCAAGTCCAATTCAGTGAAATTGATGAGCACAGAGGCTGATAAATCTAAATATGATATTTCACTCACCAAAATGTATAGGCCACATTTAATGTGAAACCTAGAACTAAGTTGACAGTTTTGGAATTGTAACATTGGCAGCTACTGATATCACAGTTAGCAAGATCTTTTTCTCTAGATCACTCTAGAGTGCTCAAATGTCTGATTCTGAGTACTAGAGCTCTTCTTATAGGCCAATAAAGGATTAGTACATAGGTAGACTGCCAAGTGACAATATCCCATATGCAAGTTGTATTTTTATGTTGGGCTGCCATATATCCTGTATAGATTAACCCCATAAGCATTATACATTTATGCCCAGGTCTAGTACTATATAACAACCAGGGGGTCCCCATATTGGAAATGATATGCTGCCATCGAACTTTCCAAAATCAATAATCCAAAAGAATCTTTCTCCTTCTCTCTTCCCTTTCCCACTCTTCTCTCCTCTCCTCTCTTGTTGGCTGGTTGGGCTTTCTTTACAGGTGGCATCAGAGCTCCCTCTTGGGCTAAATCAAGGTGAGTGGCCCTTTTCCAGCTGCTATTCATCAAGTTTGGAAGAGATCTACCATTTCTGTAGCAGCCTTGCTGTTCTACTTTCTAGTACTGGTTCTATTCAGATTTGGTTCAGCTCTGCTCTCAGTTCAGTCAGAAATGGTTCCTCTCAGCTCGAAAATTATGCAATATTTCACCTGGCCTGATGCTGGGGAAGGAGGGGTACGGGGGCAGGCCACGGGGGGCGGCGGGCTACAGGATTCGGACAGAGAGTCTTCTGGATTGAGGTGTAGGATGGACGACTCCTTCCTGCCAACGGCCCATATTCTCACTAGAGGACCGTATTTGGGAGACGGTGTCCAGCATTACTGCTTTATCTGGGTCATCCATTGTAGTTTGGTGATTGAAGCACCCCCCAAACAGCCATCCTTGTTGACATATACCTTGCGCACCATATGGAAGCGAGGGTTGATGGGATCGCAGATGACCACTGAGAGAGTGTGTTTCTGCAAGGTTTGGCCTGCAGCTGTTTCTACATATTCACTTAGCGAGGCATTCACTGGTTCTATAGTTATTCGTCCATGTCTCAAAGACACCTTAGGTAGGAACTGGGTTCTCTGAAAACAGGCTGGTTGACAACCAATTTTCTTTCACTGTATTTCTTCCTCGATCAGTGCCACATGGATAGCGGATTTGTATGGTTGACTTTTTCTCAAGCATTAATAGAAATTTCTTTCCTGTGGGAAAAAAATAATTAAACGTATTCATTGCCATGGGCAGACAAAGAGGGCAAAAGCACTGGATGAAAGGCCAGCAGTGGACAAAGAGAAACAGATGATTGAAGGAGCTGCTTAGCAGGGTGTTCTAAGAGCGGCTGCTCAACAAAATCCACCTACAGCAGGGAACTATACTGGAATGCTTGGTATAGGACTTACTGAATCCAATAATATTGTTAGACTACGGGAGATGCAGATTCCAGAGACTCTGATTTGGGGTATGATGAGCCTATATGACACCGTCAGAGGAGCGTATGTGTTCCAGGAGGCTTATCAAATTGGGTCGACAGCACGATAGGAGTGAAGCAAAGTTGCTCCCTTTCACCAACTCTTTTCGGACAGTACATTGATGAAATCACATCCTTCATAGACCGCTTAGGGACCGACCTCATGATATAGATATTGCTATACGTTGATAACATAGTCTTCATATCATCCTCAGGGGAGGGGCTGCAGAGACATCTGAAGGCCCTCCTCTGCGCACGCACACACACACACACACACACACACTTGACAGTCACCCTTGGGAAGACCAAGGTTATGATCTTCAAGAATCAACACCCCATGCGCACTGCTTCACCGACATGGCTTCACTTACCAAGGTGAGCTAGTGGAGATATTGCAGTCCTACACATACTTGCGAGCAGACTTTGCACAACCCGTCTTCACGATGACTCAAGCAGCCACAGCAAGACTCACATGGGAACAGCGTGCTTTGGCCCGACTAGAGAGACACTGCTTCTGGGCACGCTGTCAAGATCCACCGACGAAGGGCTGGCTTTCGACACTCTAGTACGGCTGACTGCCATGTATGCAGCACCCTTCTAAGGGAGTGATCTCCTGGTGGCAAAGTGGAGGAGATTTAAGCGGCTACAAGTGATCATGGGGTCTAGGATGATTTGGAGTAAGCACTCAATCCCACATGAGATAGTACATACAGAGTTCGCCATGACACCTCTCCAATGTTGATGTCATCTTTCAAACATTGGCATTCATATTCAAAGTTTGGACCTTACCTCACTGGAGAATACCGAGGCTGGCCTTCGAGTCATCCAGATGGCTAGCAGAGAGCGGGGCAGACACATGGTATGCACATATATCCGCATGGTTTGCCTGGCACGCTATTCAGATGGACAAGCTTTCCCCCTTTCAGTACGGTATGGACGCGCCACCTGAGTCAATCCCACGAGATGAGATTAACCGTATCATACGATTAGATCTCCTCTAGCTCCATACATCTCGGACTTAGGGGGGGACCAGAAGTTCCCCACCAAGATCCAGTTCTATCGCAACCATCAAACTCCCATATCTTGAGGACAGAGGAGTCTCACATCGCTATTGAACAGATGTGAGCCTCGTCCCATCAACTGAGGATTGAGGAGGGAGAGCTGCAGGTATACCCAGAGAGCAACGGATCTATATGCTATGCACGCTAGGGGTGATTGAGACAAAGGAGCTTTTTCTGTGTCTACCCAACCTACTATGAGGTCCGGGGGCGATACCACTGTTTCTACCAAGAGAGGAGCGACTCTCACTACTGATCCATTTCCATGAGCATGTCTACATTGGGCTCTATCTATTTGCAAAGAGCAACAAGAGGCAACCAGGCCACAGGATATAGAGACAGACCAAGCACAGCGACGCGTCACAGACTTCTATGCATTTGAGTTAGCTCCGGGACACAATGGAGCTAGCTGATATGCGGGCAGTCTAGATCAATGGAGAGGGCCGACATGTTGTTGCCGAGAGAGGGACACAGAGACCGCACTTGACATGAAGAGCGACTAGAGCACACACTATTGAGGTCCGGACTATCTCACCTTTTCTTAGAGGAGACCGCCAGAGACAAGGAGTCAATCTGGACATAGCTCAAGGGATTCACAGATCAAGGAGACCACGCCTCCCACTACAATGAGAGACATCCCGAAAAGTGCAGATCTGGGATATCTTTGCAGCCCACCAGAGAGCCACCACGGTTCCGGATTTCAACTACTGACAGCATCTCGTTTTTTAGATTTTTAAGATTTTTGAGATATTTGCTTTATTTTAGCATATCACTCAACAAGGGCCTTAGGGCGCCCTTTGCTTCAGCCCTTAGTTGCTTGTATGAGATTCTTTCCATTTGCTTTGGATGTTAATACATTTTTCTTTCTTTCTTTCTCTCTTTGTTAAATGTTGATGTGGGCTTTGTTGTAAATAAGAAGATTTGTAATGGTTCAAAAAATCTTTGTAAACATCTTTGGGATAATGAAAATCATACTAGATGATTTAGTCAACTCGGTCAAACTTGATCAAATTTGTCGAGGCTGCTTTGGACCATTTTAAGCGTTTTTCATAGAAGTTGATAGATGTTTAATGCTTAGAAAAGGTTGTAGGGTTCAATCTATAGTACTTTTAATCCAGATGGGTTGACGTGGCCAAACGGGAACCTGCAAGGGCAACCATTTCAGCTACCCTCATGAAGCAACAGCAAAGAGCCAATAAGTCTCTCAACATCAAAGTACATAGGATCCCGCGCACTGAGGCTACAACGATGACAAATGCGACGGCCTTTGTGGCCACTACTCTAGGGGTAGCTGAGCACACGATCGAGAGGGTATGGCGGGTGGGGAGAGACTCCAACCGAGAGCAGTCCCTTATCATACGGTTCCATGACACTCAAGCACAACTTTCAGCTTTATGGTGCAGGTCATCCCTACGAGACCAACCAACGATCTCCATGGATGAGAACCTCACCCCACTACAAGTTGAGAGGCGCTCCCTATTGCAGCAGAGGGATAAGGCCCGCAAGGAGGGAAAGTGGGCAATTCGACTTATACATTTCCCCAACCAAGTTTGCATTGGGCTCTACCCGATTGAGATGCGGAGACACAAAAATTCCCTTGTGCGGCACGCTAGCTGCAGTCGACGCCTCAAGCCACTGAGCTAGACCGAGCGCAGACATGCGTCACTGTTTTCTACACCTCTGAGCCAACACCAGATGAGATCGAGGGGGAGGAGTGAGAGCACTATGGATCAGCAGTGAGGCTCGGCACCACGATGTGGCTGGACGAGAGACACGAAGACCACACACGACACGTCGAACGACCAGAGCACGGACGATTGAGGTTCGACCTATCTCAGCCCTCCTCAAAGGAGACCGCCTCTCAATGTAGCCCATCGGATACAGAGATCCAGAAGAGCGCGTCCCCTGCCACCACGGGAGACAACCCGACAGACAGATACGTGAGCTCTTTGCATCACATCAGAGGACCATCAAGGATCCGGGTTATATAGAGCCTCCACATGTACTTGGAGCTCTCTTTCTTAGCAGTTGATTGCTCCCTTTTTTTTTTCCTACTATATATTTTGTACTAGCTTTTTCAATTTTTAGCACTTAGTACTCAGCAAGGGCCTTAGTGAGTCCTTTGCTTCAGCCCACAGTGGCTTGTATGGGTTACATATATCTTGTATCTTGTCTCATAGACCTACTAGGTCTCCTGAAGACGTTAATACACCTCTCTCTCTCTCTCTCTCTCTCTCTCTCTCTCTCTCTCTCTCTATATATATATATATATAGTGTGTGTGTGTGTGTGTGTGTGTGACGGCTAAATTAGAACCCGTAAACCTTCAAGGGCATGTTTGTCACCATAAGTCGACTTGCATCTTTGTGGGTGTGTCCACACCTTTGATCCTGGTTTGGTTTCATCCTATATCTCATTAGTATGCATACAACCAAACCATTGCACATGTCAAATCCTTCATAGGTTGCCAAATGAGCAAATCTAGGGGTTCAATCAAAGCCCTAGATGTGACATGAAGGACGGTGATAGGACAAAATCTGTATCAAGTTTTTGAGCACTGTATATAGCTATGGGTAGGCACATAGTTGTACACATCTAGGGTAGGTGTGGGCTTTTGGCATTTGTGGATTTTTCTTTCACAAGCATGATGGACTGATGTATACTTTTTTGAGATAATAAAGTATGTTTTGCAGGGACTTCATGGGAAATGATGAAATGCAATGTTGGTTGTACCAGACTTCCAAAGCAAGGGTGTCTAGTGTGTGATCAAGCGAAATGTTTTTTGGGTCATGTAAAGTCAAGTCATGAAGGGTTTTTTTATATTTTCCTAATTCAATGTGCACTTGCATGTTACAGGAATTTGATATGTTCTGGTGTCCATGTCAAGGGGCTTTTCATGTGTGTGTGCAAGCTTTAATGTGCATGCTAATGTGTGTGGGAATTGTGTGACTAAAGGTCCAAAATGTGCATTTAATGTGATTTGGGGGAAATGTCTTGAGAGTGGTACTGGTGAGGTGGCAGATTAGGCTAAGATGGCTGGACTAATTGGGAAGGCATCCTGCTCATGCAAAGGTGGCTACATGAGAATGAAGGAGGCGCTTCTGGATGGCAAGGTGGCGGCTGGGAGTCAAAGGACAGGACTGTTGCTGAAAGAGGAAGGTCGCGACGACTACAGGAAGAGGAGTGGAGTTGAAGAGGGGTGTGGGAGAAGCTCACAGAGGAACTCTAAGAGAGAGAGGAGCTCTGGAAGAGAGCGCAGGTTGCTTCTGAGTCGCTAGAAGGAGCTCACAAGTGCGGGGGCCAGGATTGCGCAGAGAAGGGGAGGCCGAGAATATACGTGATAGAGTCGCGAGGGAAGGTGGCGCATCGCGACTACATGCTGGGAGGACAGTAGGCAATAAGCTACTGAAGAGGATGACGTATACCACTATGGAGGTTTGGGATGAATACCGAGGGTGACAGAGAGTAGGCACCGTGAACAAAAGAGGAGTAGCAACACTTATGATCATCCCATGAAAGAGGAGCGCAACTGCGAGATGCTTGAAGAAGATCGTGAACTGTAGTGGGGAGGGAGCTTGATGGGCATTGGAGAGACTGTGGAAGCTCCTCATGTAGGAGCTGGCTGCAAGAGAACGTGAGTTCATTGAAGGAGGAGCTGCTGGAGTATAAGGACGTCGAAGATGGCACAGAGGAAGGCGTGACGGTTGCCTTGGAGAGGAGCTTCTGAAGTTTGGGGGTCGAGAGCTTGAACGTGGCCTAAGAAAGATGGCGCAAGGAGACCCTGAGCTGCTGGTTGTAGAAGGCCGTCTCAACTACGGAGGCCAGAGTACTTTGAAGGCGACTGAGACAGTTTCAATCTCATGATACTCGCTCATAAGATTGAAAACCATAAACTCCATCACGCATAGCAGGGACCGTTGGAATGGTCACCTCCCCATCTTTGAGCCCCCAAATGAGGAGTGGATCGGGGGGGTGAGCCATAGGTGGAATGGCCTACCACATGGACAGCATTTTGGCTGTCATGTGGGCAGGGGACTCATGGTCAAGAGGGGGTTGCCACATGGGCAGCGCCTCACAGGGATAAGACAGCCAGAGGCTGCCATGTGGGCAGCTGTCAAGGCAGGGCCAGTGGGCTGACAGGCGCGCAGCATGGCATGAATGTGCGGGGGCTGGAACAGGCCCCTGACAGAGGCGCACAGGAGGCGTAACACATCGCGCAGCATGGTGGGCCAATTAGGGCACCTGCAAAGGCCAGCACATGGGCTGCAAAAGAGGTGGGGGCATTGGACAGGCAAAGGGCCTGCAATGGGCTCCAACTGTGACAGGGCAGCAGCCCAAAAGGGCCTGGCAGAGGCCGACCAGTCGGCCGTTAGGACTGACAGGTCGGTTTTTAACAGCCCCTTGGGGGCCTATAAAAGGAGGGCCTCCAGGCCCTCATAGATCATCTTTTGGAGCAGCACTCCAGGGAGCAGGAAGAAGCACCAGAGCAGCACCAGTTGGGCCTATGACCAGAAGGTGAACTGGGCTGAGGAGCTGCAGACCTAGCTCACAGAGGACTGCCTACCTAGGCTGTACACAGGCAATAAGGTAGAAGGATCTAGACGGAAAGTCTACATACGGTCGAGGTGGAGCACGCAGGCTCGAGTCTAGAGATAGACCGCAGATAGTAGAAGTACCTTGTGGTATGATCAAAGTACCACGCTCTGGTGGGACTTTGGATCTATCTCTCTTTTGTTGTGTCCATAGTTTTGGACGGAAATATATTGTTTTGGTAGCTTCTATATCTCGCTGGTTAATTGTCTATTGATGAGTCTTCACAACGTTAAAGAAGTTTGTGATTCCACTCCCACACACACATTGTGTGGCTGTTCTATCAGTCTTCCGCTGTGGGTACCCTCTGTTGGTCCATTCCTAACAGGGACAAGCTACTATGACATCCCACTGACATCATCAGCTCCCAACAGTGGGTGTAGACCATAGTATAAAATTGAGCTCTCACACATACAAGTCCACACCCCCACACATACTTGAGCATCCATTTAACAAAGTCTTTGTACTGAGTTTCTGTTGGCACTCCGGAGGTGAAGGGCAGACTCAGCCATGACGAAGGCTAGCACTCTTTGTTGATCATGCTTTAATTGGAAGCATATGCGACGAAGAGAAACCTGCTTCCTTTGAGGAGGATGAACAATGGACATGTGCCATGCAGGATGAGTATGACTCCATTCCTAAGAATGACATCTTGTTTAACAGATTGCCTTATAGCAAGAAGGATATCGGTAAGAAGTGCACACACAAGCTCAAGAGTAGCAGTGTTGACTAACCACAGGGCCAGGCTTGTTGCAAATATTATGGTTAGCAGAAAAGTATTGATTTTGATGAGACCTTTGCCCCCACATCCCGTGTGACTACAATCAGGTGCATGATTGCACGACACCAGGATGGGAAGTACAGGAAGTACCTCAGTGGATATAAAAACTGCTTTCTTGCATCGTGACTTGCATGAAGAGACTTATGTGTCTCAGCCTCATGGTTTCACACACTAAGGGCAGGAGCCAAGTTTGCTCTGTATGGCCTGAAGCAGGCACCTAGTGTCAAAATGCCCCACCCTACAAGGCAGAACAGTCCACTTTCGGACGGCTGTGCTGCTGCCCCCATACGAGGCTGCACACAAGTCGTGTGTAAGGGCACATGGGCCACCTGGATCTGGGCACAGTAGCCAATGTGAGAGCACCCGCATATTTAGGATACCTGCAGAGCAGGTCACACGTTTAATATACTCGAGAGGTGCTGTCAAATCTGCCTGACTCGCATCACCTGAGTTCAGCTTTATTGATGTTCTTACCCAGGTCAGACTTATACAATGAGCATATTGCAAAACAAACATAAGAAGAAGAGAGAGAGAGACTGACAGACAGACAGACCGACCTATGAGCACCCAATTATCAAGCTCAAAGAAGACAGTTATTAGCCCTTCTCTCTTGTTCAGGTCTTGACACTTTGTATCAAAGATGATTTCTACTCTATTGTAGGTTAATCAAGGCTTGTATCAACCACCTGGGCAGCTTACGTAAGCACTACTGCTTTGCTTATTGTGTGGTTTACCACTTTTATAATGTGAGACATTAACGTAAGAAAGCACAAGTCAGACACAAACGGCAGCATCCTGCTTCAAAGCATGCAACTAATGCATAAAAACTTAAAATCTGCTCAAATCGTGAGAAGAAGCAAGTCACAAAGAGGCCTCTCATCTCAACTTCGAAAGAAAGTTTGCATGAAAGCCAAAAGTCTCGACTTCAAGCTCTCGCTCATTTCACAGCCCAGAAAACTCTCTCTCCATACAATTAGCCATCCAGGAAGATGGGAGCTTCAACGGTAGGCTCTTGAACGACGGTGATATATTTCCAAAAGCAGCAGGAAGAGCCTTACTTGTCATACGGTAACCGTCGGTTTTTCTCGGCGTTCACTCGCTCATGTCCAGTTGACCGGCCATTGGTTCTTCCCTCAGGTGCAAGTTTTCTTCTCAACTTCTGTCGCTCAAGTTCCTTCAACTTTTGCCTGCGCTCAAAGTACTCTTGACTCAACGGATCTTCTTCCTGTGCTTGCCTTTTACCGCCATTTCGAGACCCATAGTCGTCCTCCTCCTCCTCGTACCCTTCTTCATCCTCATCGTTCAGAAGACTGCTGTAGTCTCTATTGCTCCGGTAGAAATCCTGCTTCCCAAAATTCCAGCGATCAAAGCGATTAGAGAGAGCGGGGAAAGCATCCATCTTTTTCGCGCTCTGTAACAAGTTAGCAAAGAGGGCAGTGCGTAAGGGCAGCACGTACTGTTCTTTCTTGCCGTCCCATAGTGGGAAAGCGCATCAAACAACGACTCGAGAGAATTTATCGAAGCTTGCGATGCTTGCAAGTAAACTCTGTGAGGGATAAATAATGGAGGGTGCAGTGTCAACTATCTTCATGGAAGCTCTGTTGGGAAGAACTAGGGCAAGAAAAACAGCGGCATTGGGAGGTAGTGAAAATCGAGGGGGCGAAGGAGTCCATGCACAGCAAGAAACCCTGCGGAGCCAAACAGATCTATGCTCCGACTGGATATTTCTTCCTTCCGGTGCCCCGACTGTGTATTCCTGCCTTCCGGTGCTCCGACTGTGTATTTCTTCAGCAATCTGTCGGATCTAGTTTCTTCTTGCGGCCTGCAGGGGACTCTTTCTTGCAACTGCTCGCTCTCGCTCTCCCCTCCCTCCCTCTCTCCTCTCTCTCGCTCTCTCTGTCTCTCTCTCGATGCCCCGGAATTCGGAAATCAAGCTGCCTCGCTAAGCTGCCTTTCGAGCGTTCTTGGCTTTTTCCAACGGACTCGTGCCCGTCTAAGGGCTCAGCAATCAGCGCGAAAAGCGGCGATCTTTACGGGAGGGTTGAATGATTTCTTCGGGAACACGGCTCCAAGAGGAGCTCTTCTTTCTCTGTTGAAGACACTTTCCTCCTCTTCCTCTTCTTCCTTTTCTTCTTCTCTGTTTCTGTCACACAACCCCTATCCGTTCCTTTTGCTGGTTCTAAGCTTTGGAATGGAAATGTTCAGAATGGCATTGGGTTCCCTCAGATTCCTTTGATCTTCCCATTGCTTGGTGTATTATAGGTCCCTTTCAAGCTTGTCTCTCCTCTCCTCCCACTAGCTTGCTTGTCTCTAGATACCTATCATCAATCCACACACAAGATTCTTATTTTAGGGTGCTTAGAGCCGCCCATCGTGCATTGAATGCATCTCGGCCGTCAGCTGGATGTGGACAGGTAATCTTACCCTTCCATAATCCGTGGCTGGGCGGTGCCCATCGTGCGCAAGTCTGGAAACACCCTCAGTTGAGTGTGTCTCTTTTGTGTTCACTTGGGTTTTTTCCAGTCTTGACTTGGTTTGCCGCCCAACTTGCACCAACCCAAATGACTTACCTCGTGGGGCTTGAGCTCATAACTTCTCAACACACATTAATGGCAGCCCAAATTAATGTGGATTGGGTGGGCAACCCTTAACCTAGTTCAAACTCTACTAGAGCACAACACCAATCACCTGAGCACATCAACCTATCACCATTACTTACCGATCATACTTGGCCAATGGCTAATCATAATAGCATGATATTAAAATATAAGAGGAAAACATAGTTAGGGAAGTGTACTTCATTGGGGAAATCTTTCAAGAACACAACTATGGAAGTGTAGGTCATTGATAAAAAACTTTCCTCAATATAGAGTTACAAATTTCAAGGGTTTAGTAAGTGTAAGTATACTTAAATTTCATATTTAGGGTTTTTATAAGCTAGAATTTGACGTTATACATGGCTCCAAATGTCTTGTGCTGGTTGGTTTGAGTAATTGGAAGGCTAAACTTAGAGGTCATATGAGAAAGTTTCATTAATTTGGGCACATTAGTCAAACTTAAAGTAAGCAACTTGGAGAAGCCTCTAGATACGCAGTTGGACTAATATTCTCCCTTATTTTTTCCCTTGAAAAGCATGATACAATAAGCAACAAAGCATACTCTCATTTATTAATCAATGATCAAGTTAAGGCATCAGCATAGTCAGTGTTATCTGCTCACAATACTGACCACATTAAAAGTTGTACTCGTTGCATATGTTTACGATCCATGAGAAACACTACATTATATTAGCAAACTAAATCCTGACATGGATCAACCCAACCCACATCTCGACTATTAGTTTCTAGCTCTAAGTTCAACTTTGCTAAAGTCAAATTTCTTAATTTCCTTAATGAGCCCTTCATACTTTGGTTTATGTCTACTTGACTTTAAAATCCAAAGTTCTGTCTTCTTTAGAAGTGACCTTTCAAATACATGGTTTATGTCTACGTCACTTTAAAATCCAAAGTCCTAACAACATTCTTCTTTAGAAGTGACCTTTCAAAAACTTGGCCAAAGTCATTCCTTTAATCATTGATGTCCTATAATGTTGCTCAACCTTGTTCTTTCAAAGGAAGCAATCATACCCCTAAATAAGAAACTCGCCACAAAAGCACTTGCTCCATCATTTGGGGATACTTTAAGTACCCATGCTTTTCGTAATAGTCTTTCTTCTTTCCATGAATCATATGCAACTTTGTGTTTATACCCACATGTAAGCGACTCATATCTCCATGCTTTCTGTCTAGGTTCCCAAACTTTGAACTTAAAAAAAGGTAGGGGTGAGGAATGAGAGTATTCATCTTACCTTAATCAACTGGGTGCCTTCTTTTGCTCTCTCTCTCTCTCTCTAACCTATGCACACAAACTATAAAACAATCGTGTAACCTGCCTGCCTAATGCATAAGATAGGAGCTCAATCCATGAGGCCTATGGCTTCTTGGAAATGGTTTTAGACAAGCATTTGCAAATGATTCTCCTTGTGAAGCAAGGGGGGGGGTCTAGGAAGAAGGGGTAATTATTCCCTCCTTTTAGATTGGGTATTTATGTGAGATGGTTTGTAACTTCTTATTCTATGTATCATTTTGGAAACAAGATGTAGCTACAAGTTAACCTAGTAGTTCCTATATCCTCATAGAGAATGGATCAAGGTCACACATGTACACATTTAATCAAGGTTTGACATATTTAGTCACATGTACACATGTACACATTGGAACTTCATATCCACCCCCCATCTCCTCCCCCCCCTCCACCCCCACCAACCCCCTCCCCCACCCCCCATGTCCATCTCTACCTTCCCCCCCCCTCCACCTCCACCTCCACCTCCACCTCAGCAGCAGCTATGCACATTTCAGCGATGCTCATGAAGCTGCAATTGACATCGAGGACAGCATGACAAATTCTGATAGCGACAGTGATGGCTATAAATCAAGTCAACACGATAAGAAATCTTCAAACAAGGGAAGCACTTCCAACGAAGATCGCACCACCGAGGACAAAGTGGAAGCCATGGCCTTAAGAGCAAAAGATGAAATGATGCAGGCTATCGAGCAAAAGCTGCATGTCTCTCAGCCAACCACAGTACCCATGGAGAGAAAATGTTTGGTGCCCACATTGTAGGGCCAACCATATAGCCAATGAATACCCAATCTTAAGGAACAGACTAAACCCACCAAAAGTGGCTCAGCCCCCACATTTATGGTGTCCCATTTGCAATGTTGCAAGGCATGATGTAAATACTTGTTTCTACAATATGAGGGTAGCACAACCTCGGCCACAACAATACCAATAGCCACCAATCCCAGTGTATAGACGACCGGCACTGGCACCTGATGCATAAGTGCCATGTCTCAACCCACTCCTAGTGAGAACACAAGTGCCTCAACTAATGAGGAATCCCAATCCTCTGCAATATCCACGGGCTCTGAATCTTGCTCCAGTAGTTCTGATGCAACAACTCCAACCTGAAGAGCTGGAACGTCACTATGACTATGAAACCGAACATGGATGATGCCAAAGGACTCATCCCGGTATATGCTAATCAAGTAAGACCCACGACATATCGAACACCCATCAAGTGTTTTGGTTGTGGAGAAAACCACCGCATAGAAGAATACCCACACAAGGGTAACCCGATTACATTCCAACCTGTGTGCTGGGAATGCAAAGTTGGGCATGCTTGCATGGATTCCCCACTAAGAACAAAGCATCAACCAACCACGGAAGTAAAACCTGATGTACCCTTAGGGATGATAAGTGTGGAAAATCACAATGTGGCATCACAACCAGTCTTGATCATAACAAGACAACAGAAAGAAGCGGCACGGCAAAAACTCCTTTTCGCTCACAAAGCAAAGAGCCCACTGGCAAAACAAGCCATGCCCATCCCACAACAAAGTGAGACCATGCTTAGCACATCCATGGAAAGTGCCACCCAAGGAGGAGCCATGGAAGCATACCCCAATGCTGAAACTGAAAAGGCACATTACCGCAATGGGTACAACAAGAGCAAGAAAAATTTGAGGCAGACAGGTTGGTAGCAATAGAGGTTAGAGCACCATCAACACCTAGCATTAACATAATGATCGATTCCAACAACTTCCAATGGGTAATAGAGCAACATGCAAAACATCCCCAATTGGCTGGCACCACACTAGCAAGCTTGATAAGCTGCCCTGTCACAATGCCAATTGGGACTTTACTAAGAAATTTTCCTACAATGTGGGAGATCTTCAAGGGATGGATAGAATCTTCACAATACTTCCCCCCACCTGAAGAAGAGGAAAAGGTAATTTCAGTAAAATTTGGTGCTAGGGATGACATAAAAAATGTAACCATCCCGCTAGAGCATAAAGCTTATGGTCAATACCTGGCAATAGTGGACGATGGAGCCAGAGTAAACATTCTGGCAAGAGAGCTATATGAAGAATGGGGACTATCTCCAATGCAGAAGGCCACATTTAACATCCGCCTAGCTGACCACACGAAAATGAAGCCATTGGGTATTGTTGACAATGTGTCAACAAAAATTGTTGGAGTAAGATTCACGCTCCAGTTTACTATCTTGGATCTTCCCAAGGGTGCCACAGCATACCAAATATTGTTGGGAAGACCATGGCTTCGGGAGGTGTCGGTACTCCATGATTGGGGCACCGATAGGACAAAATAGAGAAACCGCTGTCAAGATAAATTTGGGAACAGGGGAAATCAAACCTACTATTCCTAGAAATGTTGAAGACACTTCCTCCACTACAGCCACCAGTCATGAATCCCCTGTACCTACCAATGCACAAAAGCCCATAGAACAGGATACAAACAGTGACATCAATAATTGGATACAGACGTTGGCTACAATAAAAAATTGTAAAACAACACATCTAATGTTGCTAGATGTGGATGCCCAAATGATACAACTAGAAGCACCAATTTGGGATGATGAATCAGAAGTAGTGGAAATGCCAGTCTTCATGACAGGCATCGAATGGGACAATGACCTTAAAGAGTCCATAATAGAAGGCTACGGTGCTGACGTAGAGTGGGTTCTAGAAACAAAAGCTAATAATGCAACCTTGGGAGGCCAAGTATTTGACAATGACTTGGCAATCCTACAGGCACTCATGGCCACTAATACCCCAAGATTGAGCCTCCAGCACAATCCAATAGCAATCGATCCAGGAAAAAGGAGAGTGTACAACGCCAAAAGGCCAAGATAGAGCACTCCAACGAATTCGAAAGAATGCAGACCAGAGTGGTAGAATTGTACTTAACTAAGCCCACAAAAGCACCTGGGTCCCCAAATTTTAAATGGGATCCTAAAGGGCTTGAAGGTGTTTGTATGGCCAAAGAGCCACTCCTTGGGAGTGCGACTCCTATTGAAAATCCAACACTGGTCTCACAAAGCAAAAAGCTTAGAAAGTTCAAACCCAGTGTGAGAATGAAGAGTGAAATGGTGAGTAGTAACAAAAAAGAACAACAAGGGAACATAGGTGAATTGGACCAAATATCTTCTAGTGGAGCTAGCAAACAAGCAAGCACCTCAAAGTGCCATGAAGGCCTAAGGGAAGTTCTTGATTACTTCAAAAACTACACTAGAGGAGAAGCAACAATAGCAATGCCTAAGCTAGTCAGGGACTGAGAGCTCAAAGAAACAAAGAATATTGAGGATACCCCAATTTATGAAGGACCAGCCAAGATAGAAACTGAATCTTGCCTTGGATGGTGAAGAAGAAAAGCATGTGTACATCGGTGAATAGCTAACTCTAGAAGAAGAAAAAGAATTGAAAGCATTGCTAATGGAATATAGAGATTACATGGCTTGGTCCTATAAAGAAATGAAAGGGATTTCCCCAAAAGTTGTAGTACATACCATACCAATAAGGGAAGGATCCAAACCAAAGGTATGTATACCTTACAGCACAAATCCCAAGTATGGCACCCATGTCTATGAAGAACTAGAAAAATTACTAGATGCTAGTTTCATTTATGAGATCGAGCGTACCGATTGGGTGTCACCAAATGTGATTGTTCCTAAGAAAAACAGGAAGCTCAAAATATGTGTGAATCTCAAGAACGTCAATGTAGCAACAATTAGAGATCATTATCCCCTACCATTGATTGAAACAGTTTAAGAAAGGGTAGCACAATTTAAAGTGTATAGCTTCTTGGATGGGTTCAATGGGTACAACCAAGTACAAATTGCACCTCAAGATTAGGCAAAGATAGCGTTTTCCATAGAATGGGGCATTTTTGCATACAGAGTCATGCCATTTGGCTTATGCAATGCCCCATCTACTTGTCAAAGGGTAATGTACACTGCCTTCAAGGAATTTCTCAACAAGTTCCTACAAGTCTTCCTCGACAACTTGTGTGTACACTCACTTGAAATGCCTTGAAGAAGTGCTTAAAAAATGCAGGGAGTATGGAATCTCTTTGAATCCTCTAAAATGCAAATTCTTGGTCACACACGGAGTAGTCTTGGGACACATAGTCTCTCGACATGGGATTGCAACTGACATGGACAAAATAAAGATCATCATAGAACTTCCCCCCCTGCTAAATGCCAAGGGAATTCAAGTCTTCATGGGACATGCTGGATAATATAGAAGACTCATACTAAGGTATGCCATGATTGCAAGGCCCCTATACAAGCTCCTAGTCAACTTCATCTGGACAGACGAATGCAAACAAGCATTCGAAACCCTCAAGTGGACATTGATCACAGCCCCTGTTCTAATGGCACCAAATTGGGACATAGACTTTCATGTACATATTGATGGTTCCAATTATGCAATAGGGAGTGTGTTATGTCAACCTGGCAAACACAACAAAGACTACCCAGTATACTTTACAAGCAGACAGCTAAATGATGCGGAGGTGAATTACACCACAACAAAAAGAGAAGCCTTGGCAATGATCTACAGCATGAAGAAATTTTGACACTACCTATTGGCTACTAACTTTATCTTCTACACAAATCATCAAGCCTTATTATATCGGTTATGTACCACAGGCCGGATCACTCGATGGCTTCTACTGCTACAAGAATTCAATTTCAAAATCGTGGTAAGAAAAGGAGCTCAACATTTCATTGCTGAGATCACATGTCACAATTGAGGATAGGAGAAGAGCTGGAAGGAATAGAAGACGACCTACCAGATGCCGCATTATTTCAAATAGATGCTGTACCTAATTGGTGTACAGACATCATTGGGTACTTAATGGCAGGATGACCACCTTCTGAAATGAAAGTAGTGGATGCTAGGAAACTAATTCTAAAAGCTGCACCCTATCAACTCATTGCAGGACAACTATACAAGATGGGCAAGGACCAGGTTTTAAGGAGATGTGCGATGCCACATGAGATCATGCCAATCCTCAGTGAAGCAGATGAAGGCATTGCAAGTGGACATTTCCAAGGGGAAGCAACAGCAAGGAAAGTCCTTCTCGTAGGATAGTGGTGGCCAACACTCTGGTTAGATGCCTATGAATATGTCAAAAGCTGTGATGTATGCCAACGAACTATTAAACCACAACAAAAAGACTTCAATCCCCTAACAACAGTCATTGCACAAAAACCCTTTGAAAAATGGGGGATTGATTTTGTGGGTCCCATCCATCCAACAGCAAAAGGAACACATGCACGCTACATCATTGTGGCCGTTGATTACTTTACTAAGTGGGCTGAAGCTAAAGCCATCAGAAAGGTAGATGCTAGGTGCATAGCAAGGTTTTTGTACAAGAATGTGATCACCCGATTTGGATGTCCCATTGAAATTGTGTCAGATAGAGGCACACATTTTGTTAATGAGAGGTTATCCAAGAACTCTTGTTTGGCTTTATGGTGATCCATAGAAAGAGCACACCTTACTACCCCAAGGGAATGGACAAGCTGAATCCACCAACAAAATTTTATGTATTGTCCTCACCAAGGTAGTAGAACCAAAGCATTCTGATTGGGCAGAGAAACTGAATGCAACCTTATGGGCATAGAGAACCACACTCAAGGTCAGTATAGGAAATTCACCTTTTCAATTGGTGTATGGCCTTAAAGTTGTGGTCCCACTGGAATTTATGGTACCTAGTCTACGCATAGCAGTACAAGAATGTATGGGAGATCATGCATCGCTGAAAGAAAGACTCTACCAATTAGAGAAGCATACAGAGACCAGATTAGTTGCCTACCATGCCATGACAATAGAAAAACAAAGAAGGAAGGCATGGTTTGATAGAAACCTCAAAGACAAAGACATCAAGGAAGGTGACTTGGTTTTGTTGTACAATACCAAAGTCCATAAGGGCAAGCTCATATTTCTAGGTCGAGGACCTTATAGAGTTAAAAAAATGAATCCCATCGGAGCTGTGCTGCTAGAAACACTAGATGGAGTCCAGTTCACAACAACAATAAACGGGACTCAAGTGCTACTACATCAACATGCAAGCCATCCCCGACAATAATGAAGCTTTAGGGGCCCCAAGTCTTCCATAGTTAGGACTAGATCGTTCCATGAGTATATGTATGCCTTCATACATATAGGTAGTTTCAATCGCGTTCAACCTAGGGCTCAGAGGTGATGATTGAGTCCTAGCTGCCCTATGATTCCCTTAGCAAATTAGGCATATAAGAGGAATGACCACCTCACTAGTCATGCATAGCGCACTCACACATTTCGAGTACCACGAATAAATTGCACAATTAAAAGCCCCAAGAGATAGTTGTTTTGATCTGCACACATGACACCCTCATCACAAAAAGAGTAAAATGCATTAGCCACTCATAAAAGAAACATGCATCCTTAGCACATGGCACTATATTGGCACTGTCAAATTGGGACCTGATTCATGTGTGCAACGCCAGGGTGAAGATAGTCCAATAAGATGGGAAAAAGGCCTACAATGCCATCAACAAAGTGACACCATGCCAAATGGCCCAAGCCTCAACCTCAATAGCCCTCCTCAAATCACCAACCTAAAGAAGGACATGGTCTAGAATCACCAACCCAGAGGTTAGCACCAAAACGACCACGGCTAGTGGTTTTGGACAGTGATATTGATGAACGAATAAATGCAACATGCCAAGAAGAAATGCCACAGAACCAAGGAATACTAGAGGTAGGAGAAATTGAGCCAGAGCGATTGACTATGCAGGATGCAAGTGCAGAACACCTTGAGGACTAGGCCAACAAAGAGCTAGCAACAGATGGAACAATATAGCTTGTATGGCCACGAGTCTTAACATTCGCCATGTCAGCCGATGCTTACAACTTCTTGCAGTCAAAGAGACTCGGTAGTCTTTTTGAGAAGCTTAAATCCTTCTTACCAACACCTGCTCTGACAAAATACATTTGTCAATTTATAACATCATATAAAAGTAGAGAGTTGGAGAAAGATAAGTATCGCATAGTAACATATAAAGAAAAGCCCTTACAGATCTACCTCAGTAGATCCACTATGCATGAGGCTTTCTCATTTCCAAAGGCACAAGAAGAATATTCAAAGAAACATTTGCATGCACGATTCTCTAAAATTCAGGATTTATTCCCACCTAACACAAAGTCACAAAGCAGGGGAATAGGCCATGATATGATTCAGGATCCCATATGCAAAGAGGTAGCTAAGTTTTTGGCTGGCATTTTCAATCATATAGGAGTGGGAAAAAACTATATCTTAGTAAAGACTCTTACACTCCTTGGTAGAGCAAAACTACAAGACAGGGCTCAACACATATCCTTGCAACTAACCAATTATGTATCCACTATACATAATGGCAAAAGCTACATTGCCCATCTATTGGCCTTAATAATTGGGTTTGTAATAGAGTAAGAGGATGACTCTACACCCCTCTCAACACAAGATATAGAGGACTTTGAAACATTGATATTATCACCAAAATGGGAATTAGACCCTCCACCTACTCTCAATGCGGATAGCATGGAAGGGCAACAATTCGAACAGACTCCAAAGAATGATAATGTGGAACTCTGACAAAGATACTACAACTCAGTTCAGTCTTGCTCCCACAACAGAAGGACTCGAGCATGGAAATTCAAGAGGATACCATTCCACATAATGACTTTGCAAGAGAGCCAAATAGCATACCTCTCTAGTAATCACAAGTCACCAATGTTGACGACTCCATGAATCTAAAGTCACAACCCCCAAATGTCCCTAGTGGCACCATACAATAGACTGTTGTTCAAGAAATAGATCAAATTTCCACATGGGCACATGGGAGTCAACTGTATGTCCAATACAAGTAAGGCCATAGCACATTCTAGATCATACAACATCACAGCCAACAGTTTTACAACAATGGTCTCAATTATTTGCTACCATGGCGTCAGATGAGCAGGAAAGAGAAATAGAAAGACAGATGCTCCCATCATTCCAATCCAAGTTGCAAAGTATCGAGATTGAAATTATGAAGCTCAAGGAAAGCATGGCAGAACAAATGCAGCAATAGCTCCTTGCATAAAATGCTCTAGTAGAAAGTAGAAAGGATGCCCTACAAGACACAGTTTCTCTCCAAGAAAAACACCTATAGTTATTTGATGCCTTGAACCAAAAGGAAAAGGCCGAGTTATCCCTTTCCCATATGCCACGTGATGATATCAAGAAGGAATT
The DNA here is from genome assembly GCF_047967505.1 of Dipteris shenzhenensis. Taxonomy (NCBI): domain Eukaryota; kingdom Viridiplantae; phylum Streptophyta; class Polypodiopsida; order Gleicheniales; family Dipteridaceae; genus Dipteris; species Dipteris shenzhenensis. The sequence continues at coordinate 41,109,865 of NC_141605.1, read as the reverse complement.
TGTGCACTTAAATGAAAGATTACTACTTGAAGAGGATCAGCTCCATGCCACATTAGACACAAACAATAAGTTGTAGAACAACCTCAGAGAAGATAAACTTCAAATTCAAGCACTAGAGAAGGAATGCATGGCATCAAGTAAGATACTTGTGCACACCAAAGTAGAACTGGATGCTCGAGCAAGAGATACTCTAACTCCCCTTGCTTAATGAGATCAATCCAAAAGCGGCTCAACAATTCAAAAGTCTAAAGCTTGCATACGCCTCCACATTGCGTAAGTATAAAGACAAGTGTATGGAGTGGCAAAATCAAAAGGCAATAATTTCCAAGTTGGAAATTCAACTACTAGGTCAAGCTGATGGATGATGCGGAGGGGTCAGTGTAAGATCTTCTACTACAAGGCATCACTACATTATACCAAGAGCTTGTTGTCGTATTTGGTCTTGATTGAACCAGACCAGTAAGCACAAAGACTCTCCGAGATCTATGCTACCATGAGGATGAAGATGAGAGGAATGTGTTCTGTCTCTCAGTGCATGCAAATCTCATAAGGTTAAAGGCTGATGCAATACTACTATATGAATACTTGATGGGAAACCCCCCTCTTCGGGTAGTAGCCGGACTCCTACCTTTACTACAATAATCACCAGCAACTTCCATGGGATACTACTCCCAGAAGAATCCAAAATTAAAGTTGTCAATGCCTACTAGAAGTGACAGGGATTTGCCAGAGGAATATGTGGTCTACCTTCAATCTAATCTCCCCTATCTTGCCACTCTCTATTCTGATCTACTCACATCCCTACCTAACTCCAGTACTATTCTCCATACCTTTCCAGAAATCCATGCTAATCCATATTCCTTGCCATGCCTCTTTGCCCATGCCTCTCAACACTATCGCCTAATCCAAGAATCTTACTCCTATCACCCAATTACACCTAACTTTTTTCCAACACTTGACAATCCATCCCTTGAGGATTATCAAGTTGCTAAATCAATTTGCCTTGCTCTCCCTCCACTTTCTACCAACATCCCTACTTCTACCTTCTCAAATTCACTACTTGCTTTGACCTCAAGCTTTTCCCCTATAACCTCTTCCTCTCCTCCAAGACCACATGTTCCTCCAATCGCCCTTCAGTTTTCAATGGAAGACACCACTAATGATTTCATCAATGAGCTTCAAGAATTGGATAATCCAATTCGCACACCCACAAGGGAGTTGCAACAAGATACAGATAGGATTCCCATGCCCGGTAATCCCATTGGTAATTTTTGGAGGCAATACCCAAACATACAGTCAAGAGGAGGATGGGACCTCTTCGGAATTTCAATGAGTATCTGCCAAGCACAAATCACTCCAGACATTAGCATGAAATTGGAGCCACAGCCTGCTTGGTGTAGACCAAAGCTGCTCAATGAAAAGTGCCTCCTTGAATACATGCAGGCTCCATCTTCCTTTCGCATGCATCCCACATTTGATGCAGTGCTCCATCGCTACTGGTGGGATGCCAATCATCATGATCCAGATAATGTAGATGCTCCTCGCAATTGGCCATTAATCAACAGAAACTCTAAAATCAAATGGACAAACACTCATCAAAGCCTTGGATAGACATGCATCAATTATGCAAAGCAGTTATGACAAAACACTCAAGGAAAGTGCAAGATACAGTGAAACCTTAGCAATCATCTTGGAGGTGTCCCTCACCACAAACGACCATTTGCCCAACCTCAACTTCAATCCAAATCAACAGATAGATACCCTGGCATATCACGAGTGGAGCTCGATATCTCAACACTCCCCCTCGAGCTCAATCCCAATTCCTGCACACCAAGCAGGTCTCTGAACTTGTGCAGCTTCATTGCGCCCAATGCCTTCGTCAATATGTCAACTACCTGATCCTCTGTGCTGACATAAACTAGATCAATAAGACCTAGTAAAACCTTCTCCCGCACATAGTGATAATGCACCTCAATGTTCTTTGTTCTAGCATGATAGACTGGGTTATTTGCCAAGTGTATACTGCTCATGTTGTCACAATAAATGACAACTGGCCCATCTGTAGACTGATGCATATCATAAAGTAGCTTATGCAACCAAGCTACCTCACATGCAGCCATCGCTGCACCCCTGTACTCAGCCTCTATGCTTGACAAGGCAACTATAGGCTGTTTCTTGCTGCTCCAAGTGAGTGCAGCACTCCCAAAAGAAAACACATATAAACTGATAGATCATCTATCAAAAATACTACCAGCTCAATCAGCATCAGTGTATCCATGCAACTGTATCTGAACCCCAGTCTCATAAAATAGTCCATAGTGCAATGTGGACTTCACATACCTGAGTATGCATCTAGCCGCATCCAAATGCGGTTTCCTTGGAGCCTGCATAAATTGACTTACCAATCCAACAGGATAGCTCAAATCTGGCCTGGTAATAGTCATATAAATCAAACTTCCTACTATGCGCCTATACATAGTAGGGTCTTCCAGAAGCTCACCTGCATCTGCGCTCAGCTTCACATTCTACTCCAAAGGAACTGAAATAGGCTTATAGCCTATCATCCCATATTTGGATAGCACGTCCAATCCATACTGCCTCTACAAGAGCCGTATCCCACTTGGTGATCTAATCACCTCAATGCCCAAGAATAATGCAGCTCTCCCAAATCCTTCATCTCAAACTTCTACTTCAATAGCATTTTCACATGAAGGATATCTTCATCACTATCACCTGTGATGATCAAATCATCAACATAAATGACAAGCAGCATTATACCTTTCTCTATTTTTCTCACATAAAGTGAGAAATCTACCTTGGAAATCTGAAAGCCAATAGTGACAAGATACTCTCCTATCTTGTCAGACCATGCTCTAGATGCTTGCTTCAAGCCATACAAGGCTTTCTTCAGTCTGCAAACAAACTCAGGATGAACAGCATGAACATGACCTGGTGGCTGCTCCATAAAGACCTCTTCTTGCAAATCACCATGCAAGAAGGCATTCTTTACATCCATCTGATGTAAAGACCATCCAACTAGGAGGTCCAGGGTTCAGAGGGGGTTGCAGGGTTTAGGAGGAGTCCAAGGTTGAGGAGTGGAGAGCTAGTCTCCTTTGCGGATTTGAGGGGTAAGGGTTGAGGAGGAGGGAGGGAGGAGGAGGAGAAGGAGGAGGGAGGAGGAGGAGGAGGAGGAGGAGGAAGGAGGAATGAGGAGGAGGAGGAGGAGAAGGATGAGCGAGGAGGAGGAGGAGGGAGGAAGAGGAAGGAAGGAGGAGGAGGAGGGAGTACAAGGGTCAAGAGTGCAAGGGTAAGGGAACACGATAGTGTAAGAGAGCATGGATGCAATCGCATGAACACAATAGTGAGCTTGAACACTAAACCCCAAAGTGTGGGAGCTTCATTTCATTGAGAGATATTTATGCATGTTAGTCTCTACAGAATCTATAGGTACCTCCATGGTGGGTCCTCTTTTGTAGGAGACCTTTTGGACAGGAGTCCCTCCACTTTTGGGGGGGACCTTTTGGTTCTCTACACAAAGTGGGGGGACTTTTTGGGTCTTTACACAAAGTGGAGGGACCTTTTGGGTCTCTGCACAAAGTGGAGAGACCTTCTTTTGGGTCTCTACACAAAGTGGAGGGACTTTTTGGGTCTCTACACAAAGTGGAGGGACCTCCGAAAGTGTAGGCTTTTAGTCTTTCTCTCACTATATTTAGTATTTCTCTCTCTAGATCTTGATTTTGCAAATATGATTGGATCTTTTCTAGAGAGGATTTTGGCTATCCTCATCCTTTAAGATTTATCATATCATCTTTCAGGCTCAAAATATTACAAGCGGAGCTTTGCCGCTACTCTACACACACAATGCTCTCATAGTTGTTGTCCTGAACTACACTTCTAGACCTTGTTGCCACAAGGTTAACAACTCACCTAGACAAATTTGATTACCCATCCTTGGGTTATGATTGGGTCTGTAGATGATGTTGTGATGCAATTTTCTTTACCCAATGAGTATGGTAAAGATGGCGGCGGTGATAGATGGAGCGAGCTTCTTGTTGATATTTTCCTTGTAATCCATGAACATTGTAGATTGCTTGCTCAGTTTTTAAGAAGCCAGTGTCAACCATTTCTTCAAACAAACAGAATTTATGTCACCGACTTGTTAGTTGTAGATGCGGTTGGTACACCGCCCATGAGTAATAGCTGGATGACAGCTATCCTTATGTAGTCTAGTTCATGGCTCAGTTAGTATGCCACCTTAGTTAGCTGAGTTTGGTTGAGATCCACATATAGGGTTCTTCTATTTCTTTGTACTAGAGTTCTTTTGGCTTACAAACTAAGAAGAGGAAAACTATTTTCAGCCTCCACCTTTGTGTGTATTCCCCCATTGTGTATGTGAGAAAGCTCCAAGTGAGACTCCTTCCTTCTCTCCCACTATCTTCATAGCTTGTAGTAGGTTCTTGTGTTACTGCTCCCTTTTTAGGAGTAGGTTCTTGTGTAGCTACTACCTGGTGAATGCTTTGTTGTTGGTGTTGTAGACTCAAATGTTTTAGATCTCTCCTCTTGTTTTTGTGGCTCTAGAAGGGTGGCCATGATATAAGCATGAGAAGGTGGGCTTCCATGTTGATGATGGTTTGGGATCCACATTGGCATTGTAAGATCCTTGAGCTTGTAGTAGCCCTTCTTGATCCCATCCTTCTGGTGCCTTTTTTAATTACATCCTCGAGCCTATTCAACTTCCATTTTCTCACCATAATAAAGTGATGTATGTCCTTTGGAGAAAATGTGAATAAGGCTATAGTGTGTTGAAGATCTTATGTTTTTGTGGATCTACTCCATTTTTATGAGTAGGTTCTTGTGGGTCTACTGCTATGGAGTGGACTGAGTGTCATTCTGAAGGAGTGGGTTTGGGGAAAATTGATGAAGTCCTTGACTAGCATTGTCTTGTCCTTTGTGGAGCTTGCAGTAGGTTCTTGTGTTACTGCCCCGTTACTGCTCCCTTTTTAGGAGTAGGTTCTTGTTAGCTACTACTCGGTGAATGCTTTGTTGTTGGTGTTGTAGACTCAAACCTTTTAGATCTCTCCTCTTGTTTTTGTGGCTCTAGAAGGGTGGCCATGATACAAGCACGAGAAGATGGGCTTCCATGTTGATGATGCTTTGGGATCCACATTGGCATTGTAAGATCCTTGAGCTTGTAGTAGCCCTTCCTGATCCCATCCTTCTGGTGCCTTTTTCAATTACATTCTCGAGCCTATTCAACTTCCATTGTCTCACCATAATAAAGTGATGTATGTCCTTTGGAGAAAATGTGAATAAGGCTATAGTGTGTTAAAGATCTTATGCTTTTGCGGAGCCCAAGTTGCTTCTGAGAAAGTTTCTAGTGAAAATAATTCATTATTCTCATTGGAAGGTTCTTGTGTGACTTCCATTATGTCACATGGTTGGTGTGACATGTAGTTGTCACAAAGCTTGATGCCAAATTTCTTACTAAGGAAGGTTCTTGTGTGACTATCTATTTTTTCAAGATAGGTTCTTGTGTTACTGCCAGTTGCTTTGAAGATGATGTAATAAATTGACCTGCCTTTTGATAGACTCATGGTCGAGCAGGTTCTTGTGTTACTGTCTCTTTTTTGCGATAGGTTCTTGTGTAACTACCCAATAGGAGATAGATGAAGTCCTTTGCATATGGTCCTCGTGCATAGGTGCTTTTTGTTGTCCTTGCAACAAGCAGGTTCTCATTGTTCTTGGCATCTTTGCAGAGTAGGTTCAATGCTTTTGTATTGATAAATTTGGGGCTCCGCTCTTGCTTTTGCAATGGAGACGGTGTACATTTAGGCTTAGTGCAAGCATGGATGGGTTGTTGATTGCTCTGGCGAGGCTTGGGTATCCATATATAAGAGTTGCCAAGGTAATATACTTGGGTCTCGAGTAGTCTTGTGGGAACCCACCATTGGTAATGTAACTTCCTTGTTAGATGGCGTCATCTTCTTCTTTGATGTTGAGGTTTACTGTTTACATCAGGGGGTGTTTGGCGATGGTGAGGATGTTTAGAGGAGGGGGTGGCTTTATATGTTAAGGTTTCTTTGGAATCAAAAAATATGATTCACCCTCAAAGTATCCTTGAGCCTTCAATAGATACTTTCAAACCCACATTTGCTTGGTTGCTCTTCTTCTTTGTTTTCTTTGTTGGTGAGGTGCTTGTCGAGATTGAGGACTGGAAGTGGATGTTGATGTTGGTTGTTGAATGTTGGGTTGATTTGTAGTTCTTAGCACATCTTGTTGGGTTGACTCATCACCAAATAATCCTTTATAAGTGTCTTGCATCCAACTTTTACCAAGAATGGTGGCTTCCATTAAGCTACCTGGAGGAGTTACAAAAACCTTGCAAGGTACAACATAATTTTCCATGGAAACATTCAGCATTAAAGAACCAATAACCTTAATTGAGGTACCCTTTTTTATGGATTGAATTTCAGAATCACATACTTCAAGGTGCATCTGGCCGAGGTGTTTTATTGTGTCCTAGGAGATGAAGTTATTTCTTGCTCACCAACTTGCTATAGCCTCTATAGCTAGACCTTGAGATAGAGAAACCATCCAATCATCTTGCCCCCTCCCAACATAAGTGGATGATTATACACATGGCAGATGCCTCCATTGAAATAGGCGTGGGATGGCAGTTCACCTTTTCCCATGCCCTTCTCTTTCTCGAGTAAGAATCTATTATCCCTATGATCATTCACAACATCATGCTTTGTTGATGAATGTCGGCATCATACGCGAACTAGTGCAGTAGCTAGCAACACTTAAACTACTATATAGTTTTATTTCTTATTTGACCTATTTTGTTCCAACCTAAAGAACATAAACAAAACTTGTGTATACTAATACTTGATTACATTACCATCTCCTTGCATTTCTAATTTACACCTTTTTCTTCTTGAAAACAATGTGAACAAAAATTGCACATTCTTATTTCATACAATGAAATGACTACTTTTATAAAACATTTAACAACTACCTATACGTATTGTAACAACGACCTATACATACTTATTTCAATATGATTAAATGTATAAAGTTTAATGATATTTTTACTAGTTACACAGGATCCCGCTGTTGAAGGGCATGACGCCCCTTCTTCATCTACCCTTTCTGGTATTTGCACGGCTTTTGAGGCTTGAGTGGTTATCTCATGTCTTGGATGAATTGTATCATCACTCTTGCTTGCCTTGAGCACCTTTTCACATTCCTCTTGGCACTTGCGTACCAATTTCTACACTTGGTGAGACATTATTTTCCCATCCATGGGTTGGCATATTCACCACGACCCTTAGGTATTGTGGCTTGGGCATGAAGCCCTTATCGTGACCTCATTTGCCTCATGCAAGTGCTTGTTGATGCTATAGTTTGATAAAGTACCACTAGAAGAGGAGGATGTTGCTAGGGAGGTTGTCTCTTCATTCGACCCATCTTGGATGATGACCTAATTTTGTCCCCTCCCAATCTTTGTTGTGCCCTTGGTTCTTACTCATGCTACTTCAGTTGCCTCCCTATGCTATGACATGCTAGCTCTATCCCTTTTGGCTTGTTTGTGAAGCTCTTTATTAAGGGATTTAGCTTGCAACCTCGTGATTACATTCAGGGATACTACTGACACTTGGCCTCTTTTAACACTTAACAAGTTAAGGCTTGTGGTCTTAGATGGCCTTCTCATTGAGAAATCCTTAAAAAGATGGTCCATACCACACCCAATGCACAATGGTGGTGGTGTATTAGACGTTGGTGCATGTGTGACCAACTAATTCGTTGCTCCCTTGAGGGGACACTCATTGGATTGGTGGGCCCCTTGCAACATAGGCATTGAATGGGTTGTGTCTTGGTGAAGTTGTTCCTATCTCCCATTGTTTGAGAAATCAGTGCCGTTTGGTAGACCGGAATGTATTGGTCATCTTGTATAATGTAGTGACTTATAATGTTGGACCGATTTGCATTGTCACCATATTGGGGGTACCCATTTCCCCACTAAATGTAGATTTGGGGTCGCCCCAATTACTAGGTAGCTCTTCCACCGATACTTGAATCAGGGGAGTAATTCGTGTGGTGGTTGAGGTCCCAGTACTGGTGGGAGTAATGGAATATTTTGAGCCCTAAATTGCCCTTGATTAGATGATGTGGCTTCTACTAGTATTGCCAATTGTGCCTGATTGGAAGAATTGGGTGGTGCAAGCAATGTGGGTTGCGGTCTTTGTTGATACATGGGTTGAGGAATCACCCTAGGATAATGACATTGGTATGTATCGTGATTTCCCCAATGAACACAATGCGCACGATAGAGTGCTGGCCTGGCTCTAAGATGAGGGCACTCATTAGTGGGATGATTTGCATTGCATACCCCACACCATATGTTATCTCTTTGTGGAAACAGATGGGGGTTACTAGGAGCATCTTTTGGTGCTTCTATCTTCCATTGTTGGCTCAACTTGTTTAATAGATCTATGGCCAACTCTTCCATGTCTAGCACCTTGGGTGTCATCATGCTTGCATCCTTAGCTGCTTCTGAGGTTGAAGCATGTACTATTAGGGCATATCAGAGGAAGCTAAGGAATTATCATTTTGGGGCTTCTCCCTCATGTTATCCCCTAGGTGTATCACCGTCTTGCTACATAGCTCGAATGAGGTGGGATTCATAGCAAACAGATGATCATGCGGCTTAACATCCCCTAGCCCTATGAGGAAGCATGGTAGAAGCTGCACATCACTCATCCTTTCATGGGGTACACATCGCTAGTTCAGATGTTTAATCTTGGTGATATAGTCTCTTAAGGACTCAGTCTCCTTTTGCTTCACCTCATAAAGCTAGTTAATTGGGCTCCACTTGGGACCACTAGGGGCGAATCCCACAATGAAAGATTTATGCAATGTGTCTCAATTTATTTTCTCATCAAGGTTTAAGTATCTAAACCATTGTCCATCCTTGCCATCAAGACTCAAGCCAAAAGCATTAACCTTGTCTAGATCCTCGACATCACCAAAGGTTCACAGATTTATTCAGATCTCTCAAAATGGGAGACTGGGTCTCCTCCTACAAACTTGGTGATTAGCTTGGAGATTGAGATAGGCTTGCTCCTTGAGGGGCTGGTATCCCTCTTGGAAAATCTAGAGGTGGTGTTGTAGCTCCCCTTCCTAGTGCTTGCACTAGGATTCTCATAGCTTCATCTGTAAGGACTATTTGTGATCAATGGGAGGTTGTGGAATGGTGGGTGATGTCCCATACTTTGGTGGTCCTAATGAAGGGTTCCATGGATTTGATGGCACAAGGTTGGGAGGGGAGAATCTAGGCCCAGTAGGAATTTGCATTGTGACTTGGGGTTTGGTTGGGCCTAATAGGATGGATTGGAGGCCATCTAGGGAGTGGTATGTTCCTTGCAGGCATAGGCCTATAAGGGGCAGTAGTTGGGTAGGGAATATCTCCAATGTCTTGTTGCCAAGGAGGGATCATAGGGGCTTTTGAGGTGGAGGGACTTATTTGTGGGGCTTTGAGGTTACTCCTTTGCCCCCTTTGCTCTCGCATTTGGGACCCTTGTGAGAATCTGTGTCCAAATCGATCCCCATAGGACTGTCTATCATTAAAGAATTGGTACAATGGGGGTTGATTGCCCATAGGTATAGTGGGACTTGGCTCCTAGAGCATTGCTTCTGACATTGGTGGCAGCACTTGAGACTCTTTTGGATTCTAGTCTGCTGCCAAAGCAAATGGGTTTAGCAATTCTACTGGGTCTGTCAATCCAAACCTTCCCATGATATTGAAAAAGGTTCCCTTATTCTAGTTGCTTCTGTAGATGGGGTAGGAGAGTGGAGATCATCGGGGATGGAGTTCAATGCCATTGATGCTCTCACATTAGAGGGTTCACCCATGTCTCTACCGTCCTAACCCATGGATTGTTCCAACCTAGATAATTCACCTAGTGGTGGCTCTTGTTGCAAGGAGTGAGAACCAACTTTTGAGCTTGCTGACCCTGAGGATGCCAAGCTAGGTGGTTGAGTCCACTGCCTTGATTGGGGGTCAAGGTGCCTACTTTCAGGTGCTAGATTGCACTTATATCCTTGCATTTTTATAATTTTTGTGTTCCTAGAGCTATGGCATTGACTCAACAAGATAGAGCTAAGGCAATGACTCATGGGGATAGAGCTAAAGCAATGACCAGTGGGATAGAGCTAAGGCAAGGACCCATGGGGATAGAGCTATAAAGCAATGACCCGTGGGGATAGAGCTAAGGCAGCGACTCATGGGGATAGAGCTAAGGCAACAACCTGTGGAGATAGAGATAAGGCAATGATCCATGGGGATAGAGCTAAGGCAATGAACCATGGGGATAGAGCTAAGTCAACGACCCACGTGATAGAGCTAAAGCAACGACCCGGTGGGATAGAGCTAAAGTAATGACTCGGTAGCATTATGGCACCAGGTCAATGCATGTTTGACCAGTGGGATAGTTGATTGACATTAAATAATTAGGGCGGTAGGTTAGGTACTGACATGTTTTAGATCATGAGGATATGGCTAAGTCGATGAGTTGTGGGGATAGCAACCTAATGCAATGAGTTGGGCGATAGGAACTCACAATTTTGTCGACTGGTTTTTGATGATTTGTTATGGTCTTGAAGTTTTTGTTCAGGTTTTTTTGTGATGGGGGGATCCTAAACTACGAAGTCTACCTCCTCAATGCAAAAAACAAGAAAGAACAAGAACATTTGAATGCAGAATGAGAGATTTCTTGAAGAGGTGATTGTCAACACTCAAAACCACTTCCATTTTTAGCATGATTCATCATTCTTGGTTGTTTTTTGTGAGTTTTGATACCATACACTCCTTAGCAATCTTCCAAACTATCTTCCTACCAACTCAAATACTCAAACATAAAAAGCAAGCCTCAAATGATCCAAAATGCTTTCCAATAGGAAATCATAGCTTCTTTGTTTTCCTTCCAAAACTCACACTTCTTCACTCATTCCACTCCTATAACTCCACTAACCAAGCTCCAAGTGCAATGGGTAGATGATGAGAGAAGGCAAGTGCAATGCAAAAGTATATCTTGAACTCCTTGGCAATTGTGCCAAAGATATTTAGTCTCAATGGTGACTCACGTCTTGTGGGGATCTTGAAGGAATAACGATGGAATCTCCACTTCAAGCTACTCCTTGTTGTGAGAGAAATGCAAAGCATTAGCCATCCACAAGTGTCACTCAAGAGGCTCCCGGTTGTTGCAATGTGTTTCCACAAGAGAAAGAGGGAAGGGGGAGAAGGTAGAAGAGAGGGAGATGGGAGAATAGAGGGAGAGGGAGAGGGGAAGAATGAAGGGGAAGGGAGTGGCAAACACAAAGGCACTACAAGGGAAAAAAGAGAACACCCAAAGACACTCTTGGAAGAGAAGAGGGAGCTTGTATTCCAAACTTGTGCATACAACAATGAAGACCAAATTCAGCCACTTGGCCTTTTATACATGTCACCTTTTGAAGGGAGGTCCAACCCTATTCCCTTTATATCACTCTCTTTCCTCATTATATTACAACCATCTTGGGCCTATTTGGATCCAAGGCACAATCCTAGCTCTATGGGCTTGCCACTATCCATCAAATGACATCCTTAACCACCAGCGGTGGCATATTGTTAACCAATCGGTTAACAATCTAACTCAAGTATTATTAAAAAGTTAAAACAAACTAGATGACGACATACAAAAATGAAGTATAGACATCAAGTGAAAAAATAGCTACTCTAATATTAGAAGCATGTATAACAAATACAAACAATCGAAAGTCCTATTGTGAAAGGAAGAATTAAAAATCCTACTACAAAAGTATTGGTTGACTTACTCTAATATTAAAAGAAAAGGATTGACTTTGATATCAAAGGCATATACAACAACTACAAATAATTGAATATATAAAAAAGGATTGAAAAAAGTATCGGTATACTTACTCTAATATTAAAAGAAAAGGATTGACTTTAATGTCAAAGGCATATACAACAACTACACATAATTGAATACCTAAAAATATTGATGGCTTCTTTCTTTTCCAAAGAAATGAACTTTCTATTTATGATTGAAAAAACCAACCATACAAATCAATTAATAATGGGTTGCTAATCAAGGAGGAGATGTTAGAAAAAGCTAACTAGGTAATCTCTTACATAGGGGCTAGCAACTATGGTGGAGGACTATATATCTAGTGAATGTCTTGCTCCATGAATACATAAAAGACACCTACAAGACAAGCCTTACAAAAAGACTCTTGCCTTTGAGTGGCGGTCATCCAAGGTTCTAACCTCCCACGCTCCCAAATGTAGATGATTTCTTGCCATATGTAAACTAAGGTGGTAGGTAGGGGGTCCCATCACAAAACTATAGTGAGCAACCTAGATGTTCCAAGCAGTGAGCCTGGATGCCATCTCCCATAAGCTATCCTTGGGTGAGGGCATAGGGTGCTATTGAGAAGGAGGTGTTGCATCCTATTCCTTAATCCATGAGCCCCACTGGCCCTTGATTTTGTATGCTAGAGAGACCAAATCAATAGAGGCGGCATAAGCTACTGAGGCAACCAATCCCAAGTGAAGTCTTGTAGCATCTTGTGTGTCTTGGCCACAACCTAAAGGGCTCCATCCAGGTCCTCTGTGTTGTGGGGGGGCTTCAAAGACAATGTGGGATTATCTCCATATCTTTTTTTGTGTTATGATGGAATCTACCATCTACCTACATTTTCCCCCTCCATGGACCAATCAACAAGCCTGCATGGGCCACCATCTAATAGAAGGAAGATTTCTTCCATGGTTTATCACTACTCCATAACCATGACCAAAATTTGGAAATAATCTCCTAGGGAACCAATTGCTCAACCCGATGATGCCATAAGGATGCTCTCTTGAGGGGACCTAAGTTATTGCCTCCTACTATTGGTGCTAACAAATGCATGTCATGTACAAGAAGAAGGCCACTTCCTCCACCCTACTCATGCAAGCCAAAATTGTTCTCTTGGATCCCACTACACCTCCTAAAGAGGCTAGCCCTCACATAACTAGAGATGCCATTGTGTCCCCTACTAAGACTGGAACTAGGTCAATCATCCAATGCTTGGCCAAATGACTCACTACCCTAATCCTCAGCCACTTAAGCATATCTAGGGTGCCATCCAGCCTTTGGGTCTCAAACAATCTTGGGCTCAAGAAGTCCGAGTTCTTACCCCACATTCAAGCCCTGTAAAATGAAGCAAGATCTCATTCTAGAACTACTTCTTTTGATATCAAAAGGATGTACAACAAATACAAACGATACAAAATCTTTTTTACTTTAGAATCTAGTAAAATAAAGTATAAGATATTCAAAAAAATAGACATGAAAATTTTTTTGATAGGAATAATGATGCTACTTTGAAAGAAACATCAAAAAATAAAATATCTTAAACATTCAAAAAGTACTTTCTTGAAAAATAGGCGTATGTCATACGTATAGTATGTAAAGTGGAGAAACTTGGAAAAGGATGCTTAGATGTACAATATTGTGTGACACAAAAGATCATTACTTGTACTATGGTGTGTTTGTATAGATAGTATATTGACAAAGAAAGAGTTAAAAGAATAATGCACATACTTCAATGAATGATGCATTTCAAGAATTTATAGTACCTTAAATGAGATTTGTTTGTATGCTGAATTGTGAGAATGGGTTAGATAACATGGTTTATTTTGTAGTGCATTTGTGTTTCCGTTGTATTGTGAGCATGTGTTAGATATCACAGTTTATTTCATAGTGCATCATTGTAAGGGAGGTATGAATGCAATGTAGTGATTATTAAAGTAAAGAATGAGAGTTAAGAAATATTTTTTCAACAAGAAATTCTTTCTTACTAGATATAATGAAGAGAGAAGGGTACAAGGGAAGGAAAGAGGGATTGAACTTTCTTGCTTTAATAGAATCTTTACTTAAGTTGATGTTTATCATTGCAATTGTAAATTTTTACATTCTACCTTAAGAATCTTAGGTAAACTATGTGGAGAGTGGGAGAGAGTAAGCAGTCTCACTTGCAGCTTTCTCACATACATAATGGGGGAATACACACAAAGGTGGAGGTTGAAAACTATTTTCCTCTTCTTAGTTGTGAAAGCCAAAAGAACTCTCTCTCTTTTTGTACAAAAGGAATAGATGAACCCTATATGTGGGTCTCAAACCAAACTCAGCTAACTTAGGTGGCATACTAACTAAGCCACTAACTAGATTAGATAAAGATAGCTATCATCCAGTTATTATTCGCCAACCGCATCTGCAGCTAACAAGTCGGTGACATAAATGCACAAGTGGAGCTCGATATCTCAACACTCCCCCTCGACTCAATCCCAATTCCTGCACACCAAGCAGGTCTCTGAACTTGCGTAGCTTCTCTGCACCCAATACCTTCGTGAATATGTGAGCTACCTGATCCTCTGTGCATAAACTAACTTACCAAACCAATAGCATAGCAAAAGTCTGGCCTGGTAATAATCATATAAATCAAACTTCCTACTATGCATCTGTACATAGTAGGGTCTTCTAGAAGCTCACCTGCAGGTTCACATTCTGCTCCAAAGGAACTGAAATAGGCTTATAGCCTGTCATCCCATATTTGGACATCATGTCTAATCCATACTGCCTCTGCAAGAGCCATATCCCACTTGTGGATCTAATCACCTCAATGCCCAAGAAGTAACATAGCTCTCCCAAATCCTTAATCTCAAACTTCTGTTTTAATAGCATTTTCATATGAAGGATATCTTCGTCACTATCACTTGTGATGATCAAATCATCAACATAAATGACAAGCAGCATAATGCCTTTCTCTGTTTTTCTCACATAAAGTTAGAAATCTGCCTTGGAAATCTGAAAGCCAATAGTGACAAGATACTGTCCTATCTTGTCAGACCATGCTTTAGGTGCTTGCTTCAAGCCATATAGGCTTTCTTCAACCTACAAACAAACTCAGGATGATTAGCATGAACATAACCTGGTGGCTGCTCCATATAGACCTCTTCTTGCAATCACCATGCAAGAAGGCATTCTTTACATCCATTTGATGTAAAGATCATCCCTTTGATGCAGCCATATGCTCCATAAGAGAGACTGCTCTTACAGTTGCCATCCTTGCAACTGGACTGAATGTTTCTTCATAATCAATGCCATATGTCTGTACATACCCCTTGATAACTAACCTTGCCTTGTATCTGCTCACAGAACCATCTGCATTGTGCTTCACCTTATAAACCCACTTGCAGCCAATTGCATTCTTGTCTTTAGGCAAAGGCACCAATTCCCATGTAGCATTTGCTTCCAAGGCATCCATTTCTTCATCCATGGCTTTCTCCCATTTTTCTTTTCCCATGGCTTGCTCAAAAGAAGTGGGTTCTAGTTCTTGTATCACTTTGACCATATAGGCATAATGAATGGCTCTAAATCCATCATATTTCAGCCTATCCATAGGATACTTAATTCTGGTAGACCTGTGCAAAATAGGCTCACTACCAGGTGCTCTCAAAACATCCCTTGCCTTTCTTACTCTAGGTGTAACAATAGAAGGAATACCCAACTCATCATCAAGGCTCTGTTCTGAGCCACTGGATTCACCATCCACATAAGAGTAACCTGCATCCACATCAACCATGGGTTGATCTACTTTCTCTTTTCCATTTCGTGATACTTGCATACCAGTATCTACATTGCTTTGAGGAGATTCTCCTGATCTCAATCTACCTGTCCATGGTGAAGTATGTGGACCACTGCTAGAGGACACTACAGGTCCACTAATATTTTGTGATTGCTGCTATGAATTCTATGTAGCATTACCATTTTGTGCATCTACATTATCAATCACATTTACTGGTTTATACTAGCTACTCATCTCATCAAAAATAATACCTCTGCTCACTGTAAACTTATGCGTAGAAGGGTTATAGCATCTATACTCTTTCTACCACAGAGAATAACCAATAAAGATGCACTTCTTAGCTTTTGGATGATCCAACTTAGATCTCAACTCATCTGGCACATGAACATAGGCAATGCAACCAAAAACTTTCAAATGAGAAATATTTGGTTTCCTACTAGTATACCTCTCCTCTAGCATCATGCCATGTATTGCTACAGTGGGAGTCCTATTCATTATGTAGACTGCTATAGCAACTGCTTCAGCCCAATAATAATATGGCAGTCTTTCTCGTTGAGCATGGCATGAGATACCCCTCCAATATGCTTGTTTTTCCTTTCTACAAGTCCATTTTGCTATGGGGTATGAATGCATGAATATTGCTGCTTTATGCCATGCTCTTGCAGGAACCTTGCAAACTCATTTGAGAGGTACTCTCCCCCTCTATCTGACCTTAGGCATTTTATTTGCAAGCCTGTTTCTCTTTCAACCATAGCTTTAAAAGCTTTGAAATGCCCAAACACTTCACTTTTCTTTTTCATAATATACACCCAAACTTTTCTGCTGTAGTCATTAATACAAGTGACAAAATAATGATAGCCTCTAATAGATGCAACTTTAGTAGTCCACACATCAGAGTGGATTAATTCCAATGGCATCTTACTCTCTTGAACATGTCTAGAAAATGGTTTCCTTGCCTGTTTTCTAAATTGATAGGCTTCACATACCTTATGCATTTCTGCAACCTTGAACTTAGGCAATCCTGCAACAATATTTTGGGCTTGCATTAATTTAAGTCGCTGTACATTAACATGACCAATGCATTTATGCCAGATATCAATATCTGCAACTACACCGGTCCCATGTGCAAACATTGTTGCACTCGATTTAGGCATGTCCGCATCCAACGTAAACATCCTACCCTTCTTCTTCCCTTTTGCTATCAAGCGACCTTTATTTTTCATATCCTCAACAAAGCATCCATGAGGATTAAACCCGACCTGCAAGCCCTGATCAACCATTCGACCAATAGAAACTAGGTTCTTGGTGATATTCACGACATGAAATACATCAGACAGGTATTTCTTTTTCCCATCCTACATAGATAAAGGAACTTTACCAATCTGCACAATAGGATGTGCAGTATCATCACCAGTCTCCACAAATCCTGGTCTTTCCATTTTCCTTGCATCCTGCATCCATTCCGCATGACCTGTCATGTGGTTTGATGCACCTGAGTCAACATACCACACATCATTGCTTTCTTCTACACTTTTCATAGAATTGGTCATGTGCTACACCATAAACAAATGCTCATTTCTATCATCACCCTATCTACTAGAAGATGCATAATTGCCTTGCTGCAATTTTCCATTCATGATGTCATTCTGCTTTTTATAGCAGTCTTTAGCCATATGACCCATTTTACCACAGTAGTAGCATTCAACATTGCTGTTTGCATTTTGGCCTCTCTGCTATCCACCACGACCTCTTTGGCTTCCCCTGCTTCTAAAGTTACCACGTCCTCCTCATAGGACTGGTTTTCTTGAATTTGCTGCATATTTAGATTTCTGCCACGGCCTCCAAATCGGCTTGCTCTACCTCTGCCTTTACCTCTTCCAGCATTTGAGTCGACAATTTCTTTTGAAGTTCCTTCTGAAGAAGGCGCACCACCATTTCTCTGCTCTTCAGAAATTAGAAGAGCAATCAACTCCTCAAAATCAAGAAATTTTTCACGGACGGCAATGGATGTCCGAAATTGTGCATAATCCTTTCCTAGACCATTCAAGGTCAAAGAAACTAAATCATCATCTTCCACTCATGACCCAATGGAAGCAAATGCATTTGCAATCTTCTTCACCTTCATGTGGTAGTCATTGATGCTCATATTTTCTCTCTGCACATTATGCAACTCCTACTTGAGTTCCATTTTCCTGGCTTGTATATTTGTGCTATACATTTTTGTCAAAGTATCCCACGCCTCCTTTGGCGTGCTTGCATCTTGAATATGCACAATCATAGAATCTGAAATACTGATAGACAGCCAGTACATAACTTTTCTGGCTCTCTCATGCCAGCCTTTAAATGCCTGCAACTCCTATTGATTGGGAACATTAGGAATAACTGGTTCTTGTTCAGCTCCAGTAATGAATTCCCAATAGCCTTTTCCCTTAAGGAAATTTGTCATTCTAAACTTCCATGCTTGAAAGTTGTTCTTGTCAAGCTTTTTAGTGACTATTTGTGAAAGAGCATCAGACGCCATTACAAAACATTGCAAAAATATTCTGTCACTACAAAAAACACAACTTCTGCCTCACAAGGGCAATTCTACAAATCTGACGAAAGTGGTATTTGACCACACAGTCATTTCCTAGTGACGATTTTGCATCAACAGGCAATAAGAATGATTCTGTCATTCTCGATATCTCTGCGCACAGGCATATGATGCAATTTCTACAGCAACTTTTTTATCGACCTACAGAACAGTGGTCGCACAACAAAAACAGGGCACTTTCTTGGGTGCTTGCGAAAAACTTCCGCCACTAAAACGAGCCTCGAAACGGCCTCAAATAAAAAAAAAATGTCATCGTGAAGGGCATCCCAATCTGAGACAGTGCACTCTTGCACTTTCTGACTATGCTACCTGTAGAGATTTGCTCCCAAACTCGAAAAAGGAAAGCAACACTGATCCTCTTACCAAGACACCGTGAACTTGGTTTGCTTTCTTGAGCTCCTTACCACGAAACGAGTTCTAATACCATGTGAAGAGAGTGGGAGAGAGGTAAGGAGTTTCACTTGCAGCTTTCTCACATACACAATGGGGGAATACACATAAAGGTAGAGGCTAAAGACAGTTTTCCTCTTCTTAGTTGTGAAAGTCAAAAGAACTATCTCTCTTTTTGTACAAAAGGAATAGATGAACCCTACATGTGGGTCTCAAACCAAACTCAGCTAGCTTAGGTGGCATACTAACTAAGCAACTAACTAGAGTAGATAAAGATAGCTATCATCCAGCTATTATTCATGGGGGATGTACCAACCACATTTGCAACTAACCAGTCGATGACATAAATGCACAACGGTCACCCTGGCATATCATGAGTGGAGCTCGATATCTCAACAAACTATATTTTAGATATACATTTTAGTTATCAAACTAGGAATCAATGAATTACATAATGGATTAAGCTATGATGTACTTTTTAAAGAATTTTGACATTTAAAATAGTCATTGTTGAGCTAGAAATCAAAATTTAGTAAGCTAGAAATCCTATGCTTTCTACCATGGAGTACTTTCAAAGGCTATAGTTTCTACCATAGTCCTTTTTTAGCAAGAAATCAAGATTTTACAGGCTTTAAAGTTTACACTTTCTTTCATGGAGTCCTTTTGACAAATGGTATATTGCCATGCGATAGATAAAAGACCATTATGTGTACCCCATGTGTGCTATGGTGTATTTCTAAAGAAGGTTTGCACAAATAATATATTAATTGGAAGAATTGATAAGAGAACAATACACGAGTAAGACCATGCTCAAAAACACTAGCTTGCACTAGAGTTACAAGTTTTTGCAAAACAAGGGAGATACAGTCCATAATCAGATGTACTTGCCCTTGGTTGGGTTATCACCGAAATGGTGAGGTTTTTTTTTAATGCTTGTAATTATTTCACACTAGGTGTTCGCATGCCTGACAGTGCACTTTTGTGTGTCATTTTGACACACGTTGGTTATAAGATGATGGCAAAAAATCCATAAGAGAGGCTTGCACCTAATGAGGTAATGCAGCAAATCAAGATGCTTGGTTGTGATGGAGAGTTGACTATGCGGCCTATTGAAGAGATGGACCTTGCTCTAAGCCTTGCGAAGTAGTTAATTATAATAGAAGGCAAATATTTTCAGCCATCTTTTGGTGCTATGATGTAATAAATCATCTATGAGAGATAATTTACACTAGTTTGGTAGCTTCATGAGACATAATTTACACTAGTTTGGTAGCTCAATGAGGCAAAAAAGCATCTATTTTATGGTTCTGTAATTTTGAGTTTCGTAATTTTAACCTCTATTCAATATAAGTGCCCATTAAGATGTATAGTTGACCTATTCAATGACAAAGCCTCCATTTTCTTTTTCATAAGAGGATAGATTAAGGAGTCATCTCATTATGGAATTCATTGTGCCCTTTATAACAATTAACCTTGTGTTTGTTGATTGTGTTAGAATATTAATATAATTTGTATTCTCTCTATACTTGATTTTTTCATGCATGTCTTTGCCAGAAAAATTATCAATTCAAGAATCTATTCATTAAGGAAAGGTTTAATGTTTTTTTGGCTGTGTTTTCTTGAAAACTTTGCACATATAATAGGCTAGTCATTGTTTGAGCTAGGGCATACATGGTCCTTTTTACAAAAACTGCATCTAAAGATTTGTCTATGGGATACATCATTAATTTTTATAAATAATTCTATTTAGTGTATGAGCATTCAAGCTAGTTTCTACCTTTCTATTTGGGCTAGTAGATGAATTCTTTAATAGATAGAATTTGATAGAAAAATAAGCAAATTAAGAGTAAAGAAAGAGTTCATGTTGAGTGCAAATGACTTTAAGGTTGGTTACAATCATCTTTGAATTTGAAAAAGAGAAATAGATGCAAGTATATTCAATAAATAATTGGAGCTCTCATTCAAAAATATGAAGATAACCACCTATATTGACAAGAACATGTACATAGAAAGGCAATAGTTAGAACAAAATAGTGTAAAAAATTCTATCTAACTAGAAAAACAAGTTGTGAGCTATATGTTTTTTAGTATCAGGATCCATGAATTAGGATGTAGAACAAAAATAAAGTTTTTATTTGATTATACTCAAGTTGTACAAATTAGATGCTCATAGGAAAGTAATAGGGCTAGCTTTGTTGTAGAAAAGATAGCTAAGAAGTAGATAACTTTAGTAAACAAAATTATCAAAAGATGAGGTGCTTACATGACCACAACAAAAAAGGCAAGTACCTTGAAACTTAATTACATAATAATTTCAAAAGTGATTGAAGGCTTCTTTCCATCTAAAGTTTTTCTCAATGCAGATTATATAACATATCAAAATGAAGCATAAACACCAAGGTAAAAATATTCTGTCACTGCAAAAAACACAACTTCTACCTCACAAGGGCAATTGTGCAAAACTGGTGAAAGTGGTATTTGACCACATAGTCACTTCCTAGTGACGATTTTGCATCAACAGGCAATAAGAACGATTTTGTCACTCCCAATATCTCTGTGCACAGGCATATGATGCAATTTCTGTGGTAAGTTTTCTATCAAACTGTAGAACAGTGGTCACACAGCAAAAACAGGGCTTTCCTTAGTGCCTGCGGAAAACTTTCGCCACCAAAATGGCCTCGAATCAAAAAAATAATGTCACTGCGAAGGGCATCCCGATCTGAGACAGTGCACTCTTGCACTTTTCGGTTATGCCACCTGTAGAGATTTGCTCCCAACCTCGAAAAAGAAAAGTAACATTGATCCTCTTACCAAGACACCGCGAATTTGGTTTGCTTTCTTGAGCTACTTACCACGAACTGAGTTTAAATACCATGTGAAGAGAGTGGGAGAGAGGTAAGGAGTCTCACTTGCAGCTTTCTCACATACACAATGGGGGAATACACACAAAGGTGGAGGTTGAAAATAGTTTTCCTCTTCTTAGTTGTGAAAGTCAAAAGAACTCTCTCTCTTTTTGTACAAAAGGAATAGATGAACCCTATATGTGGGTCTCAAACCAAACTCAGCTAACTTAGGTGGCATACTAACTAAGCCACTAACTAGAGTAGATAAAGATCGTTGTCATCCAATTATTATTCATGGGCAGTGTACCAATCGCATCTGCAGCTAACAAGTCGGTGAAATAAATGCACAACGGTCACCTTGGCATATCATGAGTGGAGCTTGATATCTCAACAAACTATATTTTGGATATGCATTTTAGTTATCAAACTAGGAATTAATGAATTACATAATGGATTAAGCTATGATGTACTTTTTAAATTTTGACATTTAAAATAGTCATTGTTGAACTAGAAATCAAAATTTAATAAGCTATAAATCCTATGCTTTCTACCATGGAGTACTTTCAAAGGCTATAGTTTCTACCATAGTCCTTTTTTAGCAAGAAATCAAGATTTTATAGGCTTTAAAGTTTACATTTTCTTTCATGGAGTCCTTTTGACAAATGATATATTGCCATGCGATAGATAAAAGACCATTATGTGTACCCCACATGTGCTATGGTGTATTTCTGAAGGAGGTTTGCACAAATAATATATTGATTGGAAGAATTGATAAGAGAACAATAATATTTTAATTATCAATTCAAGAATCTATTCATTAAGGAATGGCTTAATGTTTTTTTGGGCTGTGTTTTCTTGAAAACTTTGCAAATAGGCTAGTCATTGTTTGAGCTAGGGCATACATGTTTCTTTTTTTAAAAAATGCATCTAAAGACTTTTCTATGGGATACATCATAATTTTCCTAAATAATTCTATATAGTGTATGAGCATTCAAGCTAGTTTCTACCTTTCCATTTGAGCTAGTAGATGAATTCTTTAATAGATAGAATTTGATAGAAAAATAAGCAAATTATGAGTAAAGAAAGAGTTTATGTTGAGTGCAAATAACTTTAAGGTTGGTTACAATCATCTTTGAATTTGAAAAGAGAAATAGATGCAAGTATATTCAATATATAATTAGAGCTCTCATGCAAAAATATAAAGATTACCACCTATATTGACAAGAACATGTACATAGAAAGGCAATAGTTAGAACAAAATAGTGTAAAAAATTCTATCTAACTAGAAAAACAAGTTGTGAGCTACATGTTTTTTAGTATCAGGATCCATGAATTAGGATGTAGAATAAAAATAAAGTTTTTATTTGATTATAGTAAAGTTGTTCGATGCTCGCAGGAAAGTAATAGGGTTAGCTTTGTTGTAGAAAAGATAGCTAAGAAGCAGATAACTTTAGTAAACAAAATTATTAAAAGATGAGGTGCTTATATGACTACAACAAAAAAGGCAAGTACCTTGAAACACAGTTACATAATAATTGCAAAAGTGATTGAAGGCTTCTTTCAATCTAAAGCTTTTCTCAATGCAGATGCTATAACATATCAAAATGAAGCATAGACACCAAGGTAAAAATATTCTGTCACTACAAAAAATACAACTTCTGCCTCACAAGGGCATTTTTGCAAATTTGATGAAAGTGGTATTTGACCACACGGTCACTTCCTAGTGACGATTTTGCATCAACAGGCAATAAGAACGATTTTGTCACTCCTAATATCTCTACACACAGGCATACGATGCAATTTCTACAGTAACTTTTTTACCGACCTGCAGAACAGTGGTCGCACAGCAAAAACATGACACTTTCTTGAGTGCCTGCGGAAAACTTCTGCCACCAAAACGGGCCTTGAAACGGCCTCGAATCAAAAACATAATGTGACCGTGAAGGGCGTCCCAATCTGAGACAATGTAGTCTTGCACTTTTTGACTATGCTACCTGCAGAGCTTTGCTCCCAAACTCGAAAAAGGAAAGCAACACTGATCCTCTTACTAAGACACTACGAACTTGGTTTGCTTTCTTGAGCTCCTTACCATAAACCGAGTTCTGATACCATGTGAAGAGAGTGGGAGAGAGGTAAGGAGTTTCACTTGCAGCTTTCTCACATACACAATGGGGGAATACACACAAAGGTGGAGGCTGAAAACAATTTTCCTCTTCTTAGTTGTGAAAGTCAAAAGATCTCTCTCTCTTTTTGTACAAAAGGAATAGATGAACCCTATATGTGAGTCTCAAACCAAACTCAGCTAACTTAGGTGGCATATTAACTAGGCCAGTAACTAGAGTAGATAAAGATAGGTGTCATCCAGCTATTATTCATGGGTGGTGTACGAACCGCATCTGCAGTTAACAAGTCCGTGACATAAATGCACAACGGTCACCTTGGCATATCACGAGTGGAGCTCGATATCTCAACAAACTATGCATTTTAGTTATCAAACTAGGAATGAATGAATTACATAATGGATTAAGCTATGATGTACTTTTTAAAGAATTTCAACATTTAAAATAGTCTTGTTGAGCTAGAAATCAAAATTTAATAAGCTATAAATCCTATGCTTTCTACTGTGGAGTAATTTCAAAGGCTATAGTTTCTACCATAGTCCTTTTTTTAGCAACAAATCAAGATTTTATAGGCTTTAAAGTTTACACTTTCTTTCATAGAGTCCTTTTGACAAATGATATATTGCCATGCGATAAATAAAAGACCATTATGTGTACCCCACGTGTGCTATGGTGTATTTCTAAAGAAGGCTTACACAAATAATATACTGATTGGAAGAATTGATAAGAGAACAATACATATTTTAATTATCAATTCAAGAATCTATTCACTAAGGAATGGTTTAATGTTTTTTTTGGCTGTATTTTCTTGAAAACTTTGCACATATAATAGGCTAGTCATTGTTTGAGCTAGGGCATACATGGTTCTTTTTAAAAAAACTGCATCTAAAGATTTATCTAAGGGATACATCATTAATTTTTCTAAATAATTCTATATAGTGTATGAGCATTCAAGCTAGTTTCTACCTTTCCATTTGGGCTAGTAGATGAATTCTTTAATAGATAGAATTTGATAGAAAAATAAGCAAATTATGAGTAAAGAAAGAGTTTATGTTGAGTGCAAATAACTTTAAGGTTGGTTACAATCATCTTTGAATTTGAAAAGAGAAATAGATGCAAGTATATTCAATAAATAATTGGAGCTCTCATGTAAAAATATAAAGATTACCACCTATATTGACAAGAACATGTACATAGAAAGGCAATAGTTAGAACAAAATAGTGTAAAAAATTCTATCTAACTAGAAAAACAAGTTGTGAGCTATATGTTTTTCAGTATTAGGATCCATGAATTAGGATGTAGAACAAAAATAAAGTTTTTATTTGATTATAGTCAAGTTTTACAAATTAGATGCTCGTAGGAAAGTAATAGGGTTAGCTTTGTTGTAGAAAAGATAGCTAGGAAGCAGATAACTTTAGCAAACAAAATTATCAAAAGATGAGGTGCTTATATGACTACAACAAAAAAGGCAAGTACCTTGAAACACAATTACATAATAATTGCAAAAGTGATTGAAGGCTTCTTTCCATGTAAAGTTTTTCTCAATGCAGATGATATAACATATCAAAATGAAGCATAGACCCCAAGGTAAAAATAGTTTTATTTTAATTATATTAGAAGCATTAAAAAAAATTCAAAGAATCAGAAATCATATTGTAAAAGGATTGATATTAAGAGTGTACAACTATTACAAATAGTTAAAAATCCCATTTTGAAAGGATTGATAAACTTACTCTAATATCAAAAGAATGTACAAAAAATAGAAATAACTATAACTCCTAGTGCTAAAGGACCAATAAACTTACTTTAACATCAAAAGCACGCTGTGACATGAAGTTGGGGGTAATAACTTCATGCACCTCTTCTCTTCCTACTACTTTCGAATTGAGTGATAGAGATAATCATCAACTGGGAAGGGGACATTAAAAAGAAGCTCTTATACCAAGAGACCACACCATACTATCCTCCCTTAGATGAGAATGAAGATGGTAACATCCCAAGTGATGTTGTACTCAAGCATAGGGAGAAGGAAAGAATCAGCAGAGGCCATAATCTTAGCAAGCCAGTCTACACCAAAGAGAAGAGTGATACGTTGTTGAAAGATCTTGCAGCTCAACATGACATGAACTGGTATATATTAAGGACTTTGAAGGGGCTGATTGGGTTGGATGGGTAGGTTCCAAGGAAACATTGCACCTCCTTCTTAGATACCTTTACAATTAGCTCAAAACACTCTACAAATTGTCATTAAACATAGAGGCCTATAACTTTTAATAGATACATGATATCAAATACTCAAACACATATCAAGATGCGGCTTGAAATGGGTTCATTTTGATATAAGTTTGGTAAGAAACAGTGAAGCGGTCAGAAAGATATTGGCAGCTTACTGGGCGGGGGTAAAAACTATTGGTAAAAACTATTTGAAAAAAAAACAATCACATAGACAATCATAGATTTTTGGTTTGACATCTAATACAATAATTGAAGACATAGAATGATGCTCCTTGAAGAGAGCTTCGTGCTGATATAAGTTTCGTTCAAATCGGACCATCGAGTAAAAAGTTATGAGCAAAATACTGATAGGGGGTCAAACTGTCATAAAAAACACCTACTCCTTTTACTGGTGCCGACTTGGGAGAATACTACCTCCATGATTAGACTTCATCAACGATCCAAGTCCCATAGAGGTCACCTAGGAGGGAAGGAAGAGCTCTATTTGTGACTTGGGAAATAGATAAACTATGTATGCACAATGAGCGGTTGAATAGACAACACTTTTGAGCACTTTGGAAGAGAAAACAATGGAAAAAGGGAAGAGACACTCAAGAGAGAGAACCTGAAGTGACCTTCATTGCCAATAGAGTGAGACTCAACTCCAAGGGAGAAGAGGTTTCATATGTACAAGAGGGAGCGAAAGCTCCAAGACTATGCATAGAGAGAGAATAAACTAGAGAGAGATGGACTCAAGAGTCTACATAAGAGAATATCTACAAGAGGGAGAGAAGGATCATGGAAGAGGCTTGAGGAGACTAGAGCTATAGCAACATGAGGCCTAATCGTGGAAGAGATGATGAATAAGGGAGAGGAGGGCTCCTTTTATAGAGATTTTGCCACCCTCCTTCACCCATTTACAATTGCTGCCTGTCGATTCTTTTCCCCATCAATCACATAAACCCGTATGTCACCATCTATGTCCTTTTTGGCTACTCTTGCCATGTGTCCCATTAAAAGATGCTCAAGACTCTTAAAATATTGAGAAAGTCAAGAGTCTCCCCACATGGAGTCCATAGGGACTCTCTCTTTTCCATAGGTCCACATCCTCCTTATTCCACATGGGAATTCTAGAAGGATTCCTCTCGACTCCACACTCCTCGACATGCCTTCCACACATTTGGCATGTGGCCTCTCTTATATTATTGGAACACATGGACATGAGCCCACCTCTTTATATGACTCACTCTTCCTATTTTCTAAAAACCTCATAATATCCCATACACATAATTCTCACCCCATACCAAGGTATTTATAATTCATACCTATGGTATTTACAATGATCCATTCCACTCATCCTCTCAATCCCATACAACATCTTATAAAATAGAAATAAGTGAGAGCCGTTGGGCTATCACTTGATACTCAAACTCTCAAACATAGAAGAAAACAATACCAATGCCCCCCCCAGTAGATCCTCTCTAGTGACAAAGAGGGACTACTGGCCCTCAAGGTCAAACATAGAAGAATTTAAGGCGATACTCATTGGTGCATCTGGGTATCACCATGCCATCAACATCCTCATGTTGATAGTTTCCATTCATGAACTTCTTTTTGACTTGATATGGTCCCTCCCATCGGTTGATAAACTTTTTGTTTAGTCGCTTGTCCAAACGGCTATTAAATCTCATGACCAAATTTCCTTTTGCAATATCTTTCTTCTTGCATAATTTGGTGTCAAAATGGGCCTTGCCCCTTTTTTGAGAAGCTTCCAAGTTTTGTAAGGCCTGTAATATGCATTCATCCAAGGCTTCTAGCTGTACCAAGCATTGAGCATAGGCATCCTTCTGTCCTTCTTTTCTTGCAATAGCAGTGCAAAGACTATGTATCTCCAATTCAATGGGCAAAATGGCTTCTATTCCATACACTAGTTGGAATGGTGTAAACCCAATAGCTAGCTTCTGTGTGGTTCTATAAGCCCATAAAACTTTTGCCAAGTGCCTATCCCAATGCCTTTTCTTGGTGTCTACAAGCTTTCCCATTGAATTGCACAACAATCCATTTGTTTTCTCAGCCAAGCCATTACATTGGGGATAGTATGGCATGGACATGCTATGATTTTATCTTTAGCTTATGCACCACATCTTCAACTAGTTCATTTCTAAAAGAGGTTCCTCCATCAATGAGAATTTCCAAAGGACAACCAAAGCGTGAACAAATTTGATCAAAGGGAAATTTCGCAACTGTGCTTGCCTTGCTATTGATTGTGGCCTTGGCCTCTACCCACCGAGTCGCATAATCTATGGCCACCAATAAATAATGCTTGCCCCAAGATGAGCGAGGGAGTGGTCCCAGAAAGTCCAACCCCCACCTCTCAAATGGTCCATATGCTGGAATAGGCTTCAAGGGCCCAGGAATTGACTGTCACCTTCCAAACTTTTGGCATACTTTACAACTTCGACACCATTCATATACATCCTTATGGAGGTGTGGCCAAAAGTAATTTGCATTAAGAATTCTCCTAGATGTGCTTGCTGAAGCAAAATGACTAGAGCATTCATGACATATTTCTAGGATTCTCCTAGTCTCCATGGGATGGACCACCTGACGGAGCATGTTATCTTTTCCCAATTTATAAAGAATGTCATCAACAATAGTATAGGGACAAGCCTCCCTTACCAATCTCTACTTCTGTTGTGGAGTTAACCCTCAAGGAAACATGCCTTCTTCCACATATTATTGAACATCTTGCAGTTCTGGCCATCCAGTGTCTACCAAAGAAACCACTCCCTGGTCTTGTGCTACAATGGCTTGAGTAGCTAACTCATCTGCCCTTTGATTTTCTTTTCTATTTTTATGAACAAACTTGCAAAAATCAAACTGACTACATAGTGCCATAGCCTTTTGATTAAGCTCCTTCAAATGAGGACTTCTTGTCATGTAATGCCCTTGCATTTGCTTTATAATATGCTGAGAATCTCCTCTTACTTCCAACTCTTTAACTTGACTTTGAAGACAACCCTCCAAATCAAGAATCACAGCATTATACTCAGCTGCATTGTTAGTTGTGATACCTACAAAAGCTGTTGGTGGTGTCTCCCTTTCATCATTAATGTCCTCCTTATATTTCTTTTCTTCTCTTAGATCCTGCCGTCCTGTGAGCAAATCTGCCATAGTGGACCTAGTGGTATTTTCAGTGACAAAAGAGAGAGAGAACTCTTGAAGCTCTGACAACCATTTTGCAAATCTCCCCCCAAGATTAGGCTTGCGAACTAGATATGCTAATACAGACTGAGAGGTAAGGAAGAAAAATGGCTGAGGTAATAACTAGGAGCAAAACTTTCTGATTGAAAACACCAAAGAGAGGGCTTGCTGCTCCATTTCTTCCACCTTGTTTCCACCTCTGTAAGCTATCGGCTGGCATAATAGATGGGTTGCATTCTACCTACCTCTCCTTTTTGTAGCAATACAGCACCAACTGAATGCAAAGATACACTTGGATTTACATAAAAGTCTTGAGACCCCAATCAAGGGGCTTCAATATTGGGCCCTTACTCATGGCTTCCTTAAGTTGCTGAAAAGACTCTTGTTGCTCCACACCCATTGGAAAGAAACTCCTTTTCTTATTAACAAAATCATGGGATCCACTATCTCTGTGAAATCATCACAAAAGCGTTGATAATACTTGCTCTTTCCTAGAATTCTACAAACACTAGTGACACTCTCAAGACTTGGCAATGCCATGATTGCTTGAACCTTGATCCATTTGCAAGCCTTCTTTAGACATAGTATGCCCCAACAAGACTACTTTTGTTTGAGCCAAATGACACTTGCTAGGATTTAGACACCCTTTTGCTTCATCAATCCTAGCTAAGGCCATCTTTAACTTCTCCATGTGATATATGCGCCAAGAATAAATGCAAAAATCATCCAAAAACACCCTTATGAACTTTCCCAAGTAAGGCTCGAGCAGTTGACTCATGAACCTTTGAAATGTAGCTGGTGCATCGGTCAACCCAAAAGGCATCACTCTGTAAGCAAAAACTCCCCAAGGTGTGACAAATGATGTTTTCTTTTAATCTTCCTCCCGAATACGAATTTGAAAGTACCCAGAATACCCATCACATACAGAAAACATCTCAGGCCCTGCTACTTGGTCTATTATTTCATCTTGGAATGGCAAAGGAAAATGATCCCTCTTAGTGCATGCATTCAAAGGATAAAAGTCCACATAAACTTGCCACTTATTTCCTTTCTTTGGTGTGACAACTACAAGAGATATCCATTCTGAATCATCAACAAGAAAGATGAATCCCGCCTCAAGTAGTTGTGTCACCTGTTTCTTTAGTGCCTCAGCTTGGATCACCCCCAATCGCCTGAAGCATTGCACAACTGGCTTGCTTTCTAGCTTCAACTCAATCTTGTGCTCCACAAGAGAGACTGGTTGAACCTGTGAATGGCTTGTTGCAAAGAGACATGGAAAATCATCTAACATATCCAAGTACTGGAGCTTCTCACACTCTGATAGAGAATCACCAAGAAGCTCTTCATTGCGTTGGCATCGTTTACTGTGCTCCACATCCTCCACATGAAGTGTCTCTATAGGATCTTCTTGCACCACCACCTTGTTCCTTTGTGACTTGTCCCGATCAGCATCAAGACAAAGACCAAAGGCCACTCCTTCCACCTCACCCTCTGAGCTGGACTCTTCAGAGCTATGCCCTGTCTCTTCTTCTTCATCAGTTAAGTCAGAGCTCAAACTCTGTGATGTTGAAGATGACTCCTTGAAAACTTCCTTTTTGCGGCTTCTGATGTTGTAGCGCACCTTATCATTTCCCTATAAAATCAATTCTCTTACGTAGCCAAGGCCTTCCCAAAATCAATGGATAGGCACGTGAATCCGGCTTGGTAGGGACAGATCACCTGAAAAGTAGTCGGCACAAAAATTCCACATACACCCACTTCTAGATTCTTCACAACTCCCAAGGTCTTTACCCTAGTGTTGTCAGCCAATTTAATGTGATAAGGAGAGGTAGTACTAGAGTATTTTAAATCAGCATCTAACATGGTCTTCTCACTCATGACATTAATCAATGCACCTCCATCAATGTAAACATTAGAAATCACTTGACCATCAATGATCACATCAACCACAGGTACATCATCACGAACCTCTATATCTACATTTTCAACAACAAAAATGGTGCTTTTCTTCTTTTTCTTCTTTGATGCTTGTGTGCTTGCTAGCTTTCCCTATTCCTTCCGTAGTTTTGGAGACAAAGTAAGTAATTGACCAAAGGTGATATGAGCTTCCTTTCCTTTAAGGTTGGAGAACAAGTCATAGCTTCTAATGCCTTGTCCTAAAGGAAAGTCCCTTCTGGATGCCTTCTTTTTCTTACTATAGCATTCCTCTTCCTGATGTTCCTCATCTACTTCTTCCTTGCTTTCTTCTTCTTCTTTTGCTTTACCACGCCCCCATTTAGCCATCATTACCTCTTGTTCCTCATCTCCTGAAGAAGCTTCCAAGGTTACTTGTTTTTCTTCTTTCTGTCTCAATCTAGGACACTCAGGGCAATAGTGACCTTTTTCATTACATTCATAGCAAGTGACCCCACTCTTATCTCAAGGCCTATCCTCACTCTTTGGTGCTCTAGGTTGTCTGCATTAACCAATTGCAATTTCAAATCAGCAAACTCTGCCATCAATTGGGAGATATTATGATCTAACTCAAAGGACTTTGGTACCTGAGGAGTGCCATTACCTCCACCTTAAAAGTTGAAGTTGTTGAAGACACAAAAGAGGATTCGATCTTTAGAGAAGCTTCTTTCTTGGTCGCAATGTGAAGTGCCTCCATGTATGTTGTTGAATCTTTACTCATTACTTTTGAGCAAAGACGAGGCTCCAAAGCCATAACAAATTTGCTCATCTTTAAGTGCTCCATCCCTACAAGACTTTGAGGGGCCAATGATGCAAATGCCACAGCTCGCAAAGCTGCCCTTTCATACTTTGTCCATAAACTGGATTGCCAACGTAGAGACCATCTCACCCTCTCCTTGATGGAGCCGGTCCAATTGCAACATCAAAGCATTTGGCAACTCCACTGCCCTAAATCTCTGCTTCATTGTAGCCACCACTTGGTCCCAGTCCTCCTTAGTAGAGTCTGGCAAGGCCTCATGCCAACTCAAGGCTACACCTTCAAGAAAATCGGGCAAAATCTCCGCCTGATCCTTTATGGACCATCCAGAAAGCCGGCATCCTCAAACAAAATCCCGAAGATAAGACTCTGGGTCTTCCCCTTGGGTCCCTTGAAACACTGGAATCTTCATCATGATAAAGCACAAAAAGGAAACACCAAGATCCAAATAATATCGCAAACAAGATCTAAACAAGATCCCAAAGAGCCTTAGTATACCAAGACAACTTATTATGCATAACCACTTGTTGAAAACCTTCCACAATGTGATTCTCAACAAAATCTTCAAAAATAAGTGACCAACCAGCACCATGAAAACATTGTGTATACATGGATTCAAGAATCACCCTTGTCACAATTAGAAGTGCACATAATAGCTTCAAGATATTGTACTCTTTATCATTTGCATAGCAAAAGAAGTTGAAAGTATTGAGAATCACCACTCCACTGCTATAGTCAAAAACTACCCAAAGACTCAACTCTTCTTCACACCAAGCTACCATTGCATGAAATAATCCCCAATCTATCATTGTGTCAGCTGCTAGCATTGTCTATTCACCAATATATTCAAGAGTGCATATGATCATGATGACTGTGCGAATAGCTTGAGCATCACTTCATAATCTTCTAGTTCTCTTAAACGAGCTATAATCTCTTCTAATGGAGTTCTTCCAGGCATCTTCTTTAAAACATCAAAAAACACATGCCTATACTAGGCATGGCATGCAATCAAGTACACCCGAGACCATTTAGTAAGGTGGAATGAATCCAATACCAAATGTGCCCAGCGTCTCCACCAAAAGAGATGTGACATGAAGTTGGGGGTAATAAGTTACATGCACCTCTTCATTTCCTACTACTTTCAAACTGAGTGATAGAGATATTCATCACTAGGAAGTGGACATTAAAAAGAAGGTTTTATACCAAGAGACCACACCATACTATCCTCCCTTAGATGAGAATGAAGATGGTAACATCCCAAGTGATGTTGTACTCAAGCATAGGGAGAAGCAAAGGATCAATGGAGGCCATAATCTCAGCAAGCCAGTTTACACCAAAGAGAAGAGCGATACGTTGTTGAAAGAAGATCTTGCGGCTCAACATGACATGAACTGATATATATCGAGGAGTTTGAAGGGACTGATTGGGTCGGATGGGTAGGTTTCGGGAAAATATTGCACTTCCTTCATAGATACCTTTACAATTAGCTCAAAACACTTTGCAAACTGTCATTAGACATAGAGGCCTATACCTTTTATTAGAGACATAATATCAAATAATCAAACACATATCAAGATGCACCTTGAAATGGGCTTCGCTCTGATATAAGTTTTGTAAGAAATAGAGCAGCAGTCAAAAAGATATGGGCAGTTTACTGGGCAGGGGTAAAAATTGTTTGAAAAAGAAACAGTCACATAGAGAGTCATAGATTTTTGGTTTGACATCTAATACAATAATTGAAGACATAAGATGATGCTCCTTGAAGAGAGCTCTACGCTGATATAAGTTTCGTTCAAATTGGATAATCGAGCAAAAAGTTATGAGCAAAATACTGATGACAGGGGGTCAAACTATCATGAAAAACACCTACTCCTTCTACTGGATCCGACTTGGGAGAATACTACCTCCATGATTAGACTTCATCAACGATCTAAGTCCCATAGAGGTCACCAACACTTTTGAGCACTTTGGAACAGAAAACAATGGAAAATGGGAAGAGGCACTCAAGAGAGAGAACTTGAAGTGACCTTCATTACCAATAGAGTGAGACTCAACTCTAATGCAACTCAAAATACTACAAACACAAGCGAGAAGAAGAGGTTTCATACGTACAAGAGGGAGCGGAAGCTCCAAGACTACTCATAGAGAGAGAATGAACTAGAGAGAGGTGGACTCAAGAGTCTACGTAAGAGAATATCTACAAGAGGGAGAGAAGGATCATGGAAGAGGCTTGAGGAGACTAGAGCTATAGCAACATGAGGCCTAATGGTGGAAGAGATGATGAACAAGGGAGAGGAGGGCTCCTTTTATAGAGATTTTGCCACCCTCCTTCACCCATTTACAATTGCTACCTGTAGACTCTTTTCCCCATCAATCACATAAGCCCATATGTCACCATCCATGTCTTTTTTGGCTACTCTTGCCATGTGTCCCATCAAAATATGTTCAAGACTCTTAAAATATTGAGAAAGTCAAGAGTCTCCCCACATGGAGCCCATAGGGACCCTCTCTTTTCCATAGGTCCACATCCTCCTTATTCCACATGGGAATTCTAGAAGGATTCCTCTTCACTCCACACTCCTTGACATGCCTTCCACATGCTTGGCATGTGGCCTTTCTTATATTATTGGAACACATGGACATGAGCCCACCTCTTTATATGACTCACTCTTCCTATTTTTTTAAAAACCCATAATATCCCATACACAAATAATTCTCACCCCATACCAAGGTATTTATAATTCATACCTATGGTATTTACAATGATCCATTCCACTCATCCTCTCAATCCTATACAAAATCTTAGAAAATAGAAGTAAGTGAGAGCCGCTAGGCTATCACTTGATACTCAAACTCTTATCAAACATAGAAGAAAACAATACCAATGCCAAATTAAAAATATCAATTTTTGGCGTAACAACGTTCAACAAATACAAACAATTGAAAATCCTATTGTGAAAGGGTTGATATACCTACTCTAATATCAAAAGCGTGCACAACAAATACAACAATCAAAACTCCTATTGTTGTGAAAGGATTGATATACCTGCTTTGATATCAAAAGCAATATACCTAGTCCAATATCAAAACCATGTATAACAAATACAAACAGACAAACAAATTGTGAAAAGATTAATATACCTATTCTGATATCAAAAGCATGTGTATACAACAAATACAAATACCTATCGCAAAAGAATTGATGGGTTCTTTCTATCAAGATATATTCAAAACAAGTGCCTATGATTTTGACCTATTAGTAATTAGAGTATAACATATTCATAAAAACATAGACATGAAGTTTTTTGATATAGTAATAATGATGCTACTTTGAAAGAAACATAAAAACATAGATATGAAGTTTCTTTTGATAGTAAAAATGATGCCACTTTGAAAGAAACATCAAAAAATAAAATATCTTAAACATTTAGAAAGTACTTTCTTGAAAAATAGGTGTATGTCATATGTATAGTATGTAAATTGGAGAAACTTGGAAAAGGATGCTTAGATGTACAATATTGTGTGACACAAATGATCATTACTTGAACTATGGTGTGTTTGCATAGATAGTATATTGACAAATAAAGAGTTAAAAGAATAATGCACATACTTCAATGAATGATGCATTTCAAGAATTTATAATGCCTTAGATGAGATTTGTTTATATGCTAAATTGTGAGAATGTTATAAGGGAGGTATGAATGCAATATAGTGATTATTAACATAAAGAATGAGAGTTAAGAAATATTTTTTCAAAAAGAAATTCTTTCTTACTAGATATGATGAAGAGAGAAGGGTACAAGGGAAGGAAAGAGGGATTGAACTTTCTTGCTTTAATAGAATCTTTATTTATGTTGATGTTTATCATTGCAATTGTATTTACATTCTACCTTAAGATTCTTAGGTGAACTATATTTTGGATATGCATTTTAGTTATCAAACTAGGAATCAATGAATTACATAATGGATTAAGCTATGATGTACTTTTTAAAGAATTTTGACTTTAAAATAGTCATTGTTGAGCTAGAAATAAAATTTAATGAGCTATAAATCCTATGCTTTCTACCATGGAGTACTTTCAAAGGCTATAGTTTCTACCATAGTCCTTTTTTAGCAAGAAATCAAGATTTTATAGGCTTTAAAGTTTACACTTTCTTTCATGGAGTCCTTTTGACAAATGATATATTGCCATGCGTATATTGCCATGCGATAGATAAAAGACCATTATGTGTACCCCACATGTGCTATGGTGTATTTCTAAAGAAGGTTTGCACAAATAATACATTGATTGGAAGAATTGATAAGAGAACAATACATATTTTAATTATCAATTCAAGAATCTATTCATTAAGGAATGGTTTAATGTTTTTTTTGGCTATGTTTTCTTGAAAACTTTGCACATATAATAGGCTAGTCATTGTTTGCGCTAGGGCATACATGGTTCTTTTGAAACATTCACATCTGATGATTAATCTATAGGATACATCATCAATTTTTCTAAATAATTATATATAGTGTATGAGCATTGAAGCCAGTTTCTACCTTTCTATTTGGGCTAGTAGATGAATTCTTTAATAGATAGAATTCGATAGAAAAATAAGTGCATTATGCGTAAAGAAAGAGTTTATGTTGAGTGCAAATAACTTCAAGGTTGGTTACAATCATCTTTCAATTTGAAAAGAGAAATAGACGCAAGTATATTTGATAAATAATTGGAGCTCTCATGCAAAAATATAAAAATTATCACCTATATTGACAAGAACACATACATAGAAAGTCAGTAGCTAGAACAAAATAGTGTAAAAAATTATATGTAACTAGAAAAAACAAGTTGTGAGCTATATGTTTTTTAGCATGAGGATCTGTGAATTAGGACCTAGAACAAAAATCAAGTTTTTATTTGATTGTAGTCAAGTTGTACAAATTAGATGCTCGCAGGAAAGTAATAGGGTTAGCTTTGTTGTAGAAAAGATAGCTAGTAGACAAAATTTTCAAAAGATGAGGTGCTTATATGGCTACAACAAGAAAAGGCAAGTACGTTGAAATACAATAACATAATAATTGCAAAAGTGATTGAAGGCTTCTTTCCATCTAAAGTTTTTCTCAATGCAGATGATATAACATATCAAAATGAAGCATAGACATCGAGGTAAAAATAGTTTTATTCTAATATCAAAAGCATTAAAAAAAATTCAAACAATTAGAAATCATATTGTAAAAGGATTGATATTAAGAGTGTACAACAATTACAAATAGTTAAAAATCCCATTTTGAAAGGATTGATAAACTTACTCTTATATCAAAATAATGTACAAAAATAAGAATAACAATAATTACTATTGCTTAAGCATTAATAAACTTACTTTAATATCAAAAGCACGTTCAACAAATACAAACAATTGAAAATCCTATTGTGAAAGGGTTGATATACCTACTCTAATATCAAAAGTGTGCACAACAAATACAACAATCAAAACTCCTATTGTGAAAGGATTGATATACCTACTTTGATATCAAAAGCAATATACCTACTCTAATATCAAAAGCATGTATAACAAATACAAACATACAAACAAATTGTGAAAAGATTAATATACCTACTTTGATATCAACAGCATGTGTATACAAGAAATAATCGCAAAAGAATTGATGGGTGCTTTCTATCAAGATATATTCAAAACAAGTGCCTATGATTTGACCTATCAAGATGAAACATAGATATCAAGCTACAAATACTTACTTTGATGTGAAAAACCATGTACAACAAATACAATAATTAAGAAATCCATTTCAAAATGATTGTTTGATATACTTACTTTGATTTTGATAGCATGTATAACAAATGCAAACAATAGAAAATCCTATTGTGAAAGGAGTGTTCAAATAGATTAACAAAAATAGAAATATTATAGAACAAACCTTCACAATCATGCTGAAATGAAGACTAAATACTAAGAATAAAGCTTGATAATGATGTCAATATCATGTTCAGAGGTTATGAAACTTGATATTTTGAATAGTTTGAAACACAAATTTCAAAGATAAACACATTATTTACTTTGACCTCTTTAAGATGGCAAAACCTTGAACGGATGTGTTATTGACATCTTGTAAAATGCTTTAGAGAAACATTAACCTATTGCTATGGTGAAAATTTGGAACAAATATATCATGATTAAATTGGTAAAAGGACTTAGGGAAAATTTTTAAATAATTTATTTCATGCTTGAAAAAGGTTTGGAGAATATAATTTAGCTCTTGATCTTTTAATGTTGAGATGAAAAGTGTTGTCCTCAAAACCTGTTTGGACATAATACAATATTTTTGAACTTGTCATGATGGTAAGGACATGAATAGATATATCTTAATCATATTGGGAAATTATTTAGAGAAACATTGAAATATAAAGCTTACAAAAAGAATGATTTTTGAATGCCCAAGCGGAGATAAGTAAAATGGAGACATTTGACTACCTCAAGCAAAGATAAACTTTAGAGATGTCTTTCTTTGACTAAAGGTGGATTAAGGCCATCTATTATCTTAAACTATCACAAGATTTATATTGTTACTTGACTTGATATTTTGTTTTAAGTGAATTCCAATAAAGACAAGGTGAAATTTGTGATTCATCAACAAATAATGGCCCCATTGGAAACATGTAATGGAAAAGGATGAGTACCCCAGTGATTTTTCAAGCAAAAAAGTGATTATATCAAGTGATGGTCTCACCAAAGACATGCAAAGACAAATGATTATAGGTAATATGAGCTACTAGCTAAGTGAATACATGTTATTTTTCAAGTGCGATCTATCTCAATTGAAGACAAACGAAGACAAATGAAACCTTGTTGAGCCTTGCTATTGAAGACAAATGCAATCTATCTCAATTGAAGACAAATGAAGCGTTGTTGAGCCTTGCTATTCACTATATTGAAAAGTGATTAGATGTACAAGTAGGTAAAACTTAGAAGATAATTGAAATTTATGTGACGAAATCGATGAAAATTGATTTTCTCAATTGAAGAAATGCAACTACCTTGGGTAAAAACAAGCTATCAAGGTAGGTAAAAATAGGTGATTGCTCTTGTGAACACTAAATATCATACAAATTGAGGATAAGTGAATAAATGAAAGGCTAAGTAAAGTGAAAACAAAGGACGATGACAAATGATTTCAAATAATAATCTCAAGCAAAAATAACTAATTGTAAATTAAAAAGACTATCTAAAAAAAAGAGGGGATCCTCTTGAGTGGAGGGAGCTAGGAGTTTCAAGGATTAGGATAATCTCAAGTGGAGAGAAGTGCGGATTATCGAAGGTGAAGAGAAAAAGGAGTTTAAAGGGTCGTTGCGTGGCTACTTGTCACTTTGCATCTCTGTTATTTAGTGAGACAATGATTTGAACATATTGAAATTAGACACACTTGTGCACATATATATCCATGCATCATACACACTTTATTTATTATTTAGAGAGTGGTTGTTGGCCCCATTTTATGCCTTACAAACTTTATTTTCTATTTAGAGAGCAGTTGTTGGCCCCATTTTGTGCCCCTTATTCACTTATGTGGTTATAGCATTGTTTTAGAATTTGCAAGAGTGTCGCATTAGATCCCCCAAACATAATTTCTAATTTGGCAATGGTGCCCAAACTACAAGAAGGCATGCATGGATGGAAAAGCCCATGTAAAATTTCTACACAAAAATTTGACATCTAAAACGTTGCTATAGTTTCTTTAGACTTTTTACCTAACTAAAACTCTTTAGACTTTTTACCCAACTAAAACTCTTATAATATTGGAAAGATCATGACTATGCAAGATGTACCATAGATGTATGCCATATGGTAAATGGCAAGCTTGTAGTACATAGTCAAAATGATATTAGGAAAAAGATCACTCAAAAGTGCCACTAACTCATGTGCATGACATCCATGTCCATCAAATAGATGAGTAGCAATTTTTATTTTATTTTTTGAATAGATCTCTATATTTTTGGGTGTTAAGTTACAATCTTACCTTCAATTACAACAGGAAAAGCCTCTAAACAACATATGAGAATTAGTCACTAACTATACAGGTTTTCCTTTAAAGCATTGAGATTTAAAAATACTTTTTCTCATTGGAGTAACAATAAATGGAAATAACAAATACTCAAAACATTTTGTGGGTGGGCATGCTGATGCATCATGGACGGGAAATATTGCCTACCCATGTCTAGCTGACGGCCAAGAAGCAGTCAATGCATTAGCAGGCATGGGTGCTTGTATTGATTTCTATGCTAACGGCAACCCTAAAAAGATATTCTTAGGTGGTCAAACTCGCCACAAACCCCGTTTTTCACCAAGTGTTATGCACAACCGGTGCACAACCATTGTCATCCAGTTGAAGCGACAGAAGCCAAAAATGGTGCCTAGGCCTGTTTCATAACCCTGTATTACAAAAGCGTGTCCAGGCAGCTACAACATTCACATATATGTACTTGTTGGTCATATAGGAAGTTTTATTCCCATAATGGTTGAGCATTGGATGAACCATTGCAGTGACCAACGGCGTCAAGCATCTGCACCTTAGGCGGCATGCTAAGGCCAGAGGAAATTCGACACTACCCCACTTCCTTTCAATGGCCGTTTTATTTTTTGCCCATATGAGGTGACTCCATGCAGTCATCACTAAGTAGAAAACAATTTTAGATAAAGGATAAAGGGGATGATACTTCCGTTCCATAATTTTCTTTTTCAATTTCGTTAATCAAATGAGAGGTGCATTCTTGATGGAACACTATATATTTAAGAGTCATAATGATGGATCTGGTTGCAAGCCTTTGAAATCAATGCTTCCGATTCAGCATATTTCCATTCTAGAATATGGATTCTTTTTTTTTGGGTGTGGAGACTTAGCTCGAACAGATCCTGCCCGGTGTGGATTACCCGTGGGATTGCTGTGTAAGCTTGTTAACGCACCATGAGGATTGCTTTGGCAAAGTCAAGAATATATGAGGCAGCAGTGAAGCTATAACTTTGGGGACATACCGGATTGTAGGAAAGGCTCAGACCTCCGCAAGAGCATCCAGACTATAGAGGAGCGTATTGAATTTCTGGCATTAAAGGACCACCCAGGCAATGTCGTATTTGTCGTTCTGAGAATGCTTCTTATCGGAATACCCTTTTGATTTTTCTAAAATCGAATGATACTCTCTTGCCTGATATGAATTTTCTCTCTTTTGTATTCTTTCACATGAATTTTATATTGACTGTAAATTTTTAATGGTATATTTCATTTCATTTGTATATGAGGAGCCATGAACACTTACAAAAAATTGGGATTTTCCCAGCAAACCTCGTCAGAAAGTACTGCTACCAAATTCCAATGAGTTGTATCAAAAGCTACACATGGACGCAAACAATGACAATCGTGGTAGAAAATTGGATTTTAAATTCAAACTCCTGCATGGCAACGTGAGTGTAGACTACCATATTTTTTTGCCTCTTAAATCCAAAACATTACATATATGTTTCAGCGGCGCTGTTGGCTAAAAATCTACAGCCTCTGAGCAACTATATATAACCTAAAGAAGTGGAGGCATTGTCTATAGGGTTCCTTGTTTCATACGTTTAATATCGTTTCTGAGCATTTACTAATTTCTTTTTTATTGAAATGCAGTGTCTCAAACTATTTGTCTCAGTCACAGTGGTTTTCATTGGTTTGGAACATAAGAACAGAAATGACTACCTTTTCTACTGCTTTGAAGCTACCTTGAAGATCTGCGTAATTGATTTTTGAAATTGCCTTTACCTCTCTCCTCCTTTTTGTGACTAGGTTGGAAAAGTATAATGCATCTCATAGTTTATATGCACCCCATAGATAGAAATAACATGGCTTAAATGGAAAAGCCCACACTCGATCATTGAGCACTTCTTGTCTTAATATTGTCAAACGAATAGAAAGATGCTCTTCATGCTCTTGGAGTCACTTGACATTAGTGTCTGGTAGAGAAAGACTACAGTAAACTTTCCCAAGTAAGTTTGTGATGCTTTGTTTGAGAGTACGTCTGGGATCACATGTGGCACAAATTTCCCTCTTTTGTAGGAAGTGTAGCGTTCTTAATCTGGCCCTGAACGAGCAGTGTTGGCTAGCTGTGCAGTGATCAAGAGTGACATACATGTGGAACTGGTGATGTCCAGGCCAATTGAGTCAAGAGTATAGCTCGTTGGTTAAAATGAGTCAATTGAGTCAAGAGTAGGTGGTTGCTTAAAATGAGTTGATTATAGTTTTGAACAATAACATAGATTTTCCATCCTACATGCAGATAGAAAGTGTCACCTGCATGGAGACCAAAGATGCATATTACCCTGCCAGGACTTTATAGAAACGATTAATCAGCTTATAATTGGTCTCTTCTCTCATAACTAGGGATTTAACAATTTGAGGGAGTCCAGAATGAAGATCTACATCGGCGACGGGGCACGGCTAACATGTAAGTAAATGTTTCAGGAGGGCCACTTTAGGGAGGCATTTTAAATTTTTGATGTTATGATCCAGCAAGGCATTCCTGCCTCCATTGGCATAGATGCATCCCTCTATCAAATTGAAAGCCATCACAGAGGGTAAGCAACTTCATTCCCACATGATTGTGAGCGTACTTGGATCATATTTTTTAATATGAGCATCCTCGTTGACTTCTAGCCAAGTGTCTGGGATGCACGCTATATTTTTGATAGATTGGAGAAGTGCAATGTGCTTTTGTGGACTGCAATCATTTCAGCTTACGTGAAGCAAGAGCAATGTGAGGAGGCTGTCAACCTATTTCTAAGAATGCAACAGGCTGGCATGTTTGTTTTTGTCCTTAAGGCATGTGCCAGCCTAGCAGCCCTGGAACGAGGAAAGCAACTCCATGTGACAATTGTCAAAAGTGGCCTTGAGTCAGATGTGTTTCTTGGGAGTACACTTGTTGACATGTATAAAAATGCAGGTGTACAAAAGATGCTCGCCAAATATTTAAGAGCACTCAACATCAGGAATGTTCAGCAAGGGCTTGCCAAGGAGGCTCTTGCATTGTTTGAACAAATGAAGAGTGACTGTCTGAAACCAACACTACCACATTTCAACTATTGTACTCATTTGACTCAAACCCGTTGGAAGTAACATGTCTGTGTATCTCCTTGCCTTGTTCCAGATTTTGCACATGCTTTCGAAAGGCTGACAAATGTGACATTATTAGACTATGCACGGAAAATGTTCAACAAAATGACCGAACGAGATGTGGTTGCATGGACTGCCATGATTGCAGGTTATGTTCAAGAGGAGGTTGGGATTGAGACTCTAGAAATCTTTGAACAGATGCAGCATGAAATAGCGTTACATTTGTCAACATTCTGAAAGCATGTGTCAGCCTGGCAGCCCTGGAAAGAGGGAAGCAGCATACAGTTGTCATCTCAAGTGGCTTTGAGACTGATGTCTTTGTGGGAAGTACTCTTATTGACATGTATTCAAGGTGTGGGAAGCTAGAGTATGCACGGCAAGTGTTCAATGAGATGCCTGAAGGAAATGTAGTGTCACACCAAGGTTTTGGCACGTGTGCTTTAGAACTTTTTGAAGAAATGCGACAACAAGGTGTGAAACCGGACAGTGTTATGTTTGTCAGTTGCTTAAATGCATGTGCAGTTTTGGCAGTTCTGGACAGGGGCAAGCAGATTCATGCCTTTGTCAAGAAAAGCGGCTTTGGGTTGGATGTTTTTATTGACATGTATGCATAATGCAGTTTAATATGATGTGTGATCTGGATGTGGTATCATGGAATGCTTTGATTGGGGGGTATACTCAGCAAGGGCTTGGCAAGGAGGCTCTCACAGTCTGAGGAAACGCTTCTCACAGGTATAAAAGCAGGCAAGGTCACCTTTATCTGTGTACTCTCTGGAGTCTGCATGCAGTCATTGGGGCTTGGTGGAAGATGGCTGCTATCACTTTGTATCTATGAGTAAAGTTCATGGAGTCAACCCAGCAGCTGAGCACTATGCCTGCATTTTTTACCTTCTTGGCCGTGCTGGGCTCTTGGATGAAGCCAAGGATTTTATCGGTAAAGTGCCCATTTATCTACTATTACTTTGCGGAAAGCATTGCTTAGTGCATGCAGAAGCCAAGGAAATCTTGGAAGACATGCGTTTTCATGTTTGGCTATGTGGGAACCAGTAAGTGCTCTGGGGCATATGTCCTGCTCCTGAATATAAGTGCTAGAGTTGGCATGAGGGAAGAAATGAAGGCTGCATGGATGCACTATGATCAAGGAGCCTGGATGCAGCTGGAATGAGATCGATAATGAGATGCATTGGCTTCTTGATTGGATAATGTCACCTTCACATCAAAGATTTTGAGGCTGAGATGAAAATGTTAGTGGGTCAATGAAAGAGCTGGCTAGCTTTGTTGTGAGATACAGGGAACATGCAGAAGGAAGATATTCTTTGTGATCACAATGAGAAGGTGACCAATTGGGTTGGGACTCATCATCCTTACTGCCCCTGAGGCAGAAACTTGCATAATCTTTGGGCATGTGGCAATTTCCGGTGTCACCAAGTTCATCTCCCATACTGCAGAAAAAGAGATCATTGCAATAAATGGAAACCAGTATCACCATTTCAAGCATCCAATGCGTTCTTGTGGAGACTACAGGTGATTTTAATGGAGTAGTACTATTCTTTTGACTGGCAGAGCTCTGTATGGAGCCAAATCGAAGGCTATCCTGACAAATTTTAGTTTTCATCAAGCAGTTTTGGAAAGCAACTGCTTGGTTTACAGAGTCCAATGTATAATAAGGTAATGTTCAACTCATGACTATGAGTGTGGGGTTCATCCCACTTTTTTAAAGATGATAACAGAAGAACATGCCCTCCTTTTAGAAACAAAATCTGGACAGGGCACAACACCCTATCACAAAATATAGTTTGGGGTAATGTTCAGCTCATGACTATGAGTTTGGGGTTGATCCTTTAAAGATGATAACAGAAGAACATGCCTTCCTTTTAGAAACAAATATCTGGACAGGGCACATCACCCTTCGTCAGCTCATGAGCCCTATGGAAGGACTTTCACCTTCAAGCTGGCCAA
Organism: Dipteris shenzhenensis; assembly: GCF_047967505.1. Lineage (NCBI taxonomy): Eukaryota > Viridiplantae > Streptophyta > Polypodiopsida > Gleicheniales > Dipteridaceae > Dipteris > Dipteris shenzhenensis. Next base: position 41,065,002 of record NC_141605.1, on the reverse strand, counting down.
TTCTAGCCATTTCCATGAAAAGAAAGCTCATGCTCCACATGACATGTCAAAGTATGGTCAATGCCCCATCCATGACCTCCCAAATGAGAAGAGCAATGGGGCTTGACACCACGGGATCTTCTTGGATTTGCTTAGGAGACTGATGCATGTGCCATATAGGCAATGCATGCAATATGCATCAAGAAGGCTAAGGACAAGCCTGATTGGCCTAGTCAACTGCTGGAGGACGACTTAAGAAGACTGTTAGAAATTAATGAAGATTTGGAAAAGAGAAGGTACAAACCACAAAAAAAGAGCCTCAAAAAGAGAATGTATAATGCAATAAAAAGAGCATCCCCAAACAGAAGAAACCCCTTGGATGAGGAGTGTACAGAAGAAAATTATTCTGTGCAGCCTGTTGGAGAGAACTTATTATGGGGGGTTGTTGATTTGGGATGGACTTTAGGCTAAGATTTTAAGGAATGTTGGCAGTAAGCCTCTTGGGTCTTGGTACACTAGGCTATTTCCTTGGCAATGGACTTGGAACGTTGGATCAACGTGGGTGTTAATATATTGGTCCATGCAATACTTTGTGATATGATTGGCTGGTTTGATGCGTGATCACATCTGGATGACCTGATTGGTCCAAGCAACGGGATGTTGAGTGCATGGCCTCCGATTGTTGTGTGCATGGCAGATGAGGGTGATGGCTCTTACAAAACCGCATGGAGGGCCATCATTACTTCTTCTTGGCCTCGGGCCTGTGCAGAATTATCTAGTGTTCATGAGATTCTACCGGGAGTTGTTCGTCTGTATGCCAGGCTTGCTCAGCTGGTCTGCTGGTAGTCTGATGTAGGAGATCGTGTACTGTCTCAGCTGAGTAGTTCACAGCATAGAGCGGTTTTTGTAGTCAGCAACAATCCACAGTAATGGTGCGCCATGTCTGTGATTTTTGTAGCCGGAGTTGTCTTCTTCACTTTCCCTTAATACAATAGCTTTTCTGGTCTGCAATGTTGATTCCTTGTTTCATCTCTGTGTAAATCATTAGTGTATCCAAAAAGAAATATGAACAACTGATAAATTTTCTTGGAATTTATGAGTTCTTGAACACAAATGAATTCCTTTTTCCATCTTTAGAGACAGGTTGTTGAGAAGACCAAACTTACTGTATACATCTCATCTTGTGCTCACACTGATGAATTACATGGACTGTTTTGGATCCAAATGTTAGCTTCAATGTGTCAAAACTTTTGTTAACCATTTTAATTAAATTTTAGCAACCCATCCTTATCCGCTAAACTTGGAAAGTTGAGGCTCTTGCAAGGTGCCAAACCCATGGTATTCTGTATGGATACATCTCTCTCTCTCTCTCTCTCTCTCTCCTGTATGCACCACAACAGAAGCCAACACAATGGATACTCTACACTACAATACATAGATTGTATTCACAACAAGGAAGGAAGACCTCTTGCTGAGCTTCATGCAATCAATTCTGGCTAGAGTCTTCTTACTAAGAATGTCTCTCCCAAAATGACAATTATAAACAAGGTAGGAGGAGGTAAAGGTGACAAAGGGTCTCTATTCCTGCCGTGCCTTGGATTCTCTACTAAGTCCAGCTCTTTTCTTACTTCAAAATATGGGACACCACTTACCCTTTGCTTCTTTATTGAGGTTAGTGGCGCTTTATTCCTTAAAGAACCATTGCACTTCAGCATGTATGTTTGTACTCAAACTACTGGAGATTGAATACTTTCAATCTCCTGACTGCAGTTGGATACATAGCTAGTTTCTTTTAGCCTAGCTTCTTATGCGTATTTGTCCTTAAGCTTCTCTGTATACATCCATGTGCCTTTGTTGATGCCTTTTCCTTCTTGCTTGATCAAGTACTTAGTGTACTCAATCATCTATTTAGGGCTAATCTTGTTCAAACTCTGCATGGTCCAGTCTTTCTCCTCTTCAACTTGTATTACCCGTTGTATTACCCGTTAAGGTAGAAATTTTCTTGACTTTTTGTATTCCCCCTCTAGGTAACCCCCCTCAGGTACCTATCTTTATTCATGTATACACATACAAGATCACCCTCTTCAAACTATTTGTGCTGTCTTCTATTATCTGCATCCTTTTGTATTTGAGGTTTTGATCTCTAATCTTCTACTACAGCTCCTTGAAGATCTCTTATATTCCTTGTATGAACTCATTGGTAGCTGCACTCTAGTTTTTTCCTCTCATCCCATGACCATTTGCCTCTATCTATTGGGTACCTTGGGCCGGTCCCATACACAATGTAGAAAGGCTACAACTTCTAGACTAGTTCTACTATTGTAAGAAAACTCTACTCCTGCCATAAAAGTGTCCCAATACTTGGGATGCTTTCCTACAATATACCATAGAATATCCCCCAAGCTTTATTTTGGGGATAACCTTGATATATTTTTCCTCCACTGTCATTGTGTTAGACTTCCAAGAGCCACAAATAAGAAAAAGTATCGGTTATAACAATATCTTACAATGTGGGTGTAATGTTGGCTACCTCTAGTCGTTGTCAATTGTGTTGCTTCATAAACATATCAGATTGTAGCACAAGGAAATGTTATTGTTCCTTCTCTTGACCACTTTGTGTACCTATGAAAAAGGTGAAACTTCATTGGGATCTAGTCACCAAGCTTATTGCAAACATTGTGTATATAATAAGAGAGTCATAAAAAGTATTTCTCATTCTCATTTACAAAGTTCAAAGAAATAATGGATCATGCATTCTAAGTCTTCAAGATTTACAGAGCAAAATTTATGATGCACTTTGCGCTTGCATATGAGAAGAAAGTCAAAGTATTTGGGATCCCATCACCATGATCATTGCAAACATTGTGTAATAAGTGAATCGAGAAGATTCTTTGGCCTCCAAAAGTGTTAAGTCGATCATTCATACCCAATGTTAAAGCTATTTACAGCATACTAAGAAAACTCTCCAAGCACCAAATGGAAAAACAAATAGAAAGTACTTTATCTGGTGCTCACTCTATGAAGATTTGGGAACCTCGTTAAATTGGGAAGGACTCTTGAGCCATACATCATCTACGATCGCCCAGCAACTCTCATGTGGCATGGGGTCCTTGAACTTACCACCACTTCGATACATAAGCAGGGATTGGAGCGCTTTGAGACTGCTAGCCATTATGTGGCATGGTCTTAGTGCATGTCCATTGTATATGGGACACATGCCTATCGGCCTTGCCATGTGTGGCATTTGAGGGTGACGTGCATTGTTAACTCTTCCCCCAAGTTCTAACACCCTCCCTTGACCCTAAACTGAGGGGACCAAGGAGATGAAGTCAATTCTCCCTTAATCCAAGGAGGAGTTTCATGCATGGACATCAGGCTCCACGTTCTAAGCATCCATGATCTTTTATAGGCTGCTGCAACTTGCTTTCATGTCGGGGATCTGTGATTCCTTCCACCATCTTTCACATGCATTAAGAGCATTGAAATTTGTGGGCGCTATCCATCTCTGGTGAAGGCATGTTGCACACATGTGGGTGCCATCTTTTCACGCCACTATTGATTGCTGTCATGCCATTATCTAATCTCTACATGAGTGCCAAGCTTGTTGGAGCTGCCATTCATGCCGTCTGTGCCATCTATGTTGGCAAAGTGAGTGAGAGAGTGAAACCAACAATGTACAACTCTATTGAATAATGATGATGAATGATATTATATACAACTTAGCCCTTCGGGTTATAGGATCAGGGTTTCTCCATGTCCCCTTTCAGGATACTCCCTAGACCTTAGTATATTACACCATTCTCGATACTCCATAGACCTTAGTATGTGGTGCAATTTACACCATTCTCAACACCCCCTCTTAAATTGTACTACATAAGTAGAGGGTGCATTGTAAATTATTTTTGGATCTTTAGAAATGAAAATTTGAAATTTGAAATTGAAAATAAAGTAGTATTTGACTAAGCATAACAATGGAAGTAAAATCATTTTGGCTATTTTTTGCATAATTTGCAAAAGAACAAGTCTTGTAATTGTATTATTTTTAGTAGTTCTTGATATATCTTGATCCACTCTTATTAGTTTTATGTTCTATACCCATAAGCCTCTTTCATTCAGTGAAAGGAGTAGTCTCTCACGCTTACAACCTTGTCATCATCAATTTTGTATGACTTTGGTCAACATGGCAAAATCACATGATGATATAATATTTGTAGAGCAAATAGCAAATTGGATGATACTAATTATGGAACCTTCTACAACAAGCTCGACAACACCCTTGACAACAAATGACGTAAAATAGTCGTAAACAATAAGCACATTAAGATGAAAGAGCATAATTAGCATTTATTTTAATCAACTTCATGTCAATGAATTTACAATCCCAATCATAAGAGAAATGAAGTTAGGAATAAATGCATGGAAAACATACTCAATGCAAAGAACATGTATAGGTTCAAAATCATTTGGTAGTTCCAACATGAAATAAAGAATGAAATTAAATCATCTAGCAATTCTAAGAAAAAACTACAAGCAATTTATGAGGCCACAATCACTCTACAGATGCTCCATTGACCTTTAAAGTAATGTTTGATGTTATTATGCAATAACAAATGCAAAGAAGTCCCACTATAATCTCACAGAGTCATGAGGAGATATTCTTGGTTAGAGGCAGAGGTTTCCATAGAGGTAGAGATAGCAATTGATATAGTTTAGGTAGAAACAATGATCATGTTAAAGCTAAAGTCTGAGTAGACATGCTCAGACTCATTAGACATCATCATCTACATTGTGTCACCATCATGGTCCTTCCACTCAAAGGGGGACATGGGATCTCAGAGGCATAGGTAACTCCACCTAAGGAGGTTATCAGGGGGGGTTGCTTCTAAAGAAATAGAAATTGCAATTACTATGGTATAAAGACAATTAGAGACATACATGCATGAAGTAGCAGAGATACATTGCACATGCGTAGTATAACATCATTGGAAAACAACATCATAATCAAAGATAAAATATCGCTTTTGCCAATCAAGAAAATTAGAGTCAGCCCACAATATAGCAAAGTCCAACATCTTAGTACTCAAATGTAATAAATAAGTCCTCTAAAGCATTGAGACACTCATGAAGGTGTTTCTCTAGAGCAAGCAATCATATGTCTCATAAGGAAGACTGGTTTTCAAAAATATGTTTAACATGTATGCAAAAGAAAATGTAGATGGTTGCATGAAATAGAAGGAATTGGTAACATTCATCTTCACAGAGATGAAGGCATGAGATAGAAGGAATTGGTAACATTAATCTTAATGAAATAGAAGGAATTGATAACATTCATCTTCATAGTGATGAAGGCATTGCATAAAGCATAGAAGATTCTTTCTTTGTTCTCTCTTTGTTTTGACATCAAATTCTATTGTCAGTTGGCCAAATGGCTAAAAGAGATATACAACTACTTTTCAACAAGCTTGTTTGCATAGTCCATGAGTTGTATAATCAAGTAAACTCATTGCCAAAGGCACCAAAATCATTAAATGTTTAAATTTCTTCATTTGTAACAACATCACGATGCTTATTTAAGAAAACAATGGCACAAGAGTATTGGAGACCCAATTTCAAAAGCTTGGTTTCACTCAAGTAGGCAAACCATGTTTCAAGGACTTAAGCAAGTTGTTTGTGAAACATTTTTCATGGGAAAGGAACATCATTAACATTTTCCAATTTCATGGTCTAAGAGAGCTGAAAATCTTACATTCAAATATTTGGAATTGCCTTGATTGTATCTTTAAACAAAGCCTAAATTTTATTGCTTTTATTGATCATTATTATAGAAAGATATGGACCTACTTCCTGAAGATGAAATTAGATGGTCTTAACATTATCTATGGAGTTCAAAGATTTAATGAAAAGCAAATGAAAAATACATAAAGATCCTATGAAGTAACAATGGAGGTAGGTACAAGTTAGAAGAATTCAATTAGTTCTATAGACAATTATATGAGAAAAATTATGATCTCCCATGAGTAATTCCCAACAATACTAAAATTGTCACAACAACTACTTTGGGAACTCCGTTGGCTTCTACATTAGATAGGCACCCTTGTCTCCTGAACAACAATGTGTTTCAATAATAATTACGTTAAACAATAGCACTTACCTCTAGTCATGTTTCCTTTGTTGACTTGAGGTCCCTTCATGACCGCCATCTTACAAATGGCGATGACCTGGTAGTTTGTGACCCAAATCTCTCATGACAACATGCCAAGAAAGTAATGAAGTAGACCAAGATTGGTCTTATCAAGCTCTATTTTCAATCTTCTCTTTCATAATCCCCCATTATGATAAGATCATCAACATACTAAATCACCATCAATTTCCTATCCCTCTCTAAATGGAGGTACAAATTTGCATTTGATGAACTTCTCTCTCTCTCTCTCTCTCTCTCTCTCTCTCTCTCTCTCTCTCCTTAGCTATCTCCCTCTCCTCTCTCTCCCTCTCTCTCTCCCTCTCTCTCTCTCTCTCTCTCTCTCTTTGTCTCTCTCTCTCTCTCTCTCTCTCTCTCTCTCTCTCTCTTGTTTCCCTTAGCTATCTCCCTTTTTCTCTCTCTCTCTCTCTCTCTCATAGACCCACAAGGTATTTCGAGGATGTTAATATATCTTTCTTTCTTTCCCTTCCTTTGTGTCCCTCATTGCTTTCTCTCTCTCTCTCTCTCTCTTGCTCCCCCTCTCTCCCTTGCTCTCTCTCTCTATCTCTTTCCTTCCCTTTGTGTCCCTATTTGCTCTCTCTCTCTCTCTTTCTCTCTCTCTCTCTCTCTCTCTCTCTCTAAGACAATTTGACTATCCTCTAGTGCTATGCTCATCGGGTTGATTTTAGTTGTATGCCTTCTTGAGTTTGTAGACTTTGTCATCTTGAATGAGAAGTCCACCTAGCTACTCCACATGGATCTCCCCTTTGAGATCCCCATTCAAAAATGCTAACTTCATGCCCATTTGGAAGATGGACATAGTGAATGGGCTACTAATGTTGTGATCATAATGTGGATTACCTTTGTGGGAGAAAATATCTCATCATAATTGAGCCCTTCTTAATGTGCACACCCCTTGTCCACCATCTATTCCTTATACTTTTCAACCATGTTGTAAGACTTGTACTCAACTTTGTACATCCACTTGGTCCCTATGACCTTATACCTAGCTGGTCTCAAAAATAGATCCCATGTTTGTGCTCTCTATATTCAAAATGACAAGAAGGCAAAGATAAGAAGTCTATCTAGGACTTTATTAGCCCCTACTTGTGCCACAAAATCCATGGGAAGATGTGAGCATGGAATTTACATTAGGATACAAAGAACCATGAAAAGGAATGGTACTACCATGGTAATTGCAATTAGGATACCAAGAACCAAGAAGAGGAATGATAGTACCATGGTTATTGTAAATAGGTTCAACAAGTTGGCCAATTTATTTCTTGCAAAGGAGAAGGAGATCATTGATGCCACATAGGATGATGAACTGAGGTGGTGATAGTGAGCCACCTAGAGTTTTCTAGTGAGCCAAGCTAGATAGGAATACTCATTTTCTAAGATAGTTTTGGAAAACAATATGGAAGTAGACCAAAACTTATTATTTAGCACAAGCTATCAGCTATAAATTAGATAGTCAAAAGAGAGAGAGAGAGAGAGAGAGAGAGAGAGAGAGAGAGAGAGCTGAGTGAAGGAAGAACAAAAGAGAGAAAGCTTGAAGTAATGTGTGGCTATGGTCACATAGAGTGAATTGGTGGGAGTATTGGTTCGCCCAATTAGTGTGAGTAATCCCTCCAAATTTTTTAGTAGGATGTTCTTGGATGCAAAGTAAGAATATATCCATGAATTTTGATTTGGACTATGTTCACTAGTTTGAGCTTCCAACTTCCATAATTGTTATCATTAAGTTTACTATTGTGGTCTAAAATTATCATCTTATCATGTGATTTATCCAGATCTTACACACCAAGTATATTCAATACAAACAATTCCTTGGTTTTGGAAAAACTATTCCTTTAGAGAAAGGAGGATACTAATGAAAATAGATCTAATAGTTGATAAAATGACCAATGAGTGGCCAAAATTACTAAAAATAGCATAAAACTATTCCAAGAGTTATAGTTGACAGAAATATGATAAAATAGATGTGCAATAATTACTTTTGATTTACTAAACTAGAGGGTGAAGACAATACTAAAACTTGACCAAGTATGACTAAGATATAGCCAAAATAGCTAAAAATAGATAGCTAACATATGCAATAATTGCCATGTGTACTCTATGGCATCAAATTTTTTTAAAATATGCATACTTTCATTGTATGAAACCTAATTAACGAATTGCAATGGATGGTGCATAAAAATGATAGCATGGAAAATAGATGCATAGTCAGGCTTATGCTAGTGGAGAGTTGTGATTAGCAAACAAAAGTGACGTGTTGTCGTGTGCACATGTGCTGTAATGCAAGTCTGCTTGTCTAACACACTATGCTTAGGTGACAGTGTAATGAGGTGGCAGTGCTAATGTGTTATGAATAGTAAAAAATGAGCAGTGGAATTGTATTCATTTGAATGTGTAATTTGAAGTGGCATAAATAATATGAAATAATAAGTCTTATGAACCATGGGGTTGAGGTGGCAAGCTTATTCATGTGCCAAAACCTCCTTGTGGATGGTCCCATGTGTGCATTGAATGGTCTGGTTGTGCATAGTCCATGCATATAGTATATTATAAGGGGAAAGTAGGATGAGGTGGTGAGAATCTTTGTGCCATCCCTCCACTTGTCATCATAGATGATTTGTGTGTGTTTTAAAATTGGGGAAGGGTCCAAGGAGGTGACTCTTGACTTTGGGGATTGGATCTTGAATTTTTTAGAAAATGACGCTAAGGGTTTTTGGACCCGCTTGAGAGGTATTGAGCTAAGATGCTTACATCACGAATACCATCTTCCACCTTGTGCATGTGGGGGATTCCAATTAGCGAGAGAATAATTGGACATAAAATGAACATATGCGGGCAAGGACAAAACATTCTATTGTTCATCTCTCTTCTCATGTATATGCCACCATTCTCTCCAATCAAACTATGAAGGCTTTTCCCCTTTCCTCAAGTCTCTCCTTTTTCCTCCATCTAGCTTCATGAATTTCACCTTCCCCTCCCTATGTGTATATTTCCATTCCCTCCCCATATGTATAATTCACTTCCACTATCCTCCAATTTTCCCTTCTCCTATGATTATGCCTTGTTGATGTGCTCATGTGGATTGCTAGTGGAGATATTATGTGGCACAAGATTCCATCATAGTTTCGGTGTGACTTGTTGGGATGTGAATCTCCATGGAAATGGTATCCTTCCTCTCTCCCAATCTTTCATCTCCCTCTTCTCTTTTTCCCCCTTACCCATGGCTTAACTCTCATCTGCTTTGCCATTTCATCTCTATAGTACCATTTGGAATCTCTCTCTCATACTCTTCTCCCCCTCTCTCATTCTCTTTCCCACTTGCATTTTCTTCCATCTTTCCTCTCTCACATCATTCTCTCATTTCCCACCCCCTCTTCTCTCTTTAGCTCACCTCTCCTTTTACCCCTCCTTGTTCTTGGCCCTCTTTTCTCACCCACAAAGATCCAAAATATTATCTTATTCATTTATGGGCCATGGCATTTGATACGACACCTCCAACCTCCTTTGGAGACTGCTTAACCTTTCCCATGTTGAACTCTCTTCAAATCTATCTTTCCACTTGACCAGACATTCTTTCCATATAGTATGTCGTGTTCTTTTTTCTTGTGTATCTAAAATTTTTTCTGGTTCATGTGGTAAAGATGCAGGTTCAATAAGTTCAAGTAGGACTTCATTTCCAATGAGATTATCATCATCTCCTAATTTTCTTTTTAGTCTACTTACATGAAAAACTAGATGTACTCTACATCCCTTAGGTAAGGCTAATTTGTAAGCAAGTTCTCCAATCCTCTTAAGTATTGTGAATGGTCCACAATACCTAGGGGACAACTTCGGACATTTACATGTCTTTCGAGATTCTGAAGACTCGGGTACCTTAAGGTAGACTTTCTCATTTACTTCAAACTCCAACTTTCTACGGTGGGGGTTTGGATAACTTCGTGCTCTATCTTGAGCTCTTCTTATGCTATCTTTAGCTAATGTAAGCATTTGATTCATATCCTCAAACTGGTATAGTACCTCATGAAAAAGAGAAAGACTAGTGTCGAATCGTAAAGTCCATAACATCATCGACATGATCAACATGATTGACATGACCAAAGTGATCGACACAATTGACGCAATCAACATGATCGACATAATCGACATGACTAGAATGATCGACACAATCGACACAATCTTGTCAGTCCCCTGAAGAGGATTTCAAGTCCCCTTTCTTATTTAAGGATTTGAAGTCCTCTTCAGGGATTGTCAGTTCCCTGAAGAGGATTTCAAGTCCCCTATCTTCTTTAAGGATTTTCTTTAAGGATTTGAAGTCCTCTTCAAGGATTGTCAGTTCCTAGCGATGAACCTTCTCTTTTTCGAGTCCCATTGTCATTGGGGCTCTAGGTTGAAATCCATACATCATCATGAATGGATTGAAACCTGTAGCTGAATGTTTGGCACTATTATATGCAAATTCTAATATGGGCAAATACTGTTCCCAATTACTTTGCCGTTTACTTACATATGCTCGAAGCATATCCTCAATGATCTGATTGACCCTTTCAGTTTGACCATCACTCTATGGATGATCTGCGGTGCTCATATTCAATGAAGTTTCCAACCTCTTAAACACAGCCCTCCAAAAATGGCTGTTAAATTTGCTATCCCAGTCAGATTTCGGCTAATAGCCCATATAGTCTATAGATATGCTCCACAAATAGCCTAGCTAATTCTGGAGTTTTAATATCTTCACTGATAGGAATAAAATGAGCCATCTTGGTCAACCGATCCACAATTACCCACACAGAGTTGTGCCCCCTCTATGTCCTAGGTAATCCCACAATGAAATCCATGGAGATGCTTTCCCATTTGCCAAATGGAATCTCCAATGGGTGTAGGAGACCTCCTACCTTAAGGTGTTCAGCCTTGTTGACCTGGCATTTTTGGCACTTCAATACATAATCTTGGACGTCCTTACCTATTCTAGGGCAAAAGAATTGTCTTTTCAGAAGCACATATGTCTTTTGAATTCCCGGGTGTCCAGCACTCGGACTATCATGACATTCAAAAAGGATTTGGTGCCTAATGTCATTATCCTCTGGGACACATGTATACTCTATCCTTGTAGAGCAGGTAGCCATCTTCAATAGTATATTTTTTCCACTTGAGTCCTTTATCATCAACCTGTGGTGTGTCGCCATTTCCATGCGACTTCTCAGTGAAAGCCTCTTGATTTGTTGGATCCCTATTTTTAATTCCTTTCCATATTTTAGAGAAGTGAGGATGAAACTCACATTTCCCCTTTAAGGACTCTAGGAAATCATTTTGAAATTGAGTGAAACTCAATTCATTAACAATTGGCATTCGGCTAAGAGAGTCTGCTACCACATTAAACTTCCCTTTCGTATATGTCAATTGTATATCAAACTCTTGCATTAACTCAGCCCATCTAGCTTTTCTACCTTTAAGCTCTGGTTGATTACAAATCCATTTAATGCTCTCCTGATCAAAGATGATCTCAAATTTTGCACCATATAAACAGTGCCTCCACTTCTTTAAAGCATAGACTATAGCATATAGTTCCTTCTCATATGCTGAGTAATTCCATTGGGCATGATCTAGCATTTTGCTTTCAAAAGCCACTAGTCGATCTTTTTGTCAAGTACCGCCCCAACAGCAAAATCACTAGCATCTATCTCAACCACAAATGGTTCATTGGGATCCACTAGTTTTAAGACAAGAGCTGCCGCTATAGCTACCTTTAATTTTTCAAAACTTCTTTTTTAAGGTTCATCCCATATGAAGGTGCTTCTTTTCCCCTTAAGCTGGTCCGTCAAATAAGGGGGTTAAAAAGGCTATGTAAGACCTTGAATGACGTGGCCCTCTTTTTTTTTTTTTTCCAAATAAAGGTTTTTAAACCTTTGTATGACGTGTTTTGAGGGTCCTAACATAGAGAAGAGTTGCGTGGTCTTCAAAGGGTGGAAAACAACAGAGAAGAGTTGTGCGATTTTCAAAGGTTTTACTGCATCACTAGATGCAGGCATGAATCGTAGAACTGTTGGAAACTTTTGATCTCTCAGCCTCAGTCTCTGGACTGAATACAAAATAAACACAGTGCCAAGAGTGGGCTACAGAAGAGATACCAACTCCCAAATAGACTAATACACCAAGACACTAAAACTAAGGATGGTCAAACAGTAGCATGTAAGGGCTTTGACTCTGAAAATACTCGAAGGTTGCGCTGCTGCAATATGACAAGATTAAAGAGACTCTTGAGAAGCTTCAGCCGTGCATAATAAAAGTGTTTGAGGAACAAAGGCGGCTTCTGAAATTGCATAGCATCAGTCCGAAATAATGGACTTAGGTCTCGGGAATGCGTAAGTGAGCCTGAGCGTCTAGAGAAGCACTGCTTTGAGAGCACAACAATTGCAGATAGTGCTACGAGAAGGCACAAAAAATCTTGCTGCAGTCTCTACCCTCGGGAAGGCCAAGTTCATAGAAATTGGGCATCCACGTCTCCGATTGTAAGAGCTCCCTTTACTTTTTGTGATGGCTCTAATACTAATGATATGACACCTCCAACCTCTAGGACTTTAGCAGTGTTTTTTTCCACCCAGCCATGGTCTAGACCTTCAGCTATATGCTAGCTCACAAAAATAGTATGTGGGTTTTCTCTCTCAAACCCCCTTCTAGCCAGCTTCCCATCTAGATCCTCCCACATAGCCCAATACCTCCCAAGTGGCCACCCTCATGGTGCCATGTGTCCAAGTGGACCTTACCATTAAACCCCTCTTTAGGTTCAACTAATGCACCCTTCCATTAATTGCCTAGGCCTAGGATTTCCCCCTAGACCGTAGCCCTCATTAGCCACACGGGCAAGTATTGTCAAGTCCTCATGGTTTCCCCGTTATACTGATGTCATGGTATTACAGTTGACATAATAGCATTGCAACTCATTTGTTTATTGAAGATATGTAGGTTAATATGATACGAATTTTCATGAAGGGGCTTCTCAAATTTTGGTTTACGAAGTGAGCCAAGGAGATTAAGCAAAGTTGGCTGTTACAGATTAGAAGGAAGAACTTAGATGTGTGTATCTACATGTGGCTTAGTTCTGGTAGGAGGAAAGAGAGATAGTGCATTGACATGTGAATAGAGCGTTTGTTCTTTTAGAGAGCCTTAAGGGAATGCATATTCAAAACGAAGGTTTTACTTTTAGAATGTACCAATATGTGTCAAGTCAAATGATCAATGGAGCTGGTGATTAGTTTGAGGTTTTAATTTGAACTACCATGAAGTTTGGTAGAATCTTTAAAGAACAAGCATTAAACTTTCTTCCCCCTTCCACATATTATCAAGAGCTAAGGCAAGATGAACACAATTTGGTTCTACCATGGCACAACTTCACATTGTATTCTTAGTAGTTGTACTATTCCACACATTGATATGCATATGATGACCACCCTCTTTATGGGTTTCTTCACATATGATGATACTCTGACATATAAAATCAGAAGTTAACCTTGTAATAATCTTTCTTTTTGATAGTAAAAAACGAGATCCTCTTTCAATATAATTTAGGGTAATTAGGAGATACTTATGGACTATGCTTTTAGAATTATTCCCATTCCATAGTCTTTTTTTGTTTCCCACGTTTGTGACATTTCAGTTCAAGATCTTGCAAAAGTGATAAATGAACTTTGATTGGACATGATAGATTTGAAGACTAGGGCTACAAATGCTTCTCATGATAAATGCATGATAAATTACCATGGTTGCAACCAAAAAGAGCATTACTAATCAAAGTTCCTAATCCTCCACATGTAAAACCCTTTGGAAATTTTGGTATGAGATGGAGAAGAAGAAAAGACAAGATATGGCTCTCCGCTCCCTACGCAACAAAATGCTAAACTAGAACCTAGAGTAATTTGACGATTTATATGATCCATCGGTACCACACATGGGAAAGTTTTTCTTAGGTTCCCTTTCTCCTCCTTTCGAAAGCATAAATGTTGAAGCAAAGAAAATATTGTTTTGCTAAAGAAAGTGTCAATGAGATGGAAGTCTTCATGGATGATGTTCTTGATAGTGAGTGATCATCTTAGTTAATTATGCCTCCCAATCCCTCTAAGTAACTGACACTATTTCTCATTGCCAATGAGGAGATGACTAGTGGTGGTGATGACCTTCATGATATGCTTGCTGATTTTTTGGATATGTGAAGAACTCACCCACAATACCATACATATATTCACTAAGAGTTATGAGGGCCCATTTCTTGGAAAGATGTATGAAAGGAAGTACTAGATGATTTTACTAGTCATATGTTCATCTAGATACACCCAATTACCATAATATCCAAAAAGCTTGTTGCTAAGTCTAAAGAGATGAATTATGTGTTGTCCACCATTCAAGAAATTTTGTTCTCAACTCATTCAACTTTAGACACTATGGATTGTGACCATTTCTTGTTGGGTTATAAGATGATGGGGATAATATTAAAAATCACTTTGGTGATCCCCCTCCCTATAGAAGGTGGATGTGTTGCTCTTTAAAATAAGTGAGAATGACCACTTTTATGTTTTATTAATGCAACATCCAACTTTTGACACTATGGATTGTGACACCTTTCTTGATGGGTTGCAAGATGAGGGGAATAATATGAAAAAGTTTTGGTGATCCCCCTCCTCAATGTGTTGGGAGTCATTCTCTTTAGAATAGGTGACAATGACTATGTTTTATTAATGTAGCATCCAAGTTTGGTGGACCATTTGAGTCATAAACATATAGCCTTAGATTAACATCAGGTATTTATCAAGTTCGTATGGATATGGTATTAAAACCATGCATGGTGTTTGGTTGAGGCATTCATTCCCCTACTAGAGGGGGCCTAACATCATTTTGAGTTTTATCATATGAACATAGGTTTGGTCAATTGTAGGATGGCTAGTCTGATGAGGAATGAAGATGCTTTTTGGGAATCATTTTAGTTGATTAGTGAATGATTAGAGGTGCAAATGCTAGTGAGAAACATCTATTGCGAACAGCCCTTTGAGAGTCTTGGCAAGAAGATGTGCACTTGCGTAGGGGCTAAGTAAAGCTAGGGGTCAATGAGGGGCTTTGCCAAGGACGTGTGCTTTTCTATAGGGGCCAAGTGAGAAGGCTCTAGTGGTCCATAAGAAGCTATAAAAGTAGGTGTGTAATGGTAATTGTTTGAGTGTTCACTAGAGTTGGTAATTAAGGTATAGAGAAGTATCTTCAATGGATCACACAAGCGTCCCATGTAGGGGAATGCTGTGCATTCCATACTTGATGGGGAGCATGTGAATAGTAAAAAATGGCCAATGTTATTCTATTCAATGGGAATATGTATAATATGAAGTGACATGAATAATATAGAATAAGAAGCCTCATGGCCCATGGCTATTCATGTGCTCTCCTCCATGTGGATGGTCCCATGTATCAATAGATAAGGTGGTTGTGCATATTCTATTATAAAGGTAAGGTAGGATGAGGTGGCAACACCCTTTGTGCCACTTGTCCTCATAGATGCTATGTGTGAATTTTAAAATTGGATGTGCTCTAAGGAGTGAGTCATCCATCCTTGACTTTGGGGATTGGATCTTTGATTTATGTGGAATTTGAGGCTAAGGGCTATTGCACCCCATTGAGAGGTATTTATTTGACTACTGAGGATATTTTTGCACCATAATGTTAACATGTGAAATAAAGGATTGCAATACTTCTACTTCATCTATGTCAAATCTTTTGTTTCTTGCAATGAGAACAAATGTAGTTTCTTCCAATGGAGCTATTTGTTCTAATAAAGCATATGCCTCACTCCATATGACTTCCATTGCATCAGTAGAGTTTTATCATGGATGCTAAAATGAAAGTAGGATTTGTGCGCCCTACTAGTGGATCATTTCCTCATTTTTAATGTAGCTCTATGAATGATCTCTAATCTAGCATCCTCTCTAAGATAGCCACTCTTGATTCTTGATTTTAAAAACCTCCAATTTGTTTTCCAATTCAATATAACATATCCTCCATAGTCAAAACATCCCTTGATTAACTCTCTAGAGATTACAGTAAATATGTGATCTATATCCATGTGTATGGCCAACAAAAAGAAAAAAAACTTACACTTCAAATGTTTCCAAACTAACCAATATAGAGCACAAATCAAATATGTATTTATTGTTGTTTTGTCTACAATAATTATCAGCATGTATATGCAAAATGCGATGTAAACATCCATATGCATCTTTAACCTTTTATGTTGCCTTTATCATGGATGTTTCCACTTGGTTACTACTATGTTCATGCAAACAATTAGTCCATATACCACAAAATAGTATGTATCCATGTACTAATACTCCACACAAGTTTGATTTTAGTCTAAATTTACCCTCCATTTGAGGTGGGGTGTGCTTGTACCTTGGCAATGTTGTTGTGTTCGGATTTATGCCATCAAAGGTGATGCACATGGACATATTGATATTTGAATAGCTTCCTCCCTCCTAAAAAGCATACAACATTCTAGCTCATGCATATGATGTAAATTGATTACTTTCCATTTTATATATATTCCTCAAAGTTTCTTGTATTAACTATGTTTGATGGCAAAATTTAGTTCATTATATGTCTTGCATTTTCACTTCCTCTACTTTGATGTTGTCTTGACATTGCGGAATTGTCCATACCAAAATTTTTACAAGGCTGACCTTGAAATTAGGATTTATATTTTGTGTTCTAAATTCTTATTAATATTTTCTAGTACTGCCTTCTTTGTCATCTCCAAAGGAAGACAATGCTGGCATTCTAGACTTCCATCCACATTATTTGATGAAGGTGGGTTGTCAGAATGAATACCGTTTAAGGATTTGCTTTAACACTATAGTTGCATTTGTAGTGCTTCTTTTTTATTTAGACCTATAGGCATTTCCATGAATTTGATGAACCGCTTTGTCTTTCACCTCTGCCCAAATGTTCCATTGTAAATGGCTATCCCATTAACCATGGGTATTGATCTAGGTTTAGGGTGTCTCTTCTTTAGGTCCTAATGAGATTATTGAAGGAAATAAGGAAAAACTTGAAGAGGATGATTGTGTCTATTAGGCCTTGTCTTATCTAGATACCCAAGCGAATGGCCTCATTGTTATTATCCAAACTTTCTTACAACAAAGTCACTAAGAGGGTGTTTCTATATTCTCCTCAAATAGCATTACCTGTCTCTTGGGTTCTAAATCGGTGCCATAGTTCAGTGCCTCTTGACTTTCATAAATTTTCTTTTTGAGTATAGTGATTTTCGATTCCCACTTCTAAGACCATTACCCCCTTTAACCCATTATTCTTGAATCTTTATCTTTAAGTTCAAATACTAAGTTGCTATTAAGAATTATTTGAGGCTTTACAAGATCTTGGAAATGGCAATCTTGTCAACAAGTTCATCGAAGTCAATTGGTTGCCATTGGCCCTTGAATTGTGTGGTTGAATTGTTTCTCCTTCATAGTTTGGTGTTACACCATCTATATCCTCCACTTTAGTGAGAACATCATGACAAACATCATAGTTAGATGTTGTACCATTTATGTTTACTCTAGTTAAAACATCATGATCAATATCACTGATACCATGCATATCCTTGTTATTGCATCATTTATCCCACCAATTGCTTTAGTTGTTTTCCTTTGTGATCCCATATAGTCATTCTCACCACAAGTCACATCATCTATACTAGTGAGCATGTTTGAGTCACAACATAGCAAGCTCTATGTCAACATCAACATCAGCTATAATATTAGAAATGGTCCTCAAATACCTGTGACCATGTCACTTGATAGTCTTCATAGCTACTAGAATTACTTAATTTAGAGCCCTTTTTTGTACTCATGTGTTGTCCATCACATTGAACAAAACTGGATTAGGTAGGTTTTGTAATGATCCCTTTACATGTCAACTTAATCACCTCTACCATACAAAGAAGATTCTATGCATAACCCTTGAATTTATTGATGGCTAATACTTCTGTGCAGTAAGAAAACACCTCACCTTTCCCCCCTCAAAATAAATTTTCTTGATATCATGAAAGTGTGTCTCTGGAATGAATTTATCTTGATCCCAAAAAGTTCTCTATGTCGCATAAAAGATGTCAGATTGTAACAAATCACCAAGCACATTAAAAAATTCACATTGTAACATATCACCCAATGTTTCAAGTCTCCATGTGTATATTTTAGTTGAAATATGGGATAGATCACATTGGTCAACATAAACTCTTGCTCAAATCAAGAGATTTTGTGGATCTAAGCAACAAGTTTAATTTCACTCTGTTGTACGTGGAGCTTGACCTTTTTTCAAAGGTTTTTCTTGGCTATCCTTTGGACTCAAGTGTGCTTATACCCATTCTATGAAGGGGGGACAATGTCACCCTAGGATTGTCCTCGGCCCCAGCCAAAAAAATATGAAAAATGGTGCATGAGTTGTGTGGTCAAATTTGTAAGATAAAGGTGTGCCCACATAGCAAGAGAGTAGTGGATATACTACTTGTATCTTGTATCTTCTTGCTTGCTCGATAAGAAAAGCTTACAAGTAGTGGATATACTACTTGTATCTTGTATCTTCTTGCTTGCAGGACAAGCTATTTCTTCATGGATGTAGCCCACACTGGGTGAACCACATATATTGGTGTCTCTCTTTCTCTTCCATTATGTGCACTTTTTGTATTGTGTATTTTGCACATTTTGCTTCTGGCATTGTTGCTCCTTTATCACATTAATCCAAACACACTCAAGGTGTCACTTAAGCAATAGTAAATAGCTAGTTGCTCAAGCAATATGTTGGGGTGAAATACAACCTCTTGCTAGAATAAAAAGATTTTATTTATTTAAGAAGCAAGTTGAGTTTCTCCCAAGATGTTACTTAAGCAACAAGCTGCATGCTACACAAACTAGATACACGTGTTGCATGAGAAACATATTGGTAGAATTTAGCCTACTCATCGAATCAATGATATTTCTTGATTTGAGCAAGTTGTTGTATTGCACCCCAACTTGTTGCTCAAGCAATAGGTTGGAGGAAGAGCCAACTTGTTGGTTTGCAATGCAACCTCTTGGTAGAATTCAAAGATTTTGTTGATTTAAGCAATGTGTTGAGTTTCACTTAAGGTGTTGCTTAAGCAACAAGTTTCATGAAACAAAATATATGTGGTTCCAATGATGAGGTTTAATAAATCTACACTGTGTGTATGTCAAAACTTAGATTTGAGGTGACTAGTGTTGTAAAGAGCATAATTTGTTGTCCACTTTTACTTTTTATAACACCTCAAAATTCTTTAAAAGTTATGGCAATTTGAAGATTTTTCAAACTTTGTCAAAAAAGAGTGATTCATGATGATGTGGCATGCACATGTGATGTGACATTGTTTGTGCATCCATTGCAAAAAAAAGCATGCTTTTGAAGCATAGAGATGAGGTGGTGTTCCAGATGGCTACAAATGTAGCAATTAGGGTGTTAGTGATGAGGTGACACTAATGATGATATATGGCACTCTTGGATAATGTGGCATAGTTCTTGAAAGATATGGCTAGAATATTAAATGATGTGGCATAAAACTATCATATGATGTGGCAAGTTGGCATGCCATTTATCTTGCTAGCAAACCTACACTACCACATGGCCTTATTTGCCATGTGGTTGTAGAAGTCTTGTCTGGAGAGGTGAAGTCTATGGATATGGAGAAGATGAAGATGTGGATGTTATTGCTATTGATTCTACCAGTGTAGGCATCACTTCTTGGTTTAGATGTTGTGTTGCTTTAGTTTGTGTCTTATGCTTGCTTGCTATGGCATGCATTGCTGTTGTGCTAATTTGCTACCTTTTTTTGCTAGTCGAGGAACTTGTTACATGTTGCTTAAAACCAATTCTTATTGTCCTTTGTTCCATGCTCTGCTAAATTGTTTGAGGGCTTGAGTGTGGAGATGACCAAGCTTTTTGTCATTACCTCTTCGTTCCTATAATCACGCATAAGGATTCAAAAACACTTTTAGTATCCATCAACATGTTATTAAACAACTTATTGCATCTTTGAAGCCAAATTGACCATAGAGCTGTAGCTCTGATGATGCTCCAATTTTGTGGGGCCCTGTTAGGAGAGTCTTCAAGAAGGATAACCGAGTAACTAAGGGGGAAGGGTGCAATGCGCTTGTGGAGTAGGTCCCAAACTTCTCTGGAAAATACACAATTGAGAAATAGATGTGGAATGTCCTCCCGTGCTCTGTTGCATCGTTTGCACCATCCATTCCCATGGCCAATCTTTTGGGCTCGGATGGCCGTCCAGATACCCAGTGTAGGATAAGCCATAGAAGACACGAATGTTTCTCACGAACACATCTATCCTAGAATTTGGCAAATCTTAGAAACCATTTATTCGCATCATCTCTCCAGAACCAAGTTTTGTTGATTCTAGCTATCGAATCCTCCTGTCTATTATAAAAAATCGGGACTGGTATTAAGTTTCATTCACCCACCCATTTGAATTCTCTCATGTGGTAGAAAGTAGCCATCCGCCTAGCCAAGGGAGGTTTTCTCTGGTCCAAAGTGCCTGACATTCCTTTACTAAAAGAAGATCGAATCTGGTTAGTCTATATGAAATCCAGAGAAAATTGTCATTGTGCCACTTGCCTTGACCACAGTCCCAAAGATCTCCCCAAAGTTTGATCCCTCTCTTGCTTAGCTTGACTGCTGATTTAAGTTGATCCTCTCTTAGCGGTTGAGAGCTATAAAAAATTAAGAACCAGATTGGGTCTTGACTATAGAAGGTATCTATTTTCCCTGTGAACCCCTTCGTGTAACCTCAAGCATTCTCGGGAATTGGTGGACCGAGTGGAGGACGCGTAGGGAAAAATAGTCACCGAGTATTGGCACGTAGCCGAGGTATTCCGCCAACAGTTAAGCAGGGTGGTAGGGGAGGACGTAGTGCAGTCATCCGAGTGGCAGTCCAACATGCAGGACCTACTTTGGGGCATTGTCGGCATGATCTCTGATGCTCAAAGGGGCACCTTAGCCAGGCCATTCTTGACCAAAGAGCTGAAGCTCATGTTGGACTCCATGGAAGTCGATCGTGCATCAGGCCTTGACACCCTGACGGTGGAATTCTACCAGGCTTTCTGGGACCTACCAGGGTCGCGGACCTAACAAGAATCCAAGGACGTAAACATGGGGCTGGTCGAGCTCTTCCCTATATTTCTATGTGATTTGGTTGTCTATATCTTCAGATTTGTGCGTGGTTTTGATTCTTGCTTGTGTACACACGGAAACTAGGATCTTGAATAGTATGCTGCCAATAGGAATGTGTATGAGAGAAGGGCCCAATGATCTCTCTCTCTCTCTCTCTCTCTCTCTCTCTCTCTCTCTCTTCGTATATGCAACATGCAACTCCTACATGCAACTTGTAGCTTCTATATGCAAGTTCTACATGTAGAGAGAGAATTTTATAAATGGACGCATACTTTCCCAAGCTCTCCACATGCCCTTCCACAACTTTGATCCTTTTGTGACACACCTTTCTTGCCCAAAAAGAAGAGAACCTAAAGGAATATCTTTCCAGTGCCTACAGTGGTGCAGTTTGACTTTCCTCACAATTTTTAAAATAAGGGTAGCCCAAACTGATTTAGGTTCTTGATAGGCTTTTAGAATCCATTGAACCATAAATCTTGTTGATGATTTTTTGATATCCACCATTGCTAGACCACCTTCAGCCTTTGGAAGGTTACAAAATTTCCATCTTACCTTGGAGCTTCTGTTCTGATCTAGGGAGCCCCCCCACAAGAAAGTTCAGAACAGTCTATTGATTTGGTCAATCTATTTTCTTGTTGGAAACAATAGGCTATAAAATACAAAATAGAAGGGTAAATGTAATGATTTAAAATAAATTTTCTCCTGGCTAGGGATGGTTGTAGGCCTTGCCACCTATTGATTTTGTCCTTGATCTTGTCAATTACACATTCCCATCTATCTTTGTTTGTGCATCTGAATCCCACTGGAATCCCGAGGAGACAAAAAACCTCTCCCTCCTTAAGGATCTTACACCCTTTGTCGATGAGGATTTGGGGGGAAGCAGCCTTAGTACCAAAGACCCCTGCTTTTTCATGATTGATTTTACAACTTGATGTTGTGCAGAAGGTGTCCAAGCATTTAAGGATGCTCTCAACTCATCTGATGTCGTTGCTTTGTATGAGGTTCTTATCGTCTGCAAATTGGTGATAGACTATCTGTACCCCATTTTCCAACCTAGATTCCTTTGATATTCACAATGTCTTCCTCATCCTTGATGAGCCACCAACCAAGGGCATCCACCGCAATGGCGAAGAGGAGTGGAGTTGAAAGGCAACCCTGTCTAATAGATCTTTTAAGAGGACACAAAGGGGAGATTGATCCATTCACTTCCACCTTGGCTCTGTCAGGAGAGTATCTATGGATGAGATAAAGCATGGACTTGTTGCTTCCATGTCTTGAAGAGTGGACAAAACAAATCCCCACTCCATTTTGTGGTAGGCTTTGTCAAAATCTATTTTTAGAAAGCAAATGTCCTGGTTTGTCTCTTGTGTGTGCTCTAGACCTTCCTAGAGGGTTAGGATGGCTTCTAGGATGTGCATGCCTTGAATGAAACTTTTTTGCTCTTCCCTTATCCAGTCTTTCATTTTGAATTTTAGCCTAATAGTAGCTACACTATATTAGAGAATTTGGGAATCTCCCAAGTCACACTTTCAAGCAAGGTGTTAAGATTTGAACATGTGGGCAAAATTTGAACACTTATTTGAAAGTGGGACTTGGAAGGATTCCCTAATATGGTGCCTAGGATGTATTCCATTGTCAAGTAATGGGTTAAGATTTGACCATGTGGCCAAATCTTAACCATATTGGGGATTCCCAAACTATTTGAAAATTCCCAAATTCCTTAATATAGTGTTCTAGGGCTTTAGCAAAGATTGTATAGCTAGTATTGAGCATGGTAAGAGGTCTCCAATTCTTTAGAGCATCCTTGGGTCCACCTTTGGGGATCAATTTAATCATGCCTATGTTTATCCGTGAACCAAGGAACCCCTTTGCTCTGAGACGCGTCGCTCGTGCGAGCTTCCCTCCCCCCATCGCTAGCTACCTCCCCCCCCCCCCCCGCCGCGACCACCCCCCGCCCCCTGTCTCTCCACCCTCGCCTTCCGCTCGCCATCCCCCTCACCCGCCGCCTCGCTCGCCTCACCCGCCATCCCGCTCACCCGCCACCCATCCCTTCGCCTCGCTCGTCGCCTCCCATCCCCCGCCCCCTGCCTCTCCGCCCTCGCCCCCCCGCCCGCCCTCGCTCACCCGCCCCCCTCACTCACCCGACCCGCCCCTCGCTCACCCGCCTCGCTCACTCCACCCGACCCCCTCGCTCCCCGCCTCCATCCCGCTCCCCCCCGTCCCCCGCGCCCTCACCTGCCTCTCCGCCACTCCGCCTTCCACCCCCCCTCGCCTCCATTCCGCTCCCCCCGCTTCCTTCCGCTCCACCTTTTTTTTTTTTTTTTTTCACACTCCGCTCCCCCGCCCTCCGATTCACCCCTCCGCCTCCGCCACATCACCCCCGCCCCCCCAGCCCTCCCGCGCCACCCGCCTGCCCCGTACCCTTCACCCCGCCTCGCCCGACCCCCCCCGTTCACCCACCTCGCTTCGCCCGCCCCTCTGCTTCACTTCCCCACCCCGCCTCCACCCTCCGCCTCCGCCACCATCCCTTCCATACCTAGGCGCCATCCTCCCGCTTCGTCTCCCCTTTTGGGGTGGCAGCCTGTTCTTCATCGGAAGCTTGCAGTTAGTCTTGGCGGTATGGCGGCCCCCTGCCCGGATCCGGAGGCCCAGTCGGACCCTCCCTCTCCAGATGCCTACCGCGTTATCCTGACAGAGCAACAATCATCCCGTGTGCAGGAGGTTGCCACTGACTTTGCCCGTACCTCTGTTTACGGTAGAGTCATTGGACACTCTCCCTCCAGAGCAGCCATCAGGGACTGGCTCCAGTCCACTCTCCTGCTAGAGGATGGCCATATTGAGGAGGTGGCCCTTATGGGAAGGGGCATCTTCTGGCTCAAACTCTCCAATGAGAAAGCTGCGAGCAACCTGATTGCCGGTTCCCCCACATCGGTGGATGGAAAGATTATCATGATAGTCCCGTGGTACCGTGGATTCAGCGCAGCAGATTTTGATGTTCGGTTCCGTATACCTCGCCACCCAGTGACACTAGTTTTTCCAGGGCTTGCTGCTGAGCTGCGGCCGATTGTCAGGGACTTGGGCTCCCATTTTGGATGGGTTATGCACGACACCTTCGCCGATGCGGTGACCACGGCAGGAGCCCCCCGTGTCCGAGTGGCTGTGGCAGACCCTGCAACCCTCCCTGCAGTGATCGAGATTGTGACAGATGCCGGCAGCATCACCTAGAGCATGATAGTCACCGGACAGCCAGGTCAGTGCACCCCAGAAGGAAAAGAGGAAGGAACAAGAAGATCTCGGATAAAGGCAAGGAGGCAGAGGTTACCCTTCCGGCAGCAGCACCCCAGAGACCTGACAGGCAGCCGCCCCAGGGACCTGGGAGAGCTTCTTCGTCAACGGCAGGCCGCCCGTCACAGCCTCAGATCCCCCCCTCTCCCGCTCCCCCGCCCCTTTCCACTCAGTCCCAGTCCCCTCCCCAGTTTCCCCTCCCTTCGCCCGGCCCGCAGCCTCAGCCTCCGTCTCTTCCTCCTCAGTCTCCTTCTCCTCCCTCTCAGCCCCAGCTCCAGAGGAGTCCCCATCCCCCCCCTCCCTCCGCCCCCCTCGACTCCTCTACAGTGTTAGCTGCCCCCTCGGCTTCCCAGTCGAGGGCAGCCCCCGCTCCGCCTCCTCCACCTGCTCCGCCAGTCGCCTCCGTGGAGCTCGAGTCGCCTGCCCCTCAGCCTCCTCCCCCTCCCCCCCCGCTGGCAGGACACCCGGAGTCTACACCACCACCGGAGCAGGCTTCCATGGCCGCTAGCCCCTCAGTGGCAGACTCTGATGGGTCTCAGCTTCAGGAGAGAGCGCTTCCTCGAGACTTTTACAGATCAGGCCCCTGGGACTACTTGGACGTGGCCGACCTTGGGACCTTCCCGGCTTATCTCGACATCAGCATCTTCTTGCTCCGCAAAGGGGCGGATGGGAAGATTGTCGCCTTGGCCCCTAGGGATGGCCCTAGCTTCGCCTTCACGTTCCTCAGCGATGGCACCGAGACCTGGACAGACGACTCGGTTTGGGAGGGGCTCAGAGAGCAGACACACGCCCAGGTCTGTTCCTGGATAGGCCCGTCCGGTGGGCAGCTTCTCGAGACTCAGTGGTCCGAGGGCGATGTGCGCTTGCGGTGGCGCTGCGCCGCCAAACGCTTCCGACTGATTGTGATCCTCAGACCTGCCCCATCATGGCCTCTCCCCCAGGATGTCAGAGCTTGGTCCCATCAGAAACTCCGCACCTTCTATGGGATGACCACTTCAGAGATCTCGAGCTGGCTCGAGAAAGCATTTGTTCATGGCACCAAAGGCCTCTCGCCTTTGTTGAAGGTGTTGAAGGACGGGCAGGACGATCCCGTCTCCCCCTCCAAACCTTCTCATAAGCGGCAGCGCCTCCATTCCGACATGCCTGATTCTTCATCGACTTCGACCGCGAGCAGACAGTTGTTCGCAGCCCCCCATCCCTCGCCATGAGCCTACACCTCGTATCCTGGAATGTGAACGGGTTTCACTCTTCTGGCACCCGTGGTCCCAGGAAGCTCATTTTGCGGCAGGAACTTCAGCCTGCAGTGATTGGTCGTTTGGATGTACTTCTGCTCCAGGAGCACAAGCTCTCTGCGACTCATTCCCGTAGCTGCGGGAAGGTTCTCCCTGGACGTTCCTACACTTACTGGGAGCCCTCGATCGGCGCACAGGGGAGGAGTGGGGGTGTCTGTACCTCCGTGTGCGAGCAGTTAGCCCAGGGAGTTTTCGGTCATGGCACGTTGATCCCAGGCCGAGCCCTTTGGGTAGGCCTGGATTTGGAGGGATCCAAAATTGGAATACTCAACATCTACGCTCCTACAGACCTCCGATGCAGAGCCACTTTCTGGAGGACACTTACAGGGATTCTTCCAGTCATGGATTCCTGGATTGTTGGAGGTGACTTCAACAATCTGGAGTCATTGGAGGACCAGCAGGGCAGAGGTCCGGAGTTTACAGGTATGGCTCAGGCAGAGCAGTCAGCTTGGGACTCCTTCATCTTCGCGACAGGAGGTAGGGACAGCTGGAGAGACCCGTCCTTCCGGCGTTGGCACGGGAGCCTGGACTTCTCTTGGGGCTTCCGCAGGGAAGGAGGCAGACTCCTGGAGAGGCTTGATAGATTCTATGTCAGTGATTGGGCCATCAGTAGAGGCGGTCAGGCGGGTATAGTTCCAGGGACGACACTTTCCGACCATGCGCCGGTACTCCTCTCATTAGATTCGGCAGCCCAGACCCTCCCCCCCCGGTCATGCAGGATTCCCGATTCTATTTTCTCGAGGGAGGACGTGCGTAGCAGTATTTGCAGTCTTTGGGACAGAGATTGGGGGGAGTGCACGGATTTGGTGGACTCAGTTGCGCAGGCTCTGCAGGAGTCCAGCCAGATCTCCTAGCTAGCAGCCCTACAGGTTCGTCAGGAGTGGTGGAGTAGAGAGAGAGCTCTTCGGAGGGACCTCGCATCCATTCAGCGACTCCAGCAGGCTTCCCCGGGCTCGGAGGAGCTTCGGATCCAGGCCCTTCGAGCCAGAGCCCTCCTGGAGGAGACACTCCAGCGCCGCTCAGAGTTTTCCTATCACGCCTCTCTCTCCTTCTGGGCCCGGAAGGGTGATCGGATGTGCAGAGAGTTCTTCAGGACGCATGGCCAGAGAGCTGCAGGTGATCAGCTTCGGAGTCTCAGGACAGCGGATGGTCACATCGTTACGGATTCGGGGGAGGTCCTGGGGTTGGCCACTGACTTCTACAGGACCCTCTTCAAGCAGGAGCCGCTTGCCCCTCGTGCTAGTCGTGCCCGTGAGGAAGTGTGGAGGCACATTCCATCCCTGGTCCAGCCTAGCATGCAGGCGATGTTGTTGGCGCCGTTTACCTCGGATGAGATGCTGGAGGCCTTGATGGCTATCGACGGACAGAAATGCCCAGGAGAGGATGGGCTTCCCCGAGCTTTCTTCATTTCCTTCTGGGACCAGATCCATCAGCCCCTCCTCGCAGCTCTGCAGGGGATTTTCAGCAGCGGTTTGATGCCAGAGAGCCTCTCTTCGGGACTGATTTGCCTCATCCCGAAGGGAGGAGATAGACAGGAGATCCGCCAGTGGCGTCCGATCACTCTCCTTACTACCGCCTACAAAATCCTCGCTAAGATGATCAGTGCCAGAGTTCGGCCTCTACTCCCAGACCTCATTCATGACACTCAGACAGGCTTTGTCCAGGATCGCAGTATCTTGGATAATGTCTTTACCTTTTCAGAGGCGGCGGAGTGGGCTCAGCACAGTGGATCACACCTTGCCATTCTACTTCTCGACTTTGAGAAGGCCTACGATCGCGTGGACTGGGCCTTTTTGGAGGGGACTCTGGAGCGGCTAGGTTTCCCCGCAGGATGGATTCAGGGTATCTCAGCTTTGTACAGGACAGCGTCTAGCAGGGTCATCATTGGACGCAGGATGGGTGAGCGCTTTAGCCTGGAGAGATCAGTGCGTCAGGGTTGCCCCCTTGCTCCTTACCTGTTTCTTTTCTTCGCCGAGGCCATGACTTACTACCTTCGGGCGAGGTCTACCGGGATCCGGGGGGTTCGCCTTCCACTTCGGGAGGACACAGAGCTTCTGGACTCGGAGTACGCAGATGATACAGCCCTTTATGTCCAGGATGATGAGAGGATGCTAGAGAGGGTGCGGATGGCCTTGGAGGTCTTCTGCTCGGCCGCTGGTGCGAAAATCAACTGGAACAAGTCAGTTGGTTTTCTCACAGACCCTGGGGCGTGTTCTCAGTGGGGGCGATTTCTGGGTTTCAGATGGATTCCACGAGGACAGACAGCTAGATACCTTGGCTTCCAGGTTGGCCTAGACATCACGCCAGCTCAGCAGTTTCTCCCGGTGCTAGACTCCATCCGACGGAAGCTGGCTTTCTGGAGTACTGCTAAGCTGTCTCTTGCAGGTCGTGCCCTGGTAGTTAACCAGGTCCTTCTAGCCACGGCTTGGTATGTGGCTTCATGCTGGTGCTTCTCGAGATCCAGCGTGGCACAGCTCAGGAGGTTGGTTCGGAACTTCCTTTGGTCTGGGGAGGATGGTCTTAGAGATACCAGAGCCAGGGTTGCTTGGCAGACAGTCATTCTTCCACAGGCAGAGGGTGGCCTGGGGGTTATCGATCCAGAGCTTCAGAGTCAGGCCTTGTTAGGCAAGCTTGTCATCCGCGGTTTGACCCCGGGGGGGTAGACGTGGAAGATGTTACTTCAGCAGGGAATAGGCTCTTGTGTCCCGCGCCGAGGTGGAGAGTGGCCACCGTCCCTCAGGTGGATCTTCACTTCTGCCCCGCTCACTCAGCCCCGTTCTCCACTCGTTCGTAGCCTCCTCATGGTTTGGAGGCGGCTTTGTCTCAGTCTCATACAGTCCCAGCCCAGCTGTCAGGAGGAGATCGATCGCCAGCCGCTCGTCTGGAATGGGCAGGTCAGAGACGCCGAGGGCCTTCAGTTGGGGGAGAGATCACATATCAGGTGGGACGGCTGGATGAGGGGGCCAGCCCGGTCCCTTCGGGTTTGGAGGGATACATACAGACATCTGGAGATGACCGATCTTGCAGTCGCAGCTGGAGGTGCACGTGGAGTCCAGGCGAGACGCACGGAGATTGACGGAGCGATCCCAGCCGCTTGGTTGGCTCCACCTGAGCCTCAGGTCCTCATGCCTGGAGACACCCGTTGGCTGGGACAGTTCACCCCCCGTGGCATCCCACTGGTGGTCGCAAGACGTTTGGATGACTCCTCTATCGCCTTCTTCGCAGTTTCAGGGGATGGACGACTCAGGAGAGAGGATGCGCTCATCGACCCCCTACTCCCGTGGCAGAGGGTTAGGGTCGTAGGCCTTCTGGGGAAGGTCTGGCGTACCGACCCTAATATCGAGCAGGACCAGTTGCAGCTTTGGCGTCTTTGGCTATGGGAGGGGCGGGCCTTGTCAGAGCTTGAGTGGGACCCAGGAGAGTGGTGGTGGCCAGAGATTGTGACAGGACAGGGGCCGACTTCCTTCTTCGCTTACAGCACGACTCTGGGCAAGCGAGTTCTCGGGAGGATGCAGAGCCGCCCCCCCACCCAGCGACCTAGCTGGTACGCACAGGGTATTTCCAGGTTCTTTTTGCAGGCATTCTGGAAGGCCTTGTGGGAGAGCTGGCGGCCGCGGAAGATCTCATACTTCCTGTGGCTTCTTGCCCACAAAGGTCTTCCAGTGGGGAGCTGGTTGAGGCAGATAGGCCAGGACGGTTGCTGTCAGATTTGCCATGCGGACGAGGAGTCACCAAAACACTGCCTGTGGAGCTGCACGCGCGCCCAGGAAGTGTGGAGGTGGACCTTCGGGCTTCTTACCCGCGCAACACCAGAGCTAGGAGTGATCACTTGGGGCGCGTTCTGTTGGTGCAGCACCGCAGCTGGTCTTCATCACTTGTTCGAGGCATGCCAGCAGGACCCCACCTTCCTTATCACACAGGGGACGTGGGGGCCGCTCGAGGGTATCCCACAGCTCCTAGCAGAGGCTGATACAGGAGTTCGGGAGAGCTAGCCAGTCTGGGAGATTATCAGCAGCATTACAGGATGGCACATCTGGACCTCGCGCTGCGCGCAGATCCTCGGTGGCACTTCCTTATCGATTGCCCAGATCATGGCGGAGATTTGGAGTGAGATTATTCATACCCTCAGAGGCCAGTGGGACCAGATTCAGGGAGACTCCCGGGCTGGTCAGGAGAAGCGGAGACGCTTCCTCCAGGCTTGGGACACACAGAGCCTCTTCTTCGAGCAGACTACGCAGGGCCTTCGGTGGCACTACTCACCACCCCAATGGCTGTTCATTCACACTCAGCATATCCCTCCGTGAGAGTATGATTTATTATGCTACCTTTTAGGGCTGCGTCCGGTTTGTGAACGCAGCCCGTCAGCTATAAGCTGACCTCTTGTATTTTGTTCTCGAAGTAATATAATTAGCACTGTTTTTTCTGAAAAAAAAAGGAACCCCTTTGCTTTGGACTCTTGCCAAAGGAGGAGAAGGTGCGGGCCTACTATGTCCCAAAAAACTTGGTAGAATTCGATTGGTAATCCATCTTCACTGAGAGTTTTTCCTTTTGCCATGGTTGTGACTACACCTTTCAACTCTTCAAGGGAGAGCTCCTTGTCTAAAAAGATGGAGTTGAACCGTTGGATCATACTCTTTCGGACCAACGACATTTTTCCCTTGCTCTAAGTTTATCTGTGGTTAGGATTTCAGGCTCCCCAAGAATTCTCTAAAAGTGCTCCGTGACAATCTGGCCAATCTCTTTCGGCTCATGGATTATGTGGTGCTCGTGTACCAGAGTTTCTATCGATTCCTGAGCCTATTTTTTTCTAATACATCTAAACATGTCTTCATTTGACCTATCTCCTTTCCCTGCCCACCATTCTCTCGTGTAGACTTTGGATTGTGCTGCCTCAATGATAGCTTCTACCTTGGCTTTGTCTTTGAAGGCTTTCAGTCTTTCCTATCCTTGGGTTGATTCATCCTCCTCGAGAAGCTTGATTTGCTCTTCAATTTTTTTTCATCTCCCAGCTCTAGCAAGATCCTCTCACTTTTCTTGACAGCTTTAAGGAAAATTCTTGTTCTTTCTATAGGATTGTTCCACTTTTAAGTTATGTTGGGTGTGCCATCAAAAGCTTTTTCCCATATCCTGTTTATCTTTTGTTGGACTTAGGGTAAACAAAAGAAGAAGGATTTAGCCTTGAACCATGAATTTCTTCTCTTTCCCTGGATTTTATCTAGAGCAATTAGGATTGGTTTATGGTCTGAGAAGGGAAGAGAAGCAAGGGCTTTGCTCTTGAAACATAGGGCTGAGTCAAGATGTCTCTTGAGCAATACATTCTGTCTATTCTTGCTATACTGTGGAGGGGGACCGATTGGTTGTTAGTCCAGGTGAAGCATGTGTTTGCAGAGATGTCATTGAGCACCGTAGAGTCTTTGAGGGCAGTCTAGGAAGAAAGTTCCCTGACCCTTAGCATGTTTCCTATTCCGTTTCATCTGTCTCTGTGGGATTCTACCATGTTAAAGTCAGCTAGAAGGATAGTATTATTTTGAAGGATCTTTCCATCCCAAAGAAGAGCTCTTTTCCTCATGGCATTAGAGGCGTAAATGGAGAAAATTTGAAAGTGCAGCTGAGGATGAGAAAAGTCAACACTAATCTCAGTGGACTCAAAAACAGATAGTGGGCACGTGATTACCTGGGTAAGGTGAGCAGCTATTCACAGGATGCCACCACCTCTCCCTTCTTCATGGTTGGTGCAAAACCACTATCTTTTGTTGTCTATTTGGCTGAGTTGCTAACGTAGATTAGCCCCTCAAACTTTAACCTCTTGTAGTGCTAAGAAATCATGTCTAAGGCTTGACGATTTTAGCCACCTTTTAAAGATAGCAGGTTTGAGGTCATTTGTTAAGCCCTGGACGTTGATGCTCAGGAAGGAGAAGTTGTCTTGCATCATTGAGGAGTGTTTTTGTTTCTCTTCTTCTTGAAACTTACTGGGTTGGTTTGGAGAGATAGTGTAAATACTCTCGACATCCTTCTTTTCTCTCTTTGAATTGAGTTGATTTCCTTTCCTCTGTCGTTTACCTCGTCAGCTTGTGCCTTTGCCTTTCCTACTCTGGTGGCTTTTTTTCCTTTGACAACAACTGTGAAGGGAGGACCCTCTAAGTTGTCAGAGTTGTCTCATGTTCTGCCTACTCCAATTGTGCCTTAAAATCTTGGGTGGGTGACCACAAAGTCTTCCTCCCCCGAGCTATCTTCCATCTATTCTTCCATTTCAATAATGCTCTCTTTACCTTTCCCTTCTGCCTCCCCCCCTGAGATCTCATTGGTTTTGTTACTTTGATCCTCAGTCTGTTCTCTGGATGGAGAAGAGACTGGTTGCTTAATAGGGGCCTATGTATCTTTGGCTTCCTACGGGTCCTATTGGGGCAGTTCTAGTCTTCCTTTTTTATGGTTATTTCTAGAGGGGAAGTCTTTGATGAAGTGGCCACCCATACCATAGAGGAAGCAGAAGTTAGGAATGTTCTTGAAGAATGCTTTTTGGATAAGCTCAAAGCCATCCCAATCAAGAATATGAATAGCACTAGGAGGGTCAAAGGCAAGGTCCATCAGGACGTAGGCTTGAGGGTTGCCTCGTGGGCTGATAAACTTCTCTGTTTCCACTCCAAGAAATTGGGCTAGTGGAGAACAGAGGGTCTCAATTTGGGGAAAGAGAGATAATGGTAGGTCAGGGAACTCAACCCATATAGGGGACTTGGAAGGAGGCGAGGGGAGTCTAGGCTAAAGGAAGGCTCCCAGAGTTGGATTAACAGAGGTTAGTTCCTGATAGTCCACGTCCCTTTTTGGACCACTTTTGTAGCCATCTCCAATTTTTCAAAGATGAAAACAATATACCCATATCTGAGGAAGTGACTTGTTGTGACAACAAGACCTGTGTCAGAAGTTATGGACCCATCCTTCTAGGAATAGTGCAGGTGTCCTGGGACTATGAAGGTTGCCTATGATAGCACATGAACAAAGCCATTTCGTTGTTTTGTTAAGTAATCCATTGTGTACCTTGATTGTTGGAAGCTTACCTTTGAGAGGCTCTGAAGCCTTTGTAGCATTTGGATTAGAGGAGGGAGAGAGCTTCGCCGATTTTACACCAGAGGAGGACGTGGCACCATTGAAGATTCTTCTAGCTCATAGTGTGAGCTGTTCCTAGGCTGACTGTCTTAGCATCGTTGAAGCCTTGAAAGTTCTTCTGCCTCCTCCACCGACAGCACCAGCATAGGTGCTCTTTGGTAGCTCCGCCATGGTGTTCCCTTTTGGGACCTGGTGCACTGCAGACTTGGGGGCTCGATTGGGGTGAGGTTCCTTTGCAATGAAAGAGACAAAATGGGGCTTGTCTTTGCTCTAACTATTACTGAAGAAGTTGCTGGCCAACTCGACAAGAACCTTACACAGAGCATCCGTCTCTTTGCCACCTTACTCAGGGGGGTCACTCATCATATGTAACCCTATCACGTGAGTTCAACAGAAGGATTTTTTTAATTTCTAAAATTTACAGAAATAAATATACATAAGGGACTATTTAAAATAGTTTTGGAAAAAATTTACAGATTTGTATAGAAAAGGGGTACATTTTATTAATGAAATTTTTTACAGATAAGGGACTTTAAATATAGGCCCTGAACGCACGTGATATAGAGGGTTTATACATAGTGACCCCCCCGAGCCACCTTATTTGAGTTGTAGAATGTCACTTTCATCTAGGTGAAGGGTGAAGGGAGGGAGAGGGGCATCGCACTTATCATGAGCTAGAACTTGCATGACAGTATCTGAGGCACTGCTGATGACTATCTGCTGAGACTCCAGATTGACAGGAACAAGACTGATGGGATGGGGACTGGGGGGACCGGGCGTGAGGCCTTTAGGAGAGGAAGACAAGGAAACCTTATCTGGGCCGCCATCACTAGAGGAAGACATCCTTCTGATGTGCCTAAGTATAAGGTATGTTTGGTTGCTAAAGGGTTCAAACAAGAGAAGGGTGTGGACTTTGATGAGATCTTCCATCACTCTAATGAATAGAGCTCGTGATCCCTCAATTAAGCCATGAGCACATAAAGAGAGGAAAAGGTATAAGTATAGTGTCATATGAATTCCAGTAGCCGCACAAGGGATGTGGACTACATTAGGAGGGGTGAAGCAAGGGCTACTAAAGTTCAGATGCGGATCAAAGGATGCCACTTGTACTAATGATGTGTAAAGGGGATCTTGAGGTGGCTCTTTATAAATCTTATTTGGTGTGCTTTGAGCCTCCCTAGTTCTTATACTGATGAGATGTATTGGCTGAGATGTGGATCAGTGAATGCTACATGTACTAATGATGTGTAAAGGGGGATTTTGAGGTTCTTTGTATGGCTTATTTTGTGTGCTTTGAGCCACCTTAGTTCTTACACAGATCTTGTGTGCACTAGGCTTAGTGGCAGCCACTTATTGTATCTTTCATTGTCTCTTCATACTGATCCATGTTGCCCTCATGTCGGCTATCTCCTCCTCCTCTACTCCACTATGTCCTAGGGTTGACTCGTTGTGCTCAATTTGTCTTTGTCTCTTGTGGCATAGTCCTCTCCTGCTGTCTGAGCTAGTTTAGTAAGGCTTCTCTATGTCACCACACCTTGTCAAGGAAGTGGATCATTCAAAAGATTGACCCAAAACTATTCCCCTCGTGAAAAAGACAATGATACCATCCTTAGATCTCATAGTAAGTGGGGCAAGTACATAGAAGTGCTCATCTGACCACCTTTACCAGTGTGCATAATTTGTAGATCTGCCACTCTCTAGAAGTGCTTGTGGCTCTCCTTGCCTTGATCCTCAGCTAATGGGATGAGACCCGTATCTGTCAAATGGCAATCTTCAATGCACATGAGACCCTTTTGTCCTCCAAA
This sequence comes from Dipteris shenzhenensis, assembly GCF_047967505.1. Lineage (NCBI taxonomy): Eukaryota > Viridiplantae > Streptophyta > Polypodiopsida > Gleicheniales > Dipteridaceae > Dipteris > Dipteris shenzhenensis. Next base: position 41,030,122 of record NC_141605.1, on the reverse strand, counting down.
TACTGGGGTCTAATAATCACTTCATACTTTAATGCTTTCGAGAAGTGGTCATGGTAGAACTGAATCTTGGTGGGGAAAACCTGGATATGGTCGATCTCATCTTGTGAGATCTTGAGGAACGGGGTGTCCAAGCTGCATACTAGAAGGGGGGAAGGTGGTCCATATGAATACCTTGACTATCAACAATCTAGATATGCATGTTACCAAGATGTACTAATGCACTCTCGACTAGTCATTTGGATGACTGTAATGTGAGCCTCAAGAATCTCCAATAGTATCTGGATCATCAGATTAGGAAGCAATGATCCTGCCCCTCCTAGGCGATTAGTGAAAGTCATAATCTCATCAATGTAGAGTCGAAAGAGTGTTGGTGAGAGGGGACATTATTGCTTCACTTTGATTAATCTCATCAATGTAGAGCCCAAGGAGTATTGGTGAGAGGGGGCATTCTTACTTCACTCCGATGTGCTCTCTATCCAGTCTAACAAGCTCGTAGGGGTCTGTACTCTCCCTATGACTAACTCATCATCCCTTAGGTCATCCCTCTAGGGGCATGCACTCTTCCTCTGATTGACTCATATTGGCTCATCATCCCTTAGGTCATGTGTCTTGGGATTTGCATCTCGTGGAGTCTCCTAATCATGCAGGTTGATGGGACTATGTCAAAGGCCTTTCAAAAGTCTATAAGGCAGGCATAGACTTTCTGGGATGTTGATCTTGCCTCCTCAATGACGACCATAGGGTGAAGATCTATGTGGTGGGGTAGAATGCTACCTTCGAAAAGCATCCTATCCCAAGCTCACTACCCATGCACCTCTATGTAAGAGCAAATTTCTCTCTTTAATACCAATCCATAGATCTTGTTCGGTGTGTAGATAATCATGGGGGTGCAACAATTCCCTATATTTATGGGATCCCCTACTTTCCAAGTTCTGCCTGCCTACCCTTAAAGTATCCTTCTGTGGGGGTAGGCAGGCAATTTCCTTGGTAGCCCCTTTCATTTCTATAGTGATGCAATGGTGGTGGTCCTCCAATCAAGGAGGAAGCTATGGCATACCGCATGGTTGAAAATTTGTGCCAATATCGGAGTTAAAACCTCATGCCCATGTGCAAATTGCTTAGTCCACAACCCCTCATGGTTCTGGGCTCTCCACTTGTGGAGTAGGCATAGTGCAGCTCTCACATTCTCATGACTAACATCTACTCTGACATGGGTAATCTAGAATGGTAGCTTGGATTTCAATTGGCTTAAATTGGTAGCTCCAAGACTGTGGACAATCATAGCTACCAAAATTACATGATGCTAACATGCATGACTAAATTAGCTCTAAATAGTAAGGAGAATCTAATCCACCATGGTAGAGGACATGCAAGTCTAGGAGTACAATTACCACGATGGAGGAGATGAGTGATGGACACTGAGCTTAACAAGCTCTAAAATTATTGTATGAGGAGCACCATGTAATCCACTGGGATCTTGTAAGCTTGGGAATTAACTGACCTTTGATGGCCAAGAAATTTCCCCGAATGCCAATATATTTCCTATGGATTACAATGATGTATATGACTAGCTTCGATACTTGAATGTGGCTGGTTTTGACTTCATTGTGATTGACATGGGCCATTTCACCTACACTTTAATTGTAACCATCACTATGGTTGATGGTGCCATTTCCTCTACCCAAGAGCACATGTAGTGCCATGTGTTCCATAGCATGAATTAGCATGGAGGTTGTAGTAGATAGCTATAGCTTCCATATCTACATTAGTTGATTTGTGTGAGGAGCACCATGTAATCCACTGGGATCTCATAAGCTTGGAAATTGACTGCCCTTTGATGGCCAGGAAATTTCCTCAAATGCTAATATATTTCCCATGGATTACAATGATGTATATGACTAGCTTTGATACTCGAATATGTTTGGTTTTGACTTTGTGGTGGTTGACATGGCCCACTGCAACTATAATTTAATTGTAGCCATCACTGTGGTTGATGTATGCCATTTTCTCTACCAAGAGCACATGGAGTGCCATGTGTTCTGTAGCACCAACTAGCATGTTGGTTGCAGTAGATAACTATTGCCTCGGCCCTCCATATCTACACTAGTTATTTTGTGTGAGGAGCACCTTGTAATCCACTGGGATCTTGTAAGCTTGGAAATTGACTGGCCTTTGATGGCCAGGAAATTTCCCCGAATGCCAATATATTTCCAATGGATTACAATGATGTATATGACTAGCTTTGAGCCTCAAATGTGTATGGTTTTGACTTTGTGGTGGTTGACATGGGCCATTGTAGCTACACTTTAATTATAGCCATCATTGTGGTTGATGTATGCGATTTCCTCTACCAAGAGCTCATGGAGTGCCATGTGTTCCATAGCACCAACTAGCATGGTGGTTGTAGTAGATAACTATGTGTCCATATCTACACTAGTTGATTTGGCCAATGCGATGGTTGACTTCGGCTACTGCAAGTTATTCCAACTACCATGGTGGTTGGTGAGACTGGTTTTGAGCCTATTTCCTGCATTAAGAATAGTGTTTATGGCTTCAAAGATGCACGATTAGTGCCACGAGTTCCACATCAAGGACCCGCACCATGGGTAGTAGATTAACTATACCCTCCAAGTCCACATGGATGCTACCATTGCATAATAAATCTAATGATGAGTTGGTGTAATAAATTATCTACTGTGAGATGGTGGCTGGTAATAATTTTGCAATGGTGAGAATTGGGGCCCTCCCATATGATAATGATAACATCGTGAAATAATTCTGACAAGTGCATGGGCTATTCCACATTAGAAGAAGAGAAACAAGGAGGAAACTTGCTATGGTTGGCATTGAGTGATATGAATCAAGAGTAGCAAAGAGGAAAATTTCCCATAAAGGTTTCCTTTGTGGGTGTAGCAAGAAACTAGTAGATTCCATTCTGTCAACTCAACAGTAAGAAACTACATCATTAATTCCACAAGGAACTGGTCACCAAGGATGAACTTGGATCATGAGTGCCCATCAATTCCACCGGCGTCAACAATTCATGGATATGCCTGTGAGTTCCATCGATTTATGTCAAGAACTAACACTCTCCCCCCTTTCTCTAATTAATGCTATATATATATATATATTTGAATTACTTTTAGGTCAACAAATTTAAAAGGAATTTTAGTGGCTTTGCCTTAGAGCAACCTAAGGTTAACAAACGTTAAAGACCATGTTTAGGCAAACCTCTTTGATCTCATGAATGATGCCAAGTGGCTTAATGAGACTTTTAAAAGATAGGGTGGCAATTTATCACTATCGCCATGCTTTAATAAAAGGAAGAGTCATAGAGGTAGTGCTTATAAAAAAAGGTGCCCATTAACAACTACTTTCTAAAATGGGTAATGCCCTTTCTTGAATGAAAGGAAGAATAGTTGACGCAGAATGAAACAAAGGCAACCTTTAATGCCCATTAAGAACTTATAATCGGTTATGGTTAGGGTAAACAAATTAACACAATACTTAACACTACACTCATGTTTAAACAAGGTGGCAAAACTAGTATGGCCCTACTTTTAATGACGCTTTTAACGAAATGAAGAGTAGACGGATAGAAAAAGAATACCAAGCTAACTTAACATTTTAAAGCATTTAAAATGCTAATGACCTCTTTAAGAAAGTCAGCTTAATCAACTACAAACAAAAAACATGGAAGGCCCTTTGCATAAAAAAACCAACCATCTTCCCATAGTCCCTAACTCGTCCCTTAGCAAGCCCACAAAATCATGTGAGAGAGAACATTTGACCGAAAAATTCCAACTTTCCATAGGCCCTTAGTAGGGCTTAAAAAAGCAAAAGCAAGAACAAGAGGGGATGACAAGATGCATAGAAAATGCCCGTGGGAGCAAACAACCGCTTGGCCCGTGGAAGATCGATGGTGACAAGGTGACAAGCATTGTGAGAAAGAAAGATTGATGATAGGTTGGAGAGGGATCAAATGATGAGCTAAGAGCAAGTTCCCACACCATCGCCAACGCTCAATTCCCAGCGGTTCAACGCCAAGCCAGGAGACGTTCCCGTGTGTCTGATCTCAACTCCGCGCCACTTGCAACCCTGTCCATGAAACCTTTGTTTGAACGAATGAGCCGGTCCAGTCGATGGCTGCAAGCTCCTTTTTGCGATTGATTCTGGCGCCTGCAGTTCCGTTGTGAGCAATGAAGCACCATTGTGAGCAGTGAAGCACCGGGTGGGCAGGTAGTCCTCATCCTAGCACCAAAATGCCCAGTTGGAGAGCGTGAAATTCCGTCTTCAGTAGGGTTGTGGGACGCTTGGTTTGAGCATGGCGATTGGCATTTTCAAGAGTGGGAACGAGCACGGCGTCTGCAATTCCAGGCATTTTCTGGCGTTCCGCTGGCGCGGGAACGCACTCTAAAGAGCGTAAAACCACTCTAACTGATTCCCATACTATTACAATATCTGACACGTAGTCATAATCATTACGAGGCTGACATATGATCATAATCATGACTCGTCTGATGCTACTGCTCCCCTTCGCCCTCCTCTTCACTCCCCATGCAATCGCTTGGGGTGGCGATGGCCATTACATTACCTGCATGATTGCACAGGTGAAATGCAAATTACGTTATCTTCATGATTGCACACACTCAATCGATATTGAGAGCTTAGGATTACACACTCTCGATCACATAATCTGCATGATTGTACGGACTTAATCGATTGAGAGCTTAGAGTTGGAATGGGTCGTGGGATTTTTCGTCATTCTATGCGTAACTGTTGGTTTGCACTTCTGCAGTCTCGTTTTAGCCAGGCTACACTGAAGGCTGTCCAAAAACTACTCCCTCGGTACGCCGGAGGACGTCTTGCAAATCTCTGTTCCTGGGCAGACGAGGTACGTCACCTCGACCAGTGGCGTTGGAGTAGTTCGTTACATTTTATAGAGACACCGGATTTCTTGTGCAACTACGCTTATGCAAGTAAGTTGTCTGGTCAGTCCACCATGACAACACAAGCATAATCTGAGCCAGTTCGATTTGCATTCCAAATGTGCCTGACGTGCAGTATTCTACATTTCGAAGGGGATTGCCATGATCGCCAAGGTGATCGTGATATGTGTTCTGCCGGAGCGATCAACAATTTTACTTCTCAATTGGTCACTTATGGCTCTTCAAAAACGCAATGTACAACAACTATTTTCTTACATGTTCTCGTGATTAATTGGATTAGCCTGTTACAATTGGTGCCGTTATTTATTCACGTTTGGAACTTTTGTGGTTTGCAGACAACCTAACGGAAGCGCTGCTATTTCTTTCTCATGTAGTGGCTGATATTCACCAGGTTTTCTTCATAAATTTCAGGATGCTATCTGTCATGTTTTTCTCCACTTACATTCTATACGTCAGCCCTAGTTCAATTTGGGAAAAAATATAAGCAGCTTATTTAGGCTTTGGCATCAAATAGAGCATTTCAAGATTGGATTATGGGAAGGGGAAAGAACGATGTGCATGGACTGTGTATACAGCTTTGTTTGTAGGCTTGCCAATTAAACACAAGCCAAAACGTTTCCATTCTCTGGAAATACCAAGGAAGTTTATCGCTATGACTGTGCGCCATGGAAGTTCACAACCTTGCCTATCCACCGTCATCCTTGGTCTTAGAGTCAGTCCTTCAGTAATCTCTTATATTTCTCTTGCGTCCAGGTGGCTCCAAATCTTTACCTTCTAGATCAGATAGTCAGTCTCATCCAACATCCTTGCCTCACCTAATTTGGGATTGTCTTGCAAGTTGCCATATCACAATATGTCGAATACCTAAAAGAGATTTTCAACCACAATACACTGCCAACATGACAAACGGCATACTTAACTGAAAGCACATTGCTCTCTTCAAGCAAAGGCCTTCTAAAGTTGTCAGAGTAGATCATTGATGCCGTCTACTGGGCTCTGACTTTTAAAACCCGTATGTCAAGATAATGTAAGCATGCAGAGCTCGAAGACCATGCTAGAATAGAGGCTAGCTCGGTAGGCCCTAACCCTTACATTGGAATAATGGGGCCTAGGATCACCAACACTCAAGATTGCAATACTAGCGATGTGTGCACACAAGTAAACTCAGAGAAACACATAGATCTTGAAGAATGTGTATAGCCAAGTAGACAAACACATGTACCTATGATGCTCCAAATAGAGCGAATTGCAGTAAAAAAATGTCCTACTAAGTACCTCGCACCTGCAGCTCTAATAATACAAGTACCCAAAAGGGGGCTGCATGCTGCTAAACTGTCTCCATTCCCCTGCTTGTGTGTGCCTCTTCTTGGGGCTTCAATGGCTCTCAGAGGTGGGATTACAAGGGCCTATGGGCCTTTATTTAGAGGGAGAGAGGGCTTGTTTTCTCCCTCTCCCCTCTACAAATAGGCCGACTCAGCCCTAGAACAGCACCTGTTGACCAGCCTCCTGGGCCGCCTGGCAGATAGGCCCTGGTTCATGGCTATAAAAGGCCCATTGCACAGCCCATCCAGCCCACCATCCTATTTGGCTGGACCACCCCACATGGGTAGGCCGTTCATACAGCCCATGTGGTTGCCTTTCCTGTTGCCCACATGCCTGTACATTATGCACAGCATAGTGCTGCACATCAGCAGCCCCTGAGGCTCCTCTCTTAGATCTGCTTATGTGGCACCTTACCTTGTGCCCACATGCTGGCCCTCTCTCACATAGTTTGCTCCAGGTGTCCTATCCTAGTGTGACGAGTGTGGCAGTAACTCTACTGCAACATTAACTCCATATCCTTTAGGACACAACAATATGTGGACAAGCTGAATTTTGATGCCATGCGCTTCTTGCACTATGATGTCATCCTTGGACAACAATGTCTGTATGACTATGATCCAACAAGCAGCTTTTGCAATCATTGTATCGAGTTTGTCCACAACACTGAACTTATAAAGTTAACTGCCATCAAAGATGCTCCTTCAACACCAGCTAGCACAACATACACACACATAGGATCAACTCAATGGATGAGACATCACCATAGGCTCCAATTGAGTCTTTGAGGCAAACTTTCTTCTAGCATTGGGATATCATTCAAATGGAGTTATGCAGGCCAACCAAGCAAGAGAAAGAATATGCTAATTACAGTCAACCACATTCCAATACATGAGCTATCACCTCAGTATTGGGAAGCTCAGCTCCTCCCTGTTGCACCCCGTCCCTTCTTGTTGCCCCCCTGCACCCTCCCCTCCTTGCCTCCCCCCCTCCCCTTCTCTCCCTCACCTCCCTGCTTGCCCGCTCACCCTGCTTTCTCTTCCCCCCCCCCGCTTTCTGCCTCCTCCACACTAACCCCCTGCTGCTGCTTACCTCAGCGCCCTGCTCTTCCTAACCTGTTGCTAATGCCTCACCCTCCCTCTTACCTCCAAAGACTTTAATAAACTTTCTTTCTTTCTTTCTTTCTCCCTAACTGGCTGCTAACCCCTGCTGCTAACCCGTTGCTAACTTGTTGCCTTTCTCTCTCTCTCTCTCTCTCTCTCTCTCTCTCCTCTCTCCCTCCCCCCCCCGGTTTGCTAAATTGCTGCTTCTGTCCCTCCCTCACTGCTAATTCGTTGCTTGTCCCCCTGCTATTAACCTGCTGCCTGCCCCTCCTCTTCCCGGCTGCTAACCCTCTCTCTCAGCTCCATCCCATCCTCTCGCTCAGCCTATCCCCTTCCTATCCTTCAGCCCTCCCTTCATCCTTATTCTTTCTCCAAAGTGACAGATGGATTTTCAAGTTCTTTGAGTTGGCTTTTCACCTCCGATCGACAAATGGCCACCCATTCAGCCAATTCTTGACCACTTCCGATGGCCACAGGAACTTGCAGGATGTGGAGTTCGAGAGCTCCACCACCTTATTTGCATGCATCCATGGGTCCCACCCTTCCAAGTCATAGGCTAGGGACTGGTGGGTGCTTATTGCCTTAACCTCATACGCCTATCAATCTCTTTCCAAGATTAAGGGGGAGCTCTCCGAAGAGTACCCTTGAAGCTGGCCCAAGCTTTCAGGATAGCAGTCATAAAAGGGCAGGAGGGAGACCTAAGATGGGCTGAGGTAAAAATGCACCTGGTATTATTGATCCAATTGCCATGTGTGGAAGGAGAACAGGACTGTGTGCATCGGATGAAAAAATCCTTCTAAGATTCCTGTCTTGGCAAAAGTCCTACTTGCATAATAAAGCTCTGCTCTGCATGTATGGATCTATTATATTGAGGCCTCCTTCCCAAGTGGGTGTTAGAACATGAAGTCAAGTGTGAAGGTGTCCTAGAGTCCTAGAGTTAGGTGAGCTAGGTGTGTGAGGTGGAGGTCTAGTGACCTCACCTATGATGTCAAAAGATAAGGCTTTAGCCTACAAAAGCATGTACTTGGTGAAGCATCAATCAATCAATATCTGCATCCAGTTCTTGCAATAACTTCTTGTATCTCTTGATTTGAGCTCTCTCTCTCTACAATATGGCAGTCACCTTCAATCCACCATAGTTGTATGTAGTAATCCCTGCATGTCAGCTTCTTCAATTGGTATCAGAGCATGTTCCTGAGAGACCTGTGCCACCTTCTTCTTGTTTTCTGAGAATTTCTGATGCCCTATTTCTGAGAGAATTGCCGCCATCTTCTGATGCCCTATTTCTGAGAGAACTGCCGCCATCTTCTGATGCCCTATTTCTGAGAGAACTGCTGCCATCTTTTGGACAATTTCTGTCGCCACAATTTTGAGAGCTTCTCTACTGGCTGCCTGCTCCAGCCTTGCCATTTTCAGAGTATTTCATCGCCATATCTTAAGCATATCTCCTTCTACTGGCTGACCTACTTTATGAGCAGCACCGCCTCTGAATTTCTGATGTCTGAACTAGCCTACAACTGAAAACTTGCACCGACCTGCTGTTTGGGAGGCAGCGCCTGAGGAAATCTGCCCCATGCTGCTGTTTTTATGCTGCCCCAGTTACCGATTTATTCCACCTATACGTGGCTGGTTTGCTTCTGCCCATATTCAGTTCTGAATTTCAAGCATTTTCTGCCTATGTTCTGCTGTTCATACTAGCAAGGAGACACAGCTGAATTACATTAACTGATGCATTTATAAAGTGTGAATTTTCTGCTCTCTCAGCTCTCTAATCTGTTCAATACAGACACCTCATGGAAACTTGGCAGTGAATTCCACTCTGGATCTTTCCTATGACGACTTAAAAGGATGAAGCCTCAAGAACTTCAGCATTGGTTTGCGGCCTTTCCATTTCATAAGGAAGCTCTTCATTTGATGCTTTTCTACTTTCAGGGTATATACCATGTGGCTAAACGCATTGCTGCCATTCGAAATGTTTATACATGGAAACCGCCTCAGCAAAAGACCACATATCACATGCTACGCATCCTTTTGTTGATTCAATTGTGCGTAACAAGGGGCAATTGGCTATGGCACTATGTTTTCCCTTCACTGGAAACATGCAAGCAATCAGACTCAATGGATCACGCTGCTTTGCCAGCAGGTCCTCAAGGAATTCGATGAGGATTCCAATCCAATAAGTTACAAATATCTCACACAGATTTCAGATCATTTAACAAGCCATGCTACAACCGAGAGTGCAGTTGTCAATGTGTCATGGGTACTCTGCCCTGGGTAGTTCCCCAAAAAATGCTTGTAATAATGAGTGGTGTCCTTGGTCAATAAAGGTTCTTTGCCTTGGATGGTCCTCCTAAAAAGATGTATTAGTTTTCCTGTTCATTTGTGTGTGGCTTCCTACCACTTCATGTTATGAAGCCATGGGGGGATGTATTGGAAGGAGTCCTTCAATTGATGAGTTCTCCATTGTTGAGCCTCTGAGCCATGCTTGGTAGAGCCTTTGAGCCTATTGTGCCATGCTCTTCAGCCTGTGAGCCATGCTCTTGTTGAGCCTCTGGGCCATGCTTGGTAGAGCCTTTGAGCCTGTTGTGCCATGCTCTCCAACCTCTAAGCCACACTCTTAGTCTTTTGCATCCATGCATGTTGGGCCTCTGAGCCATGCTAGATGAGCCTCTGAGTCTGTTGTACCATGCTCACTAGCCTCTGAGCCATGCACTTGCCTCTAAGATTGCATAGGCTAATAGTTGGATGTTGTCATGGATGTGGCTTCTCTCCTCTATTCTCTCACCTCACCTTCATGGGGGGGTGTTAGAACATGAAGTCAAGTGTGAAGGCGTCCTAGAGTCCTTGAGTTAGGTGAGCTAGGTGCGTGAGGTGGAGGTCTAGTGACCTCACCTATGATGTCAAAAGATAAGGCTTTAGCCTACAAAAGCATGTACTTGGTGAAGCATCAATCAATCAATATCTGCATCCAGTTCTTGCAATATCTTCTTGTATCTCTTGATCCAAGCTCTCTCTCTCTACAATATGGAAGTCACCTTCAATCCACCATAGTTGTATGCAGCAATCCCTGCATGTCAGCTTCTTCAGTGGGGATGATCAAAGTCTCTCAAGCCACCCTGGCTCTGATGTCTGCCAAACCATCTAGTCTACTCCGAAGTAAATTCCTTATCGAACTTTTGAGCTGAGTGATACAATCCCTAGAATGGCACAAACAAGAGCAATCAAACTATGCCGTGGCAAAAAATATATGTTTAATCACCACCACCTTGGAAGCAAGGTCAAGTTTCCTCTTGATACTCTTCCAAAGGAGCTTCCTCTTGATACTCCTCCACAGGGGCATTGTGAAGGAGAGATGCCCACACCGACCTGGCAACTTAAGCAACTGATAGAAACATCCCTTTGTATCCAAGTAAAACCAAAATGAGCCCTGCATCAATTTGCTGAATTATCCTTTCACTTCCTTTGATGCAACGTACTAATTGTAGCCTACGATCATCTGGAAGGTTTTTGGAATCCATCCAAGAACCCACAGAGGAAGACGGATCTCTCTCCCATCTAGACCATTACATATAATGAGAAGTACCAAGTGGTCTACCATGATCATCAAGTATACTGTCCTTGCACATCCCATCTAGACCATTACATATAATGAGAAGTACCAAGTGATCTACCATGATCATCGAGTATACTGTCATTGCACATGATAGGCTGCCTATCAATCTCTTTCCAAGAGGAAAGGGAAACTTTCCGAAGAGTACTTCTGAAGTGATCCAAGCTTTTGGGATAGTAGTCATAAAAGGAGAGAAGGGAGCCCTAAGATGGGTGGAGCTAAAAATCCACCTAGTACTATCCACCCAATCTCCATGTGTGGAAGGAGAACATGGTTGTATCCATCTCTCATCCATCTAATTAACAAATGCTTCCAAGCTTCCTATCCTGGAAAAGTCCTATGACCACCACCTTGCATAATACAGCTCTACTCTCAAGTCTGTATTACATTGAGGTCTCCTTCCCGCGTGGGGAGATAAAAGCCTCCCAAGACACCCTAGCTTTGGTGTCCACCAAAATGTCTACTCCATTCTAAAGAAAATTCCTTATTGGAATTTTGAGCTGAGTGATACAGCCAGCAATAAGAACAAACAAACCATGCAGTGGCCAGCAGTACGTGGTTGACCACACCACCTTGGAAGCAAGGTAAAGTTTGGCTGTGCTCCAAAGAAGGAGCTTTCTCTTGATACTCTCCAACACAGGGTCGAATTGCTGCAAAGGAGAGATGCCCACACCAACCTGGCTGCCCAAGTCATTGACAGAATTACACACCAACCTGGCTGCCCAAATCATTGATAGAATTACACTTCTGAATCCAGTAAACGAAATTAAGCCCCCCCAAACTGGAGTATCTTGGTTACTAATCCAAAAGCCATTGGATTTATTTCAATTAATGTATGCACTTGCTGCATAGCAAAATCTAAGGCTCCTTGAAAGAAGTGATGTGAGGGTAATGAAAGGCCAGTTGCTGATTGTGATTCGTTCTAAGGGAACTGAACGACTTCTTTGCGATACGTTCTTGTTGTTGTGATCATTTGTTGATTTGATTGTGGGATATTTCCTGAGAAGAAGGCTTGAGTGACGGGCTAGTTCACAACAATGGTTTCACGATCGAAGGGAAAATGTTCTTGCTATTGAATTGAAAGGTGCTCCTATGTCATTCTTTGATTGACTCTGATTTCCCGATAGTAAGAGAGAAGAACGACTTACCGCTGGTGTCTTTTGTCCGTTGGTGTGGTGTGAGAACGATCAGTATGCCAAATGATTGATCGAATTGCGTTGAGTCAAGAGTTACCGTGTCAGGTTGCTGGCTGAATTACTAGATTTGAGAGTTTATTTGAGATTCTCCTTGGCTGCTCTTCCGAAGTGATTGGATGGTGATAAGGCAGAGGCAGTTTAATGCAGGCGCTGATTTGTCTATGGATCTACCTACGACCACATGATTGGTGGGTTGCTGAGTTGACGAGGAAGCTTGATCGCTGACTTGTGTACATCATTAAAAGAGTTTTCTTGTTGGCTCCATGTGCAATTTGGTCTGAGACAAGAAGACATTTGTGAAGCTGTACGTGGTTGGTTCTTGATGCAGGTACAGAGAGACTTTTCCCAGTGAGTTGTGGGTTCATTGCCTATATTTTTCTGTTTCTTGTGCTATCAGAAGGTGCTTGTGGGTGTTACGTTATCCTGAGATTGCTATTTTTTTTGGGATTGGTGGTTCGTGGGCTTTCTGCTTTGTGTCTAGGAAACATTTCAATGAGTTTGTGTTTGGCATGATTCTTGTAATTTGGGATCCATGCTCTAGATGGTGTGCTAAGCTACTGTCACTTGGAGCCAGAACACATTGCAATTCTGATTCCATGATTGGCCCGGCCTCAATATCTTCCAGTCTGAAGATTATTTGTTGTTTTTTAGCCGTGTTCCTCTTTTGTTTTATCACCGCCTTCCTGCATTACAAGAGGGACACATGTGTTTACTTGCATGATCTTGATCACATATTTCTTCAACCTCAGACCATTGACTCTATTCTTATGCAACATCCCATCCCAATTAGCTAGTTGATAAGATCCATTTGGGTACTTCTTCACTACCTGATATGGTCCTTCCCACTTAGTCACAAACTGTGTCTTGAAAGTGAAATCCAACTTACTGTCATATCTTAGAACTAGATCCCCTTCTCTGATATACTTATCTTTGTACATCAGATTGACCCTCCTTTGATTTGCTTCTTGAGGAGCAACATAATGATCCAGATCCACAGCCTTCAATTGGTCCAGTTGTGCTTCCTGCAAACTTAATAACCTATTTGCATATGCTGAATTTGGCTCCTCATTCATCTTCATAAAAAATTGAAGGGCTGGAATCTCCGCTTCAATTGGCAAGAGAGCTTCTTTTCCATACACCAGATGAAAAGGAGAAAACTGTGTACCTTGTTTTACAGCGACACGATATGCCCACAAACACCATGGTACAGTGAGGTCCCAACTTTTCTCATGGGTTCTTATCATCTTTCCCATAATGCCAGTTAATGTGCCATTGAAATACTCATCCATAGCATTGCACTGTGGATAGTGAGGAGTTGCATACCTATGTTTGATTTTTAGTTTGTCACAAAGGAGATCCATCAATTCACTTGTGAACCCAAGTCCACGGTCAAATACAAGCTCCAAGGGTACACTGAATCAGCAATAGATATCTTCATAAATAAGCTTACTCCTTTGTGGACACGCCATTTACTATTCCCAAGGGTTTAGCCCGTGAATCATCGGCAAGGCGTATGTTAAAATTAGCTTTTTGCATTGATGGGAGACCCCATTCTTCGTAGAGCTCCTTTGATAGGACATTTACACCTGCTCCACCATCCACTATGGCTTGGACTTCATTATATGCCTTGTGAATCAAAGGCACAGTAATGTTGTGTATGTCATCTCTCTCACCCATCCACACAGGGATATCTTTGATGTTGTTCATAGGTGGAGGAGGATTTGCGAGCTCAATCCATCCTTTGAAACTCTCCCAGAGATTGGGACAATTTCGTAGGAGGATTCTGATGGGAATTGACACAGGGCAACTCAGGATGCTAGAGAGTGTGGCTCCTTCAAGTTGACGTGGCGGTACATTATGTTGTGGAGTCTATTGTTGGAACAGAGGCTCGAGTACAGTATCAATACTTTGTGGGGCCAAGTCATGGATTGGGTCTTGAGCTTGTTTCTTAGCCTCAAATTGAGCTTGCTTCTCAGCCTCAAATTGAGCTTGTTTCTTTTGTACCCATTGTTGAAGTGCTTGAAAACGAGCCGTCTCCACCTCTACATTTGGGTATGGAGCTTCTTTTAAGGCTCGGGAGTTAATGTGGACGAGCTCGACTGCTCATTGCTTGGCGGAGGTGGAGGCACTTGTGCTTTCTTTTTAAGAAGTCGCTTTGGTTGGATTGGAATGTTAGGGTCCTTGGTAGCCTCTTTTTGTTGGCATGTAATTACATTTAAAGGTTGTGATATTACACTTGCCGGACCCAGACTTTGATGGTCCAACCCAATGATGCCGATTGGGACATCAGACTTAACCTCTGATTGTTGTGGGACTTTATTTTTCATGGGACAATCCATACAGGCATGTCCTATGCCACAATCTCTGGAGAGTGGTTGGAAAGTAGCGGGGCTACCGCGATGAGGGCACTTTGCGATCCAGTGATTTTCTCCACAACTGTAGCACTTGATTGATGCCCTATATGTGTTGGGACGTACTTGATTTGCATAAACTGGTATTAGACCCTCTGCACCTTCTACATAGTACACTAGGTACTCTGTTTCATACTCAAATGACGAGTCTACTTCCTCGGCTTGTAATTGATGTATTGGAACTGCTTGAGGAGCTAGATTTGGTGCTCTTGGATATGATCATGGATTCAGATTCCTGAGTAGTTGTGGGACTTGTGTCTGAACGGGAACAGGATTTCGCCTCGGAGCTGGGGGCGCTTGTACAAGTGTTGGTTGCCTGTACACTGGCATGGGTGCTGCTTGGTATTGTTGAGGTCGAGGCGGGTTGTTGCGCATGTTGAAGATGCAACTGTTTTCATCATGGCCACCGACGACGCAGATATGGCACCACAACCTTGGTGGTGGATTGCTTGTGCAGTGATCCTGGCTCTTAAGACCGGGCACTCATTTGCTGTATGATTGGCCATGCAGTGTGGACACCAGACATTTTCTCGCCGTGGATATGTCTGAGTTGGCGGCTGAGACAAGTTAAGTTTTTGTTCCATGGCCTGCATCATATCTTCTTTCAGCTTCATGGTCATGGCCTCTAGGCGATCTTCATTTGATGTTTCGGCAGTGGACTTTGATTTGCCCTTTTTTGAGTGCTTATCTTGTGCACTAGATCTGCCGTCATCACTGCTAGTGTCAGAGTCAGTCATGCCATCCTCGATGTTAATGGTTGCCGCATGAGCAGCACTGAACGTTTCATAGCTGCTAATCTTTTTCATATCCTTTTAGATTTTCTTTCTTAGTCCTGCAATGAACCAGGTCGTGAGGTACTTTGCATCTGGGCATGGGTCACATTTGGCGATTAATCTTTTCATTTTGCCCAGGTACGTGCGTATATCTTCTCGACGGCCTTGTTTGATCTTGCTTAGTTGGAGAGCAAGATCATCTTGTAGCTCTCCGTTTGAAAGCGTCTTTTAAATTTTGTTTGAAGCAAGTCCCATGTGACTCGCTCTTTCACTAGAAGGTCTAGGTACCAATCAGACACTTCATCAGTTAAGGCCATGGGAAACCAAGCCAACTTCGTTTCATGGGATTGATCTCCACCTGCTCGGCATGCGGCATCAAAATGCTAGATGAATTGGGCTGGATCTCCCCTACCATTATATTTAGGAAGTTCCAGCTTTCCCAAGGATGCCTACCTTGATTGCTATTATTTCTTCAATTAAAGAAATTGCTAGCCTCTACATCGAGGTCAATATCCCCATCATTGTCGCGACGGTGTCCAGCCATGTTGTGGCGTGGAGGAGTTAAAGAGAGTGATTGAATTTTAGGGGAGGATTTGGAGTAGAGGATTGTCGGGGGCGATGGTTGCAACAGAGTTGTATGCAGATTTGGCGAGTGTTGGAGTTGGAGGCATTGGCCGAAACGTAGCTGCATGCAGATTGGGTGAGAGTTGCAAAGAGTGTATCTGTCGCAAGTGCAGGTGTTGATGTAGTTGTGTTTGAAGGGTTAGAGTGGTGTTAGTGTTGTAGGGACCGTCGTGTTAATAATGTGCCCAAGATTATCCCACGTGTGTAGGGAAATGTGCATGTGCAGATTGATCGTCAATCGGAGGTTACGGCATAAAGATACGAGTGGATTAGTGCGAAACGAGGCCCACACGGGGGCGTGAATGAGCGAGTGCTAGAAATGCCAAAATGGTGTGCAATGGGCTGGAAAAATACCTCGTAGTGTGGTGTTTTCGTGTGTGAAATCATGGTTCAAACGGGGTCCAGTTTGGGTCTCAAATGAATGAGTTACGAGGGGTTAAAGAAGGGGGAAAATGGACCTTTTTTGTGTGTGTGTGTTGGGGGGGGGGGGGCCTTGGTCTTAAGGTTTGGTGTGAATGGGCTTTAAGTCTAACTGAGGGATAGTAATTGACCCAGCTCAGTTGATCTAACTGGCTTAGTTAGTCTAACTAACCTAACTATCTAGTTAGATGCCTAATAGTTAGTCTAACCTAATCTAGTTATGGTTAAACAGACTGCAGCTAACTAAACTACCCATAGTTAGTTGAGCTAACCTAGTACAATCAAACTAACCTAACTATCCAGTTAGTGTAACTAACCAACAGTTAAACTAACCTAATTGCAAGTAACTAAACTAAAGTTAACCTAACTAACCTAGGTTAAAGCTAACCTAACCTAGGTTAATCTATCCTAACTAGGGTTAGTCCTAGGGTTAGGTTAGCTTAGGTTTGTTGTTTTAAAAAAATAAAATAAAAGTAGGGGGGGGGGGGGCGTCGCACGGCCGATAGGAGGCTGTGAGGGGGGGGGGTATTTTCGTGAACGGGGGGGGGGGGGGGGGGGGGGGGAGTAGGGAGGTGTGGAGTGGAGGGGAGGGGAGGGGGGAGCATGCGGGCGGTGAGGGAGGTGTGGAGTGTGAGGCGAGTGGTGGGGCGTTGTGGAGGAGGTGGAGGCGGAGCGCGGGGCGAGCGTTGCCTTGTCGACAAGCGTCGCTGCCCATCGCAGCAAGGGCTTTAAGCCCTTGCTTAATAGGTTAGATTGTAGGGTGGTTTAGTTTGTGGAGCAGCCGGCGAGGGGGGGGGTAGAGAGAGAGAGAGAGAGAGAGAGAGAGAGAGAGAGAGAGAGAGAGAGAGAGAGAGAGAGAGAGAGAGAGAGAGAGAGGGGGGGGGGGGTAGGGAAAAAGATAGAGAAAGAGAGAGAGAGAGAGAGAGAGAGAGAGAGAGAGAGAGAGAGAGAGAGAGAGAGAGAAATTTTATTAGAGTCTTCAGAAGACCGATGGGTCTATGAGACTGAAAAAAAACCTGATACAAAGCATAGTAAGGGTGGAGCTACTAAAACAAGCATCATCACCTATGCTGAATCCTAGGTCTGATCATACATAATCAAATACATCTGAGTGTGACAATGAAAAGAAAAAAAGATTGGAGCGGAGCGGAATCCTCTATATGTCATGTCACCCTGGCTGGTGCATAGCCGGTGATGGGACGCTGGCATCCATCAAGAGGTGCCGTGCGTCTCGGTCTCCTAGATGAGGCTCGACGCAAGACCAGAGCCACCGTGACTCCTATGGGACGTATCTCAAGTCTAACAATGATGGGAGGTCCCCTAGAGTGATCAATGTCCCCTCGATGTCTCGTGTGTCATGCTGCGGTGGTCAGGTCGAGGTCTTTGTCACGTCTGCGGCTAGAGACTGGGCGATCAATGTCACTCAATGGGAAGAACCCTGTGATCCTTCTCTAAGAGGTGTCTAATGATGTGGCCAAGCCCTGACGTTGCCTAAGTAAGTACTCTCTATGTTGGACCCCCTCGTGAATGAAGGCCGCGAGGCATCTCTGATCTGGGTAGGCGAGGAATCTGGAAAGGAGCCCGGAGCCGCCTTTGAAGAGGCAGTGGTAGTAGGTAGCAACCTTGGATCTCGTAGTATACTGGGCACCTGAAAATAAAATTCTCCTCCAGCTCAACCTCTTGACAGTCGCACAATATGCATATGCGATGCTCCCTAGGGATCCCCTCTGCTCTACCGCTCTCTATGCGGAGACAGTGTGATGATACCCGAAACTGTTCGATGGAGATCCATAGTGAGTAAGGCATATGAAGCGTAGTGTACCTAGGTGGTGTGATGAATCCCTCCTTTGAAATACGAAGATAGTAATCTCTGTAGAAACTCAGCTTCACTGGAAGCTCCCTCGGCTCCAACCAGGTCCTAAAGGTGTGTAGTTGTAGGAGATGCTCTCGAATGACCTGGTTGGCCAATCGAGATGATGGGTGGGAGTACCAGAGGGGCATCTAAACTGTACTGAAAGGAGGTATCCTATTGATGTGAAACCCTAGTCTCACAAACCATCTGTGAGTTCGTGCATACCGGCATCGCTCATCTCCCTCTGCTACCAATCTCATGGAGGAATCGAGAGCCAACCATGGCAACCTCTGCCTCCCTGATGTGCAGTCCCCATATGATCTAACTCGGTATAGATATGTGATGGTCTGAAAGGCTGCATCTAGCTGGAGGGGAGAAGCACCAAACTCGGCCTGAATGATGTGATGTGGTACAGATGGTTTCCCCCATATCATCTGTGAGAGCATGAGGAGCTGCAAGCGCTCCACCCGTGCCCACTCTATCTCTGACATGTCAGGTCCCCAACAAGGGCTGCCATACATACCGGCTGGTCGGACCAAGGAGTCGAAGAGAAGAGCCTTGGTTTGAGGGTCCTAGAAGTGGGAGTGGAAGCATTGTCTCTCTAGCCGAGCCAGTGAGGTGTATCTCCTACTCAGCCTGGCCTGCATTGCTAGTCTCATCGTGAAGATCGGGCCGGAGAAGATGACCCCCAAGTAAGTGTATGAGGATATGATCTCAACTGGTGACCTTCGAAAGTGAATTGCTTCCGTTGCATGTTTGGTCGAGAGGTGTTAAAGATCATGACCTTGGTCTTGCCAAGGTTGACCTCTAAATCATGGGATAAACAAAAAGCCTGCAGTGCATCCAGGTGTCTTTGGAGCCCCTCAGGTGTGGACGACAAGAGTTCCACGTCATTTGCATAAAGAAGAATCCTGATGATGATCCGAGCAAGTGAGCAACCAGTCCCTCTGGAAGCCCCCATGAAAGTCTCAAGCTCATCGATGTAGAGGCCACCAAACAGGGTTGGTGATAAGGGACAACCCTGTTTGACCCCTATGGTACTCAAGATCTCATCTGTCCAACCTGCGCCTGTCTGAGACTCTCTCATCAAGTGCCATTATTGCCCAGATGATTTCCTGATCAAATCCCAGTGTCTATAGGCGTGTGATGAGACGCGATCTCGAGATACTGTGACAAAGGCTTTGCGAAAATCCACAAAGCAGCAATATACCCTCTCCTTCGGTGATCTGGCCTCCTTAATGACACTCCTGAGTGTGAGTATGTGATCCATAGTCCCATGTGAGAGAGAGAGAGAGAAAGAAAGAAAGAAAGAAATTTTATTAGAGTCTTCGGAAGACCAATGGGTCTATGAGACTGAAAGAAAACCTGATACAAATCACAGTAAGGGTAGAGCTACTAAAATGAGCATCATCACCCATGCTGAATCCTAAGTCTGATCATAGATAATTAAATCAAATACATCTGGATGTAACAATGAAAAGAAAAGGACTAGAGCCGGAGCAGAATCCTCCGTATGTCATGTCACCCTAGCTAGTGCATAGCTAGTGATGGGACGCTGGTGCCCGTCAAGGGGTGCTGTACGTCTCGGTCTCCTGGACGAGACTCAATGCAAGACCAGCGCCACCTTGACTCCCGTGGGACGTATCTCGGGTCTAAACAATGACGGGAGGTCCCCTAGAGTGATCTATGTGTCCCCTCGATGTCTTGTGTGTCATGCTATGGTCATCGAGTCGGGGTCTCTGTCACATCTGCGGCTAGAGACTGGACGATCAATGTCACTCGATGAGAAGAACTCTGTGATCCTACTCTGAGAGGTGTCTGATGATGTGGCCAAGCCCCGTCGCCTCAGTAAGTACTCTCTGTGTCGGACCCCCTCGTGAATGAAGGCCGCAAAACATCTCTGATCTGAGTAGGCAAGGAATCTGGAAAGGAGCCCGGAGCTGTCTCTAAAATGCTCCTCCGACTCGACCTCCTGACAGTCGCACAATATGCATAAGCGATGCTCCCTAGGAATCCCCTCTGCTCTGCCACTCTCTATGCAGAGCCGGGGGTGTAGAGAGAACGGGAAAAAAGAGAGAGAAAGAAGGGGGGGGGGTGGGGGTGGAGATGGGAGGGGGGGAAGGGAAGGGGGGGGAGGAAGAATGGAGGGAGGGGGGGGGGGGAAGGGGGTGGTGGAGATGGAAGGGGGTGGTGGAGATGGAGGGGAGGGTGGTGGAGACGGGGGTGGTGGAGATAGAGGGGGGGAGGGGATGGTGGTGGAGGGGGAGATGGAGGAGGGGGGGGGGGGGGGTGGTGGTGGTGGAGGGGGAGATGGAGATGGAGGAGGGGGGTGGGGGGAGGGAAGAAAGGGTGGTGGTGGAGGGAGGGGGGGGGGGAAGGGGTGGTAAAGATGGAGGAGAGGGAGATGGTGGAGATGGAGGGGGGGGGGGGAGAATGGAGGGAGGGGGAAAAAAGGAGGGGGGGGGCAATGGAGGGGATGGTGGTGGAGGGGGAAATGGTGGAGGGGGAGGTGGTGGAGATGGAGGAGGGTGGGGGGGGAAGAATGGAGGGAGGGGGGGAAAAGGGGGGGGGGGGCAAGTGGAGGGGATAGTGGTGGAGGGGGAGGGGGAAAAAGAAAAAAGAAAAAAAACTTGACGGAAATCCAAAGGGAGAAAGAGATGGTCACCTGAACGCTGTCCAAGTCGTTTCTCGATGTAACGGGATTGTTGAGGATCAATGGATGGTGGGTGGATGGCTAGGTTATCACTACGAGATGGGCTCGAAATAACTTACCATGTGAGGATGGGAGTAGGGTGGTGGTCAATGGAGAGGGAGGAGTGTCTTGCGTGGGGCTCAGAATGGGGAAGAGGATGGAGGCAAGATGTGAAAGATGAAGAATGAGGGGGTGGAGTGGGTTTTTATAGGAAATGGGTTTAGGTTTAGGATTAAACCCTAAACTCTTCCTGAGCCATAAATTTTTATGGTTAGCTCGGATCGCTCTTCTGTAAAAAGGTGAAATGATCAAAATTGCAAGCTCTACGCCTACGTGTCCAATACCTAGCCTAATTGTTTATCACGTGGCTTCTTTTTAAGAAATAAAGAAAATTTCTTAAGGTTATAACCCAAGGTTGATGCTTGGGGTTGATATGTTAGAGTTGGGAAAAAATTTTACTCTCCTTGCCCTTGAGTGTTATGTTCATGAAAATTCGTAGTAGTTTGTTTTTTTTTTTAAAAACACATACCTGCGTATGTTTACCCGTTTCTTGAGACGCTAGTCTCCCCGACAATGGTGCCAAATGTTGGCACTTTTCCACGGCTTCTGCAGGAAGAGTAGGGTATTCTCAGTATGCAGGGTTCCGAGGCTTTTTGTCACCTACAGATATATTGGGGTTGTCGTTTGTAGTATACGTGTAGCTTATGTGAAGATAGTGGGAGAGAGGAAAGGAGTCTCACTTGCGGCTTTCTCACATGCACAAATGGGGGAATACACACAAAGGTGGAGGCTGAAAACAGTTTTCCTCTTCTTAGTTGTGAAAGCCAAAAGAACTCTAGTACAAAGAAATAGAAGAACCCTATATGTGGGTCTCAAACCAAACTCAACTAACTAAGGTGGCATACTAACTGAGCCACAAACTAGAGTAGATAAGGATAGCTGTCATCCAGCTATTATTCATGGGCGGTGTACCAACCGCATCGCTAGCTAACAAGTCGGTGACATAAATGCACAACAGTCACCCTGGCATATCGCGAGTGGAGCTCGATATCTCAACACTCCCCCTCGAGCTCAATCCCAATTCCTGCACACCAAGCAGGTCTCTGAACTTGCGCAGCTTCTCTGCGCCCAATGCTTTCGTGAATATGTCAGCTACCTGATCCTCTGTGCTGACATAAACTAGATCAATAAGACCTAGTAAAACCTTCTCCCGCACATAGTGATAATGCACCTTAATGTGCTTTGTTCTGGCATGAAAGACTGGGTTCTTTGCCAAGTGTATACTGCTCATGTTGTCACAATAAATGAGAACCGGCCCATCTGTAGACTGATGCATATCATAGAGTAGCTTATGCAACCAAGCTACCTCACATGCAGCCATTGCTGCACCCCTGTACTCAGCCTCTGTGCTCGACAAGGCAACTGTAGGCTGTTTCTTGCTGCTCCAAGTGACTGCAGCACTCCCAAAAGAGAACACATACCCACTGGTAGATCATCTATCAAAAATACTACCAGCCCAATCAGCATCAGTGTATCCATGCAACTGTATCTGAACCCCAGCCTCATAAAATAGTCCATACTGCAATGTGGACTTCACATACCTGAGTATGCGTCTAGCCACATCCAAATGCGGTTTCCTTGGAGCCTGCATAAACTGACTTACCAACCCAACAACATAGCTCAAATCAGGCCTGGTAATAGTCATGTAAATCAAACTTCCTACTATGCGTCTGTACATAGTAGGGTCTTCCAGAAGCTCACCTGCATCTGCGCTCAGCTTCACATTCTGCTCCAAAGGAACTGAAATAGGCTTACAGCCTGTCATCCCATATTTGGACAGCATGTCCAGTCCATACTACCTCTGCAAGAGCTGTATCCCACTTGGTGATCTAATCACCTCAATGCCCAAGAAATAACGCAGCTCTCCCAAATCCTTCATCTCAAACTTCTGCCTCAATAGCATTTTCACATGAAGGATATCTTCATCACTATCACCTGTGATGATCAAATCATCACCATAAATGACCAACAGCATAATCCCTTTCTCTATTTTTCTCACATAGAGTGAGAAATCTGCCTTGGAAATCTGAAAGCCAATAGTGACAAGATACTGTCCTATCTTGTCAGACCATGCTCTAGGTGCTTGCTTCAAGCCATACAAGGCTTTCTTCAACCTGCAAACAAACTCGGGATGAATAGCATGAACATAACCTGCTGGCTGCTCCATAAAGACCTCTTCTTGCAAATCACCATGCAAGAAGGCATTCTTTACATCCATCTGATGTAAAGACCATCCCTTTGATGCAGCCATAGCAATGGCTGCTCTTACGGTTGCCATCCTTGCAACCGGGCTGAAAGTTTCTTCATAATCAATGCCATATGTCTGTGCATACCCCTTGACAACTAATCTTGCCTTGTATCTATTCACAGAACCATCTGCATTGTGCTTGATCTTATAAACCCACTTACAACCAATTGCATTCTTGCCTTTAGGCAAAGGCACCAATTCCCATGTAGCATTAGCATCCAAGGCATCCATTTCTTCATGCATGGCTTTCTCCCATTTTTCATTTTCCATGGCTTGCTCAAAAGAAGTGGGTTCTGGTTCCTGTATCACTTTGACCATATAGGCATAGTGAATGGCTGTAAATCCATCATATTTCAGCCTATCCACAGGATACCTGACCCTGGTAGACCTGTGCAAAATAGGCTCACTTCCAGGTGCTCTCAAAACATCCCTGGTCTTCCTTACTCCAGGTGTAACAACAGAAGGAATACCCAACTCATCATCAATGCTCTGTTCTGAGCCACTGGATTCACCATCCACACAAGAGTGACCTGCATTCACATCAAACATGGGCTGATCTACCTTCTCTTTTCCTTTTTGTGATACCTGCGTACCACTCTCTGCATTGCTTTGAGGGGATTCTCTTGATCTCAATCTGCCTGTCCATGGCGAAGTATGTGAACCACTGGTAGAGGACACTCCAGGTCCACTGATATTTTGTGATTGCTGCTGTGCATTCTGTGCAGCATTACCATTTTGTGCATCTACATCAATCATCACATTTACTGGTTTATACCAGCTGCTCATCTCATCAAAAACAACATCTCTGCTCACTGTGAACTTACGTGTAGAAGGGTTATAGCATCTATACCCTTTCTGCTGCAGAGAATAACCAATAAAGACACACTTCTCAGCTTTTGGATCCAACTTGGACCTCAACTCATCTGGCACATGGACATAGGCAATGCAACCAAAAATCTTCAAATGAGAAATATCTGGTTTCCTACCAGTATACATCTCCTCTGGCATCATGCCATGTATTGCTGCAGTGGGAGTCCTGTTCATTATATAGACTGCTGTAGCAACTACTTCAGCCCAATAATAATCTGGTAGATCTTTTTCATTTAGCATAGCCCGAGATACCTCTCCAATATGCCTGTTTTTTCTTTCTGCAATTCCATTTTGCTGTGGGGTATGACTGCATGAATATTGCTGCTTTATACCATGCTCCTGCAAGAACCTTGCAAACTCATTTGAGAGGTACTCTCCCCCTCCATCTGACCTTAGGCATTTTATTTGCAGGCCTGTTTCTTTTTCAACCATAGCTTTGAAAGCTTTGAAGTGCCCAAACACTTCACTTTTCTTTTTCATAAAATACACCCACAATTTTCTGCTGAAGTCATCAATAAATGTGACAAAATAGTGATAGCCTCCAATAGATGCAGCTTTTGTAGTCCACACATCAGAGAGTGGATTAATTCCAATGGCTTTTTACTCTCTTGAACATGCCTAGGAAAAGGTTTCCTTGCCTGTTTTCCAAATTGACAGGCTTCACAAACCTTGTGCATTTCTGCAACCTTGAATTTAGGCAATCCTGCAACAATATTTTGGGCTTGCATTAATTTAAGTCGCTGTATATTAACATGACCAATGCGTTTGTGCCAGATATCAATATCTGCAACTACACCGGTCCCATGTGCAAACATTGCTGCACTCAATTCAGGCATGTCCGCATCCAACGTAAACATCCTGCCCTTCTTCTTTCCTTTTGCTATCAAGCGACCATTATTTTTCATATCCTCAACAAAGCATCCATGAGGATTAAATCTGACCTGCAAGCCCTGCTCAACCATCTGACCAACAGAAACCAGGTTCTTGGTGATGTTTGGGACATGAAATACATCAGACAAGTATTTCTTTTTCCCATCCTGCATAGACAAAGAAATTTTGCCAATCTGCACAATAGGATGTGCAGTATCATCACCAGTCTCCACAAATCCTGGTTTTTCCATTTTCCTTGCATCTTGCATCCATTCTGCATGACCTGTCATGTGGTTTGACGCACCTGAGTCAACATACCACACATCATTTTGTTCTTCTGTACTTGTCACAGAATTGGTCATATGCTGCACCATAAATACATGCTCATTTCTGTCATCACCCTGCCTGCTAGAAGATGCATAATTGCCTTGCTGCAATTTTCCATTCATAATGTCATTCTGCTTTTTGTAGCAGTCCTTAGCCATATGACCCATTTTGCCACAATAGTAGCATTCAACATTGCTGTTTGCATTTTGGCTTCTCTGCCATCCACCACGGCCTCTTTGGCTCCCCCTGCCTCTAGAGTTACCGCGTCCTCCTGCATAGGACTGGTTTTCTTGCGTTTGCTGCATATTCGGATTTCTACCACGGCCTGCAGATCGGCCTCCTCTACCTCTGCCTCTACCTCTGCCAGCATTTGAGTAGAAGACAGTTTCTTTTGAAGTTCCTGCTGAAGAAGATGCACCACCATTTCTCTGCTCTTCTGAAATTAGAAGAGCAATCAGCTCCTCAAAATCAGGAAATTTTTCACGGACGGCAATGGATGTCCGGAACTGTGCATAGAACATTAGGAAGAATAGGTTCTTCTTCATTTTCTGTAATGAACTCCCAATAGCCTTTTCCCATCAAGAAATTCGTCATTCTAAACTTCCATGCCTGGAAGTTGTTCTTGTCAAGCTTTTCAGTGACCATCTGTGAAAGAGAATCAGATGCCATTACAGAACACTGCAAAATATTCTATCACTGCAAAAAACACAGCTTTTGCCTCACACGGGCAGAACTGCAAAACTGACGAAAGTGGTATTTCACCACACAGTCACTTCCTAGTGACGATTTTGCATCAACAGGCAACAAGCATGAATCTGCAACTCCCAATATCTCTGCACAAAGGCATACGATGCAATTTCTGCGGCACCTTTCCACCGACCAGCCACGCAGTGGTCGCACAGCAAAAAACAGGGCCTTTTTCTGAGTGCCTGCGAAGAACTTCTACCTTCAAAACGGGCCCCGAAACGGCCTCAAAGCATATACTGCGCTCTCGCCACACCGCGAAGGGCGTCTCAATCTGAAACAGTGCACTCCTGCACTTCTGGCTGTGCTACCTGCAGAGATTTGCTCCCAAACTCAAAATAGAAAAGCAACACTGGTCCTCTTACCAGGACACCATGAACTTGGCTTGCTTTCTTGAGCTCCTTACCACGAACAAGGCTCTGATACCATGTGAAGATAGTGGGAGAGAGGGAAGGAGTCGCACTTGCAGCTTTCTCACATGCACAAATGGGGGAATACACACAAAGGTGGAGGCTGAAAACAGTTTTCCTCTTCTTAGTTGTGAAAGCCAAAAGAACTCTAGTACAAAGAAATAGAAGAACCCTATATGTGGGTCTCAAACCAAACTCAACTAACTAAGGTGGCATACTAACTGAGCCACAAACTAGAGTAGATAAGGATAGCTGTCATCCAGCTATTATTCGTGGGCGGTGTACCAACCGCATCTCTAGCTAATAAGTCGGTGACATAAATGCACAACAGTCACCCTGGCATATCGCGAGTGGAGCTCGATATCTCAATAGCTTAGGACCTCGAGTCGTATTCCGGTGAGAGACGTAAGCTTAAGTGTGGTAAGCAAATATAGTGCATGCATGTGTAAAAGGAACACGTATCATCATGGTTGAGGTAATGAAGGCTTTCGTCTTCATTGGGGGTTGCAGGGTTTAGGAGGAGTTTAAGGGTTAGAAGGAGTTCCAAGGTTTAAAAGGAGGTTCCAAGGTTTAGAGAGAGGTTCCAGAGTTTAGAAGAGGTTCCAAGGTTTAAGGTAGAGTACATGGTGGAGAACTTGTCTCCCTTGTAGATCATGGAGGTTAAGGATTGAGGAACTAAGGGTTTAGGGGGAGCATAGGAGTGGGAGAGGAAGAAGATGTAAGAGCATGGGGGAAAGAAGAGAGAGGAGGGAGGAGGAGGAGGAGAAGGGAGGAGGAGGAGGAGGAGGAGGGAGAAGGAGAAGGGAGGAGGAGGGAGGAGGAGGAGGAGAAGGGAGGAGGAGGAGAAAGAGGGAGGAGGAGAAGGGAGGAGGAGGGAGGAGGAGGAGGAAGAGGGAGGAGGAGGAGGGAGGAGGAGACGGAGAGGATGGGTTGCAAGGTTGGAGAAGAGGGGATGAGGAGTTGCAAGGTTAGGACATGCTTTTGGACGTGGAGTGCAAGGAAGCATGGACTTTTGAGACAATTGCTTGGAATACCAAAGTAGAACTCAACACAATGCCCCAAAGAGTTTGGGCTTCATTCCATTATGGGGTATTTATACGAGTTGGAGAGCTTCTCTCTCTACATGTAGGAATTGTAAGACATTCTCTCTCTACATGTAAAACTTGCATATAGAAGTTGCATGTAGGAGTCGCATGTAGAACTCGCATGTAGGAGTTGCATGTACAACTCGCATGTAGGAATTGTATGTAGAACTCGCATGTAGAACTTGCATGTAGGAGTGGCATTTAGGAATCGTATGTAGAACATGCAAGTTGGATTTCTAAGAGGCATTATTTCTAGCCTTATGCAAGTATAAGCTGAGCTTTGTCGCTACTCTACACACACATTCTGTTCTACCCAAGTCCATGTTGGCATAGAGACAACAATAAGAGAGAAAAATGAGGAGGGGATCATTTGTACAAAGAATGGAAAGGTGAGTGTGAGAGAAGAAAGACTTGAGCTTCAAGCTCAATGTTCTATTGAGGATTCTTGGTGAGTAATCTCTATACCGTTTGAGAGTTGGTCTGGTGTATTGTATTCAGCTTAGTAACACCGTGGGGCAATGTCAAGTCTTGTTTTGTCCTACGTCCATATTGCACCATGTTAGTGTATCCTTGTTCTGGTTCTTACAAGCATTCACATAGAATCTTCCCTTGTGTTACCATCTATCTTTTCTTTTTTTGTGCCATTCTTTTCGTTGCATTATCTCCTGTACCATAGTTATTCCATTCAACTAGCTGCACGGTAATCATACAAAGCTACATGTAGTGTTGCATCAACACACATGTCGTGAGTTCCACACATGCCTCGCACCTCGCATCAGTGGCCTCTAACCTCCAGAAATGATTGTTACCCTTCTCAGATATGGGCAAGGGAGGGGAGATGAAGACTGACTCCATCACATTCACTTTGTATGTTGAGGCAAGAGGGAAGAAGAAAGACTCCAATGAAGAGAATGTGTATTCTATTCTTGAGCTACCTCTAAATAGAAGTTGGGGACCATTGGGATATGGCCACTTCTAACCCTAAATACTTCTAATACTTCTGTATAGATACTATTTAGGACAACCCTATATGTTTTAGTAGGAGAGGATAGGAGACTGGGGAAAAGAAACAGCTGTGGTGGCAGGTGGTCATTTAGGGAGAGGCATGAAAGCTTGGGAGACGTTTGCTTGGGAAAAAAGAAAGGTGTAGCGAGAAGAGGGAAAGGTATTAAATGGAAAGCAATGAGAAGAGAGGAGAGGAAAACTAGAGGAGGTATAGAGACAAGAGGATTGCTATAATGGAGAGGGGCCTAGAGGGGTTTATCCCTCAAACTGTCCCAACTTTATAAAACTACATTATTAATAGAGTATTAAGATAGAGAAAATGTTTTGCACCATAGCTACATTAGTATCATGATTTTTTGTTGTTTGTTGTGGCAGCCCTTGCATTTGGGATTTCTAAAGGATTCAAGGGGGAACTCCATCAATGTACAATGGTACAAGCAAAAGCAAACCTTACATCAAGTAAGATTCATTTAAAATACGCTTGGGATTAAGCTAAACAAAAGATTTATGTGGAAGCTACTTCCAATAACTAAACACATTGTTGATACCATTGTGTATTACAAGCATAGATCTTAAACATTTTGAATTTTTTGTAGGTATGGGACGATGCTATTATCCATGGATTGAAGGCAAAACACTACTCAAAATCAAATATTCTTGAAGTAATAGAGGACATAAAACAGAATATCACTGTAAGAAATAATAGGTTTAAAAGTTTTCAGATGCATACATCCATATGCTGGCATGTTGTGTGCTTGTAATTTGTGCAGATTGTAGTGGAATTATTCAAAGTTTTCAAATCCATGGAGTACCCAAAACATTTTTGTGTGAAGGGATAGTGGTATACCTGCATGGTTTGTTGCACTTATTTCTTAACACTCAACACCATCACCCCCATCCACAAGGTAGGGGATCCCATGGACCTGAGTAACTATAGGACTATCATGATTAGACATGTGATGTCCAAGATCTATGCAGCTCTATTGGATGCGTCGGTCAGCCTATTTGCAAAGATGAGAGGGCTCAGAGTAGAGGGTCAGGCCGGTTTCAGGCGAGACCATGGGACTATGGATCACATACTCACACTCAGGAGTGTCATTGAGGAGGCCAGATCACGAAAGAGGGTATATTGCTGCTTTGTGGATTTCCACAAAGCCTTTGACATAGTACCTCGAGCTCGTCTCATCACACGCCTACAAACACTGGGATTTGATCAGGATTATCATCTGGGTAGTCATGGCACTTTATGAGAGAGTCTCAGGCCGAGTTTGGCGGACAAGTGCAGGTTGGACAGATGAGATCTTGAGTACCATAGGGTCAAACAGGGTTATCCCTTATCACCAACCTTGTTTGGCCTCTACATCGATGAGCTTGAGACTTTCATGGGGGCTTCCAGAGGGACCGGTTGCTCACTTGCCGGGATCATCATTAGGATTCTTCTTTATGCAGATGACGTGACACTCTTGTCATCCACATCCGAGGGGCTCCAGTGACACTTGGATGCACTGCAGGCTTTTTGTTTATCCCACGATTTGGTTGGGAGTTTTAACCAGGTGAGATCGAGCTAAAACTGATATCCTATGCCTATGTGGGAGTCATTGACCCGGAAACCACCTGACTTATGCTAGTAAGTCTGTTCTCTATATACCAAAGACAAAGTATCCGGTTGCCAGCCAGCAAGGAGCTGTTTCAAAAGATTCATATAATCCCTATGCCCTACTCCATAGGAAGAGGTAAACCACATGGTTGCATATTAAACACTCCAATGAAGCTGCCATGTCCTTTATGAGAATCTCAAGCACTCATCCTATTTAATCTGAAGTAGTACCAAATGGAACACAAGGTAGTACCAATTGAACATTCGTCCTATTTAATTTGAAGTAGTACCAATGGAACACAAGGTAGTACCAATTGAACACTCGTCCTATTTAATCTGAAGTATTACCAATGGAACACAAGGTAGTGCCAGTGGAAACAAGAATTAGAACCAATTAAAGAAGTACTATGGGAGAGGAAGGCAAGACTCACTAAAGAGAAAGCAATCAACCAAGGAGGAAACTCAAAGTAGAGTAATAGAGACCAAAGCAACGCAGTGCATTAGGAGCGCACGAGTCCACGATACATATGAGCCCCACAAAGCCCAGCCATCACTTATGGTGTCCATTCGTCTTTGATGTGAACCACTACACATGGTGCACGACTTTTGCATGGCTGGATGAAACTAACTGATGACTCTATATATGGACATCTAGAAAGCAAGAAGTGCATGCCTTTCTGAAGAAGGCACTGTTGAATTTAGAAAATCAAAGCAAAGAGGAAGGAGCATCATTCTTAGGCAAGGGTGCATCGACTACTTCCATACTAGAGATCTTGGAACCCATTGCATGACAAATCTCTTACTCCTCACAAAAATGATTCCTTTGCAACCCCCCTAAGTTTTGAGATTTGTGGTGAGATCAACATGCAATTGAGTGGAGATTCTTGAATCCTAGATTATTGATTTCATGGGTCTTAGAAATGTTGAAAGAGACTCATAAGCAAATATATTTGATTAGAGAGGTTACCTATGAAATCACAAAAGATAGTGTAGATTTTGACTCTGTGATAGGAGACGACTATGTATATGGATCATAGTGGTCTCACTGCAAAACATGTGGAAGATATTTTAGGTGGTGGCAAGCCCAAGATCTAGGGGCTTTGAAAGGAGTGAAGGAACATCCTGAAGAGAACATGACTCCACATAGTGTCATCATAAAATGAAGGATGAGTCTGAGTCATGTCCCTCGAAAACACCTGAGGGCCAGTAAGAGATAACCATGCCAATGATCCCCAAGTCATGAAGAAGGGTGCTCTATGAAATATGCAAAGAATCTTGGCAACACCCTTCTAGATCATCCTCGTCTGTCTGCACTCCTAGAGGCAATGCTGAACTGACTCAACTGCTGTGTGGCATCGAGGACAAGTAGGGTCACTGGATCTCCACAAGTTCATTGCAATTCCTCCATGAATAGAAATCCAAAAGAAGAGAGTGATCATTCTATTTCTGAGGGATTTCTAGAGCCTCCTCCAAAAGTTTTTATGCACCTCTGCAGAAATCTAAAACTATCCCAATAAGGAGCTCTGGAGGGCCTCCAACCTCTACTGCTAAGCTGAAGTGGGACCCAGTCTCTGAGATTTCAGCTTAGCAGTAGAGGTTGGAGACCCTCCAGAGCTCCTCATTGGGATAGTTTTTAGATTTCTGCAGAGGTGCATAAAAACTTTTGGAAGAGGCTTTGGAAATCCCTCAGAAATAGAAAGATCACTCTCTTCTTTTGGCTTTCTATTCATGGAGGGATTGCAGTGAACATGTGGAGATCCACATTCGGGGCTGACCCTACTTATCCTCGATGCCACGCAACAGTTAAGTCAGTTCAGCATTGCCTCTTTCGTTACACAATCAGAAGGCGATGCTCTTCTCTCGATGCCCTTCATCAATCCATTCCCACTCCCCTAGGTCCCACTACAAGAACCTGAAGGGGGAACCACCATATAATGAGAGTCTCGAAGACCCAAGTGCTAGGAGAACAGGGTCAAGATCAAGATGCCATTGTGAGTCCATGCCCCACTTCATGTAACCTGCAATCCTAACAGGCTGGAAGGGAACCTCCAAAAGAATGTCATCTGAAGATTTCCTGACTAAACATAGAAAACAAGGGTCTCCTCATGTGCATCCCGCAAGGCAATAACTTGCAAGGGAACATACATCGCCATGAAAGCTCCCAACCAAGTGGACTCTATGATTAGCGTGTCATCTGTATCTATCTACTCCACCTCTATCTGTTGTATCCTGACTGCACTCCCTCTGAGGTGGCCAACTGATAAGAGTCTCTGATCCTCTGGAAGCTTTCTAAAAGCCTTCCAGGCACTTACAATGGAATCAAGTCCCCTCTTCCATCTAGACCACTGCATATAATGTGACACTCCTAATGATCTGCCATGCTCATCTAATATAGATTCATATCACATGACTAGCTGTTTGTCTATTTCTTCGTGAGACGAGGGTGTAACTCTCCGAAGAGAGTCTCTGAAGCTGCCCCAAGCTTTCAGAATGGAATCCATGAGAGGGGAAGAGGGAGATCTAAGATGGACTGAAGTAAAAATCCATCTCGAGCTGTCCATCCAATCTCCCCCGTGAGAAGGTGTAGAATATTGAATGCTGTGTAAGAAAAAATCTTTCCAAGGCTCTTGTCCAGGCATCAATCCTCTCACTAAAAACTTCCAAAGCAAGGCCATACACTGCAAGTTCGGTTCAATAATATTGAGACCTCATTTCCCTGTGGGGAGAATGAGGGTCTCCCAAGCCACCCTAGCTACAACCTCTAAGGTGCCATCTAACCCACTCCAAAGGAAGTTCTTGATAGGTCTCATGAGCTAAGAGATACAACCTCTAGATATGCACCAACATGAGCAAATGAACCAGGCAGTAGCGAATAATACCTCGTTCACAAACACTACTCTGGATGCAAGGTCAAGTCTGGCAGAACTCCAAAAAATAAGTCTCCTGATGTTTTCCAACATGGGATCAAACTGATGTGCTGGAGAGATGCCGACCCCAACCTGGCATCCTAGGTACCTCATGGAAACACCCCTTTGAATCCAAGTGAATCCTATGTCAATCCCCCAGTTTGGAGTGTCCTCATCACTAATCCAATGCCATTGGATTTGTTCCAATTAATATGAGCGCCTGCTGCAATGCAAAACAAATCCAACATGCCTATCATAGAGTCCACTTGGTTGGGAGATTTTATGAAGACGGGTATTCCTTCACAAGTTATTGCCTTGCGGCGGAAGACCCTTGTCTTTGATGTTTAGTTGGGAGACAGACTTCTCAGATCTTCAGATGATATTCTTTTGAAGGTTGCCTTCCAGCCTGTTAGGATTGCAGGTTACATGGAGTGGGGTAAGGACTCTCAGTGGTATCTAGATCCTGACCCTATTTTCCTGGCACTTGGGTCTTGGAGACTATGGTTATATGGTGGTTCCCCCATCAGGTTCTTGCACTGGGACCCAGGGGAGTGGGAGTGGATTGATGAAGGTCACCGAGAGAAGAGTATCCCCTTCTTTCGTTACACAGTCAGAAATGCCAGGAGATTTCAGCTTAGCAGTAGAGGTTGGAGGCCCTCTAGAGCTCCTCATTGGGATAGTTTTCAGATTTTTGCAGAGGTGCAGAAAAACTTTTGGAGGAGGCTCTAGAAATCCCTCAGAAATAGAATGGTCACTCTCTTGTTTTGGATTTCTATCATGGAGGGATTGCAATGAACCTGTGGAGATCCAGGTTCAGGGCTGACCCTACTTGTCCTTGATGCCACGCAATAGTTGAGTCAATTCAGCATTGCCTCTAGGAGTGCAGACAGGTGAGGATGAGCTGGAAGGGTGTTGCCAGGATTCTTTGCATATTTCATAGAGCACCCTTCTTCATGACTTGGGGATCAGTGGCATGGTTATCTCTTACTGGCCCTTAGGTGTTTTTCGAGGGACATGACTCAGACTCATCCTTCATTATATGACAACACTTTGTGGAGTCATGTTCTCTCCAAGTTGTTCCCTTCACTCCTTTCAAAGCTACTCGTGCCTCGGTAGACACATCTTGGGAGATTCTGGCTAGCGTTGCAGCTTGGCATATTTGGAGGTCTAGTGTACGGAGGCGATGGAGGGTTCACAGGTTCACCCTTCCCAGTCTATGGCCAGTATATGGACTGATACTATACACACATTGATGGCCATCTAGGCGAGCATGCAGGGATCCTCCGGAGCAGCTACAACTAGGAGAGAGACTTTTTTCAGAGTTTGGAGAGGATCTATGTTCTTCTCTGAGTCTTCTTTAGGGATGAGGTGGCATTTTCAGCCTCCACCTTGGATTTTTGTTAGCTCCTTTTGAGCTATTTTTCTCTCATGCATGACATGATTTACTCTTGCATTTGATCTTTCACTTGTGGCTTTGATTCATACTTAATGAAGTAATCTTTTTGAAAGTACCAATAAAAGATTTGTGCTCCCAAAAAATCCTATCCATCGTACGATTGAATGTGGCCGAAGCATTTGTAAGCCCCAAGGGCATCACTAAAAACTCATATAAACCAAAAGTAGTCTTTAATGTTGTCTTGTATATATCCTTAGGATGTATCCAAATATGATGAAATCCACTTTTCAAATCAGATCAACCTTGCTCAAGCGGGGTTTTTTTCATACTTAATAGAAGTCTCTTTTAAATCTATGCGGCTGAATACTGTGGAGCCCTGAAGCCTATCCAAAATATCGTCAATATTGGGAATCGAGAAGCGATTCATAATGGTGATATTGTTCAAGGCGCGGTAATCAATACACATACGCCAAGAACCATATTTCTTCTGAACAAAAAATATGGGTGAACAATATGGAGATGTGAGTCAGCCCCTTCTCCAAAAGGTTATTGACCTTACTGACTATTTCTTCTTGCTGCGCCGCACTAACCCTTTACGGCGGCTTATTAGGTGGGCTAATGCCAGGCACTATATCTATACCATGATTCTCTAGCTTCTCTTGGGCGAAAGTTCACCAGGAAAAGTATTAGAAAAGCAATCAGCAAATTGATTTAGAAACCTTGCTGGCTCTTTATCCAACTTAGAGACAGTAGAATTTTCATTGATAGGGGTAGGCTCTTAAGCAAAAACCATGTATGCATAAAGATGATTTTTCATTGCTTTTGAAATGGCAAAAGACGATACAATAGGAACTGACTCTCCTTTCAATTTGGCATCAATCACAGGAGTCTTCCCTCAGTGTGTAAATGTAATTTTTCTCTTGCAGGCTTCTATCACAGCATCTATTTAATGCATCAATTCTATGGCAAACAAAACATCACAGTCAGGTAATGGCATGATATAGAACTCTTCGCTGTCAAAACAAGGCTCTGTATATGGAAACACAACTTCCCAATAATTGGAGTTACTCCGAGATGTTCCATTTACTCCATTCAAAGCTTCCCACGCTTTTGTAGACACATCTTGGGAGATTCCGGCTAGTATTACAGCATGGCATATTTGGAGAGCCAGATGTATAGAGGCTTTGGAGGACTCCCAGGTTCACCCTTCTCAGTCTATGGCCAGTATTTGGGCACATACTATACACACCTTGATGGCCATTTGGGTGAACATACAGGGAACCTCCAGGACTGCTACTACTAGGAGGGTTGTTTTTCTCAGAGTCTGGAAGGATTGTCCTTTCTTCTCTGACTCTCCTTCAGGGATGAGGTGGCATTTTCAGCTGCCACCTGGGATTTTCGTTTGCTCATTTTGAGTTGTTTTTTCTCCTGCTTGACATGATGTACTCCTGCACTTGAGCTTGCTTTGCGGTTTTTATTCATACTTAATGAAGTACTTTTCTTTTAAAAAAATTTAAAAAATTTTGGAGTTACCGGTTTAGTGAGTTTGGGATTAGCCATTTCAGCTTCACACATGGGTTCCATTTCCTCCGCACGAATACCAAGCTTACCTGCAAGTTCAAGGGAGATGAAATTAACATTGGCCCCTTGGTTAAAGAAGATCAACACTGTCTGATCTCTCACTTTGCCCCAAGTACGGCATAACTCTGTATCATCTCCTTGTGGTTTCTCACTTATCACATCTGGCAATGGCCCTACCAAGCCTTCAGCTTTTTGCGACCATCGTTGATGTTACGACAGCCTGGCATAGTATAAACACAGCCAACTACCGTAATCTTGAAGAGTTTAATAAGAAGTTTTGGCAGGCACTGTTACTTGTTAGTTCATATTGACATGTGCCATTGATTGAACAGATTGAGAAATATTGTTGTGGACTACCTAAGGAGATCTATGATTATTGCACGAAAACAAGGGGTCACAAATATGTGACAGTTGATTGAAAATGCAACCACAGCTGATGCTTTATTGCAGGGGAAGTCCAGTGGTTGGAAGGGTTCTAAGAAAGAGGATGTAGGGAAGTCTGAAAAGACTGAAAAGCCAGCTAATTTTGTTGCAGGTAAACACACAGGCAAGGGCGGTGGTCTGAAGATTAAGTAGATGAGTCCAGAAGAGAGACACGCTCTCAAAGATGCTAACAAGTGCTTTCACTGTAAGGAAGAAGCACATATAGCATGTGATTGCCCTAACCGCAAAAGGAGCGAACCTATTGATAATAGATCTGACAGTAGTGGGTCAGCCATGAAGCTGAAAATACATGTTTAGATTCTACCCAAGAGGTAGGTGCATTGTTTTGCAACAAAAGATTCGTCCACCACTGCAATGCATTAATTGGATGACTCAGTAAAATTTCCCCTTGAATAGGCTGCATCAAAATTTTGCAAGAAAGTTAAAGCTTTTAGTCTATCCTGAACACCGCTAAAGGTTTCGAACTTGACAACAGAGCTCTCTCTTTGAAATCCTTAGCTTTTCCCTTCAGAGTTAGATTACCATACACAGGGGGTTTCAACAAAGAATCAGGACAGGATTACTAACATTATGGCTGGCTTTATCACTGCCCACTGCAGCGTTAGGCATGGCAGCCCCCAAAACTTAGCATATTTGGCACACAAGTAGGATTTCTCATCATCCCTTGCATTCCTGCCTGCATCCCTGGCTGCATGCCAACATTACCGTCCATCATATTGGGCTGCATACCCCCTAACATGCCTTGCATTCCTGGAACCCATTGATAATTGCCATACAAACTAGGGCCTCCTCCTGCTTGACGAGTCATAGCCTGAAACACAGAGCCTCCCCCAAAATATCCTGTGCGAGCACATGCACAAGGAAAAGCTTGCTGCCCACGAAATTGGCGATTCTCTCTCCTGGACGCTGCTCACTTGCAACTGACCTGTCTTGGCCTGCAAGCACTTGAACTAGCTGTTTTTGGCCCGTGGACACAATTGGCAGACTTTAATCCCAAAATAGTAAATGGATTTTCACCACTCTTCTGTGGCCACCAGAAAACTACCCCAAGGCACAATTAATACACCAACAAGTGTACAATTTCCCTGGTGTCCATAGGAATTAATTCCCCAAGCCTGGTACACATACCAAAACTCCCCCAAGGTCCAAGGTATTCATGTGTAAATTCAATTACGTTAGAATTTACAAATAAGATCATAGTTGTGACATAAAAACACGTCCTCATGACACGCCCATGCCCAAACTAAATGCAAGAGTTTTCAGTATGCTTTCCATTGCATAGAGGAAGCCATATGCTTGATGCATCAATTTAAAGTAAGTGAAACGTGCACTTGGATAAACGTGCATCTCATCTCTTGATTAAGCAATTGATGATACTTTAAGCTATATGGGGAGTGCCAAATTTCTTCAGCAGGTTCTCAAATCAGCATGTAGGACTCAGATTTGGTGCTGCATATTGTATATATCCTTGTTCTAAAAAATGGGGGATGCGGGAACAAGGTTTCATTATGCAGAACATGCAACCTTGATATGCACAAGTACTATAGAATGAATGCTCCTCTCATATTCCTGCTCTTGTCCTTCCTTGCTATATTAACGCAACCCCCTTCTATAGAATATAAAATGTGTAAGATGTTGACCCACCCACAAGATATAAAGCATACTATTGCAAAACCTAGGAGGGGGTGGTCAATACACCCTGGCTACTTCCCAAAAAAAGGAAAACAAATATATTCAAAAATCTATCCTCTATATGGGCACATAACTTTTAATAGGTGATATCCAAATGAGCATGGAAATGCTGTCCAGAATTGCATAACAAGGGGAAGCAATGGAGGAAGGAACAAAATCCATCAAGTGCCCACAATCAGCGGAAGAGGAGAAGGCATTTTGATGCACGAGATGAATGGGAGTGATCATCCTTTGAGAAAGGGACAAAGCTTGTGAAGGAGTAGCAGCCAAGTTGAAAAGAATAGAAGGTTGCACCTTGGTAAGAATGTTAATGGGCCTATCTCATGGAGCAAAGGTCAATGGGGGGCCTCCACTTGAAGGAAGCACTTGTTGTGCTGAGGGAGGAGGAGGCTAGTGCTGAGACTGGGATGACTGTGGCTGACTAGAATGAAGGGAATCTTGGTGTACTGCGTCTGTAGCTGCAAACCTGCTTTCCTGCACTAAACGCACCCAAAAGTAGTAGTGGTAAAATGTATCACAATGAATAATGCAACAAAGACAACGCCTAATTCACAAGCCATCTTCTCGGGGATTTGTGCCAATACCAACTACAGATACAATGTCCCCATGGATATTCCCCCTATCCAGAATTTACAATTTCAAATACAAAATAATAGATAACCAGCTGTCTCAATGAACAAGAAGTTACCTCTTTGGGATGACTCAAGATACTTCAACTGCAACGAGTTTGGGCATGTTACAAAATACTGTC
Source organism: Dipteris shenzhenensis (assembly GCF_047967505.1). Lineage (NCBI taxonomy): Eukaryota > Viridiplantae > Streptophyta > Polypodiopsida > Gleicheniales > Dipteridaceae > Dipteris > Dipteris shenzhenensis. The sequence goes on along the minus strand of NC_141605.1, from coordinate 40,991,186 downwards.
GGGCTCCATAATGATGCAGAATGCACAGGTTGTGAATTAGGACTCTTCCATCCCGAGCAAGTTGGAAAATGGATGATGGTTGGATCATGGAATCAACAACAATTTATTCATCTATCTAAACTTGTAGTGTTTTTCTTGTCCAAGCTATTGTTTTCCAAAAAACTTTTCTTAATAGATAGTGGAAGCTCCATAATTCTATAGATAGGAAATTCTTTAACAAACTTAGTCTACCTGCAGTCCCAATGCAGCCTCTCAAAGTATACCATGGAAATCAACAGCCACAAATATTTATTTCTCAGTCCAAATCCATAATGCTGAATTCCCAACTGTGCATTGATTATCACTATCCAAATATTTACAATTTAAAACTGCTTATAGGACTAGAGGATTTTATAATTTTCGAACCCAATGTCTGCATACACCTAACCTTCCACTGTTATTGGATAAGATAAATTCCACCACCTCCGGACTTTCAACTCTATCAAGAATTATTTCAGTTGGCCTTGAAAGAAACTATCCTAGATTATGTCACAAACCTTTTGCAAAGCTTCCCGAACCCTTTTGTAGATCCATAAATTCTACAACATCTGCCCTATTTACCATGCCATTGACACACCATTGGCCCGACCAGTCACGATGGCTGTCCAAAGAGGTAATCAAAAGAATTGGAACAGAAGCAAGGATGTGTTTGGTAGATGGCCCAACAAAGACTCATTGAGCCCTCAAGGAGATCAAGGGCTGTAGAACCTCATTTGGTCAAGAAAGAGGATGGATCCGCAAGATTCCTATTGATTTCCAGCAATTAAATGCAGTCATAGATCCAGATGTCTACCTACGTCCTAGAATTCATGATTTGGTAGATAGATTAGGGAAGAGAGAGGTACTTCACATCCTTAGATCTTTCTTTGGGCTATTGGCGAACTCCATTGTGTGGATAAAAATGTAAATATGTTTTCCGCTTGTTGGATGCTGATGGGTAGGTGTGCATAGCTATGTACACAGCTAGTTGTTGATGGTAGCTTTGAGCTATGGACACTCTCATAAAATACTCTACACTGGTGTAGATATTTTCTTGAGAAGGTAGATACTTTGCAGGGACTCTTAGGATATGATGATAGAGCAGTGTGGGTGCATCATGCACTCCAGAGCATTTGGTGTAGGATGACACGTCTTTCATTGTTGTCTTGAGTTATGTTTATCTTGCCATGAGTGGTTCCTGATTTGTAAGTCCTATGAGCAATTATATCATGGGTTGTGGGCTTCAAGATGTGTGATCATATGCGGCAATCAAGCACCCAAAGTTTTGCTTGAAGGTCATGAATGAGGATGTGCTTAAAGCCTAAGGTTTGGGATTAATGGACCTAAGGTTTAAGAAAACCTTTGAGAGGGGTTAAAAAGCATGGGATGATGTGTTGGAAAAAAAAAAGAAGATAAGCCATGCATGCTACATGAAAAAAGAAAGAGGAGCTTCTGGAGAAAGAACGGAATCACGTACGTGAGGATGGTTGCTCTGGCAAGCGGGGATCCGGCGGGCGAGCTCAACTGTTGTTTTGGGAGAGCTTTAGGACTTGTAAAGGGCGCCACTACCCTGAAAGATAAAAGGAATACGGTGAGGGACGTGAGACCGGGGGCATGCTTGCTGGGTCGATCGCGACTACAGGCTTGAGGAGGAGCCTGGACTACAAGGGGCGCGTCGCTACTGCAGGATAGGAGTTCCTGGGATAAAGGGAGCTCAGGGAGGTCCTGAGACAGAAGATAGTGGCTTTGTGGGACCTCAGGTTCAGAGGACAAGCTGCTGGTGCATTGGTCGTGAGCTTCTGGCCAAGCGAGGTGTAGCTACTATGCAGGCCAAGAGGATCACAAGGGGGGGGACGAGAGCTTGGTGGAGAGGAGGATGCAAAAAGGGAGCGCCGATATCATCACGAAAAGGAGACGTGGTTCCTAGAGGAGATGGTGTAGAGATTGGCCGAGGCGTCGCTACCATCCAGGGGGAAGCTCTGATTGCGTGAAGGCCATCACATGTGACGAAGAGAACCTTGTGAGCCAAGGAAGATGCATAGGTGACTGTCTATAGGACGGGTGAGGGAGTCGACTGCAGGAGCGTGGAGTAGATGGACTACAAGTGCTTCAAGTTGACGAACGTTTTGCTAAAGTGAGTGTCTTGGATGAAGGAAAGCTTGCGAGCTAGCTTGTTTATGGCAACTTTGTATGTAGCTGGTGAGCCCTGACAGCATGTGAGCTCTGTGAGCGACAAGAAGGAGAGGTTGTGATCTTGCTGGAGGTCTAGGGGACTTGGTTGTAGGTTATCGATGATGTGGGTTGGAAGTTTCTGGGGTGCCTTTGATTGCATGAAGACAAAAAAGAAGACGAGATACTGGCTGTGAGAAACTCTAGAGATAGTGAGCTTTCACATGAGAGCTTGGTTCAATTTAGACTATAAGAATATCTATGGGAGCTTGTGGGTGGTAGGATTCCGACAAAAAGACCGTGTTAGTGTATAGTTCCATGCATGGTTTGTAAGGACATAGTGCATACTTGGCTGGAGCAGCAAACCCGATGCTCATGGATGATCTTGAAAAAGGCCTTCCTTGTGGCGATGGGACTATGGGCAGCAGATGGCTTAAGAAGACAGATGATGTCTTGCTCTTACATTGAGTTTGGGATAACTCTCGAAGGCAATGGTTGCTGACAAAAGATGATTAAGTTCCCATGAACAGTCTTGTATGAGACTAGAAGGGTTTCTGGTATTTGAGATGAACCAGAGGGTGGAGGCAATTATTGTATCATGACATGTGCAATATGAAGTAATATATAATGAAGTTACAGAGGTGCGGTGGATTCTTATCCTACAAATAACTGACGAGATAGCTGCAGGATTGGAGTTTCCTAGGAGCCAGTGGCTGAGAGATCTGTTTTATGAGATAGATATGATACCAGAATATGTATTTTTCTAAGATTAGAGTGTAGATATCATATCAGAGTGATTTGAATGTGGGGTTTGATTTTGTAGATATTTTTTGTGGAAGGAGATAGAAGGACATCAGTAGAGGAGTTACTGGAGGAAATGAAAAAAACAAAAAAAATGTATTTTTGTTTAGAGGTAGAATCACAATATGATACAGTGAGCTTCAGTTGGAACTTTCAGTTTGAAGAAATCCTCAACTTTGAAGCACAAGGTGTGTGGCACCTGTTGTTGTATGTAAATGATGAAGAGTGGCAGGGTGCTGTGTTACCGGCAATGGAAGACGTCCTAGAAGAAATTCTCTGGATGAGTCTTTGTACAGATGTTGAGTTTGATGAGTGGATATAAATACTAAAAACATGAAACTGTATATTCATGTACTTGATCTTGGAACTGGGTCTATCTGTGCAGAACATCGAGTTTGGTAATGATGTACATGTAGAGATTTTATAGTCTGAGAGGATTAATCTGCCATTGCCACCAGGAGGACCTCTTTTGGATGTCTTTTGCCTAAAGCTTATCTAGGATGAAGACTTCCAGGGTTGAGGGTGTCTATGGTATTTGGTGTTTGGGGAAGGGGCGAGTTTATGAAAGAGGTTGCAGTAGTTATAAAGGCAATATAGTGCTCTATCTTTTTTGCAATCATCTTTTTGGTGCCTCCACGGAGGAGTTCACTTCAGTTTACAAGATTGAAAGAGCAGATGTTGTGAAATGTGTTGCAAGCAATGGGGAGAAATCCACACATGAGAGTGATATAGTGTGTGGTGGGGAGAGTGTGGTCATAGAAAGGACAGATGTATTGAAGTCCTGATCTGACTTTGAGCCAGAGTGTAGAGAGCTTTGAAAGTGCTTGTCGGCAGAAAAAAGAATGCTCTTTGGATGCAAAGTGAGCTTCTTCAGTAGTGTGTTTGTTGTTGCTTACCAGTTTTGTTGTGGTTGAGATAGGCCAGGGTGTGGCAATTGAAGGATTGTGAGGATGGCACAGGACTTCCCAGAGTACTGGGGGATGCCATATGAGAATGCAGTAAGATTCGTAGAAAACATGGAATTTATAGTACTTATGAAAGATAAGGCAACCCCTGAGATTTTGTTTCAGATCGTGAATTATTGCTTACAGGGAGATGCAAAAGCATGGATGCAGACTAAAGTTGCTACCTTTAGGAATGCTCATCCTCAGCAGCAAAATCTGGAGTATACAGTGGGGAGAGCAGCTTTCCTGGCACAGTTTGCACAAGCCAGGAGCCCTAATGAAATTTGGAAAGAGCCGTACAAGGTGAGAGGAAGAGCAAGATGTGAATCAGTATCTAATCCAGTTTGGGAGGTTATGGAGTTTATGGTGTGAAGCTCTTGTTCCAGAGGTATCACCTCAAATGATCAAGCGTGAACATTTCATAGCTGGCCTAAAGCCTACACTCAGATTGAAAGTGGAGCTGAAGAATCTGGATAGTTTTGAAGATGTTGTCAAAGTGGCTAGGAAGAAGGAATGGAAAATTCAAGACTAAGGCAGCTTGGCATGCAAGAAGAGCCTAAATCTTGTTGGGAATCCAGAAGTAATAAAGGCTTATGCAGAGAGAGAGCCGGTGTCTGTTCCTATGTAGGATGACTCCCTGAAGAAGGACTTACATGATGCTGTAGAGCTTATGAAGTCACTCAGCCTGAATTGGATGGAGACTACAGGAAGAGGAAGAGGCCGAGGTGTGCAAAATAACAGGAGAGATGTACAGGCTGGGGGTGAAGGAAATTTAGATGGAGTAGGTAGAGGACGGGGATACATGAGTAATGTGAAGTGCTGGAACTGTGGAGAGTGGGGACATATCAGCCCTCACTTTGATAAACCAGCAAGAGTAGGTGGAGAAGTTTATCGTGTAATGTAGAAGACAAATGACAGGTCAGGAGACTTTATGTGGAAGTGAAAGATTTGAATCAGCCCTCTGCCAATGGAGTCAAATGGGAAGATAAGGGAAAAGGGAAAGCAATCAGCCTGATTAGGGTGGAGACTATTCCGGAGATCATGCCAGTGGCAAAGAGAACAAGGAGTGCAAGAAGTTGGCTAGTCCTAGAAAAAGTGATGAGTAGGAACCTATGAGAGGAGAAATGGAGATGATGTCCGTGGAAGATCAGATTTATGCCCTACAGTGGATGCAGGGTGTGGAGGTATGAGTGTTGAAGAGGCATATGTTGATGACGGTGCACAGATAAGTGTCATGACTTAGGCATGTATGGGAAGGTTGGGGCTAAAATTGAATGCACATTCAGATTTTAGGCTCCGATTGGCAAACCATGCGAAGGTGAAGTGTCTGGGTATATGCACAAGAGTAGTAGTGGATGCTTTTGGAGTATCATGTTGCATTAATTGCCACATTATGCCTGCTGGTTTGGGAGCATTCCCACTGATTTTGGGCAGACCTTGGCTCAGACAGGTGGAAGCAATACAAAACTGGAAGATGGGTACAATTACAGTGCATAATAAGAAGGGAAAGGCCAAGAAATTTGATATGAGCAGCAGACAAGAAATAGAAGAAGAACCGGAAGAAACAAGCATGGAAGAGGAGTCCGACAGTGAGACAGAAGAAGAAAGTACCACATCTGAGGAGGAGGGGCAAGTATCATTTCTGTTGAAGGAGTCTGATGCATATGAATTGCAAGTAGCAGAGATACAAGAAGCTAAGGAGGAGAGTAAGCTTGAAGATATGGATAACTTGATGCAACCCCCACCTTCCCCGACGGAGAGAGAAGAGATATTGCTGTCCATGCTGATTGAATTCTAGTCTGCAAGAAATGGAGAAGGAGGACTATGTGAAGGTCATTCATCAGTATCCTTAGCTGTTTATTACCTCACATGAAGAGATCCGGGGTTTCAGATGTGAGCCAATGCACATTGAGCTAAAAGAAGGTAGCAGGCCTGTTTTTCAGAAATTGAGGAGGACATACAGAGAGATTTTTCTTGTGCTGAGAGAGGAGTTAAATAAGTTGCTCAAGGCTGGGCTGATATATCTAGTGGAGCATTCAGATTGGGGCAGTCCAATGGTAATCATTCCTAAGCACACAGGAGGATGGAGAGTATGCATTGATTATAAACCTCTCAAAAAGCAATCATTATCCCCTTCCTTTTATTGATAATATATTGGATAGAGTTGCAGGGTATGAGACATACAGTGTGTATGATGGATATTCTGAATACTTTCATATTTCAATTGCAGAGGAAGATCAAATCAAAGCTACATTCATCACACCCAGGGGTTGTTTTTGTTACAGAGTAGTGCCATTTGGATTGAAGAATGCACCGGCATGGTATCAGGAGAATACTGATGAAGTGTTAGCCCCTTTCATTGATAAATTTGTGAGAGCATTTCTGGATGATATATGTGTGTACAGTTCCAAGAGAGAGCATGCATGGAGGCTGGATCAAGTGTTCCACAGAATGGATGAAGCAGGAGGACAATTCAATCCACGGAAGTGTCATTTGGGATGCTCCAAAGTGAAATTATTGGGACATATAGTATCTCAAAATGGTATTGAGCCTGATCCAGAGAAGGTGGAAGCCCTTATCTTACTTCCAGCTCCCTCTACAACAAAACAGTTGGTAGAGTTTTGTGCAGAAAGTGAAGTATATGACAAGGTTCATACACTTAGTCTCTCAGCTATTGTATCCTTTGCAACAAGCTATGAAAGAAGAACCTCTGCAATGGAGTGAGGATTGTGAAGTTGTGTTCAATAGAGTGAAGGAGGTGTTGGGAGAGATTTCTTGTGTTAAAGCTCCAGATTTCTCTCTGACCTTTTATGTGAACCCTTCATTTAGACCAGATGCTGTGGGAGCTATCTTATCGCTGAAAGGGGAGGAGTCCCGTTACATGAGGCCTGTATATTATGCTAGCAGAGTGAAAATAGAAGCAGAGAGGAGATACACAAAGGCAAAGCTGATTATGTCAAGCTTGGTGTATGCTTGCAGGAAGTTCAGGGCATATCTTATCTCGAAGCTATTTGTGGTTTTGACTTGCTACCCTTTATTGCCTCAGCTTGTTAATAATTCAGCACTTTCTCGAAGTATGATGAAGTGGTTGGTTGAGCTGCAAGAATATACGTACTCATTTCTGGTGGAGAGCACTTTTAGAGCCACACTGGCAGATCTATTAACATACAAAGAGGGTCCTATTTTGGTGAAGGAAGTGGAGAAGAAGATAGATAAAGAGGAGCATGCTATCATTCCAGGAGCATCTATCTTGCATTTTGATGGCTCATACAGAAAGAGTTTACATCAAGCTAAAGGAGGCTATGTGATTACTAATTCATAGAGCAAGCTGATTCAGAAAGAGGGAGTTTATCTGGAAGCTGGAAGCAATAATGAGGTGGAGTATGCAGCATTATATGAGGGATTACTGACTGTAGTTAAGCTGAAAATTCAGAAGATAATGATCAAGGGAGATTCTCTACTTGTTGTTAAATAGGTCCTGGAAAGTTGGCAAGCAAGAAACCCGAGGTTGAGAGGGTATCTAGCCAAAGTAAGAAGGCTACTTCAACAATTTACAGCATGGAATATCCAGCATGTGCGAAGGGAGGATAATCAAATGGCACATGAATTGGCTCAGGAGATGAGTGATCAAGATCCAGTGATAGCAAGGTTTGAAGATCCACTGTACAGAGGGAGAGTAATCCTGGCTCAGATAGTGGATTTCTTACTTACTGGACATCTACCTTAGGAGCTTAAAAAGAGTCAGAAATATCACTTCATACGGAAGAGCAGACAATATATGATGATTGATGATGAACTTTACATGAGAGGGGCTGATCAAATTTTGAGGGGAGTGCCCTGGAGAGAAGAAATATATTATATACTGCCATCCAGTCATGAAGGAGCTTGTGGAGGACACTATGCTTTTAAGATTACACTTCAGAAAATACTTCTAGAGAGTTATGTGTGGCCTTCAATACATAAGTATGTACAGCATTGGTGTAGATCCTGCCATGAATGTCAGAGGATGGGAAAAAGAATTCTTAAAATGGAGCTGAGAAATATTATGCTGGTCTATGATATTTTTGAGAGATGGGGAATAGATGCAGTTGGTCCTCTACCCAAAACTGCCAGAGGGAAATGTTATATGTTGATCGTAGTGGAGTATTTATCAAAATGGTGGGCAGAGGTGAAGGCAGTAAAAGGAGTGGACAGCAAAGGGGTTGCTGATTTTATATATGAACACATATGCCACAGATTTGGAATTCCCCTGGAGTTACTTTCAGATAATGGTCCGGGATTCAGAGGAGAAGTGACGGATCACTTGTGCAGTAAGTTGAATATAAATCATAAGTACATCACTCCATATTACCCTTAGTGTAACGGGTTGAATGATAGTTTTAATGGAGATTTTAAATTGATGATGACTAAGATGACAGGAAACCACACAAAGAATTGGGATTTGGAGATAAATCAAGTTTTGTGGGCATATAGGGTGGCGGTGAAGCATAGCACTCAATTATCTCCATTTCATTTGGTATATTGGAAAGAAGCAATACTGCCACTAGATGTGGAAATACCAGCTTTAAAATTTTTTGTTGAAGAAGGATATGAGCCTGTAGATAGTTATAGGGAGAGATTACTGGCATTGCAGGTGATGCAATTGGACAAGGATTTGGCTTTTGAACATTATGCCAGAGTGCAAATGCGGAGGCAAGAGTTGGAAAATGCAAAAATTAATAAAAAGGAAATCGAAGATGGAGACCTGGTTCTCAGATACAATAGCAAACTAGATAGTACTTATTATACTGCTTTTCAAACCAAGTGGGAAGGTCCATATAGACTGGAGAAGAAATTTGAAAATGGAACTTATCAATTGACTGATTTAGATGGTAAAAAACATAAGAAGAGGGTCAATGGTGTCCGGTTAAAGAAATACTTTGCACAGTTGATGGTCGCACTAAAAGAGGAGGATCACGAAGATAATGAGTTGTGGCAGAACCGGTGGAAGTCAGTGCAAAGTGAAGAAGAATAAAATTTGGATCTTTCATCTCTTTTTGGCTCACTACTGGACATGAATGTCACAGCAGAAGAAAGGGGTTACTAGAGATGTGTGGATAAAAATGTAAATATGTTTCCCGCTTGTTGGATGCTGATGGGTAGGTGCATAGCTATGTACATAGCTAGTTGATGGTAGCTTTGAGCTATGGACACTCTCATAAAAGACTCTACACTGGTGTAGATATTTTCTTGAGAAGGTAGATACTTTGCAGGGACTCTCAGGATATGATTATAGAGCAGTGTGGGTGCATCATGCACTCCAGAGCATTTGGTATAGGATGACATGTCTTTCATTATTGTCCTGAGTTATGTTTATCTTGCCATGAGTGGTTCGTGATTTGTAAGTCCTATGAACAATTATATCATGGGTTGTGGGCTTCACGAATGTGTGATCATATGCGGCAATCAAGCACCCAAGGTTTTGCTTGAAGGTTGTGAATGAGGATGTGCTTAAAGCCTAAGGTTTGGGATTAATGAACCTAAGGTTTAAGAAAACCTTTGAGAGGGGTTAAAAAGCATGGAATGACATGTTTACAAAAATAAAAAAATAAGCCATGCATGCTACGTGAAAAAAGAAAGAGGAGCTTCTGGAGAAAGAATGGAATCACATATGTGAGGATGGATGCTGTGGCGAGCGGGGATCTGGCGGGAGAGCTCAATTATTATTTTGGGAGAGCTTAGGGACTTGTAAAGGGCGCCACTACTTTGAAAGGTAAAAGGAAGACAGTGAGGGACAAGAGACCGGGGGCATGCTTGCTGAGGCGTATTGAGATATTGAGCTCCACTCGTGATATGCTAGGGTGACCGTTGTGCATTTATGTCACTGACTTGTTAGCTGCAGATGCGGTTGGTACACCGCCCATGAATAATAGCTAGATGATAGCTATCTTTATGTACTCTAGTTAGTGGCTCAGTTAGTATGTCACCTTAGTTAGTTGAGTTTGGTTTGAGACCCACATATAGGGTTCACCTATTCTTTTGTACTTAGAGTTCTTTTGGCTTTCACAACTAAGAAAAGGAAAACTTTTTTTAGCCTCCACCTTTGTGTATATTCCCCGATTGTGTATGTGAGAAAGCTGCAAGTGAGACTCCTTCCTTCTCTTCCACTCTCTTCACATGATATCAGAGCTCGAACCTCACATGATATCAGAGCTTGGTTCGTGGTAAGGACCTCAAGAAAGCAAACCAAGTTTGCGGCGTCCTAGTAAGAGGATCAGTGTTGCTTTCCTTTTTTTTCGAGTTTGGGAGCAAATCTTTGTAGGTAGCATAGCTAGAAAGTGCAAGAGTGCACTGTCTCAGATTGGGATGCCCTTCGCGGTGTGGTGAGAGGGCAGTATATGCTACGAGGAAAAAATTATTTTTTTGATTCGAGGCTATTTTGGGGGCCATTTTGGTGGCGGAAGTTTTCTGCAGGCACTCAAGAAAGTGCCCTGTTTTTGCTGTGCAATCACTGTTCTGCAAGTCGGTAAAAAGTTATCGCAGAAATTACATTATATGCCTGTGTGCAGAGATATTGGGAGTGATAGTATCATTCTTATTGCCTGTTGATGCATAATCGTCATTAGGAAGTGACTGTGTGGTCAAATACCACTTTCATCAGTTTTGCAGATTTGCCCTTGTGAGGCAGAAGTTGTGTTTTTTTGAAATGATAGAATATTTTGCAGTGTTCTGTAATGGCATCTGATGCTCTTTCACAGATTATCACTGAAAAACTTGACAAGAATGGATGCAAGCACATCGAAAGAGATGTGGGATACTTTGACAAAAATGTATAGCACAAATACGCAAGCCAGGAAAATGCAGCTCAAGCAGGAATTGCATAATGTGCAGAGAGAAAATATGAGCATCAATGACTACCACATGAAGGTGAAGAAGATTGTAGATGCACTTGCTTCTATTGGGTTGCCAGTGGAAGATGATGATTTAGTTTCTATGACCTTGAATGGATCTAGGAAAGGATTATGCACAATTCCAGACATCCATTGCCATCCGTGAGAATTTTCCTGATTTTGAGGAGTTGATTGCTCTTCTAATTTCTAAAGAGCAGAGAAATGGTGGTGCATCTTCTTCAGAAGGAACTTCAAAAGAAGTTGTCTTCTACTCAAATGCTGGAAGAGGTAGAGGCACAGGCAGAGGTAGAGCAGGTCGATTTGGAGGTCTATTCATGTGGGATTTCCATAGTCTCCTCCAGAAGCACTATGCAAATCCGTAGTGATATCAAATGCCTCCCAAGGAGGAACTTTGGAAGGTCTCCAACCTCTACTACTGAGATGGAATCTCCTGGCATTACTGACCGTGTAGCGAAAGAAGGGGATGCTCTTCTCTCAATGCCCTATGCCAATCCACTCTCACTCTCCAAGGTCCCACTACAAATACCTAATGGGAACTCCCCCGTAGAGCCATAGTCTCCAAGATCCAGTGGAGAGAAGCTGGGGGTTTGGGTCAAGGAACCACTCTGAATCTGATCCTTGCACCAAAAGACCTACAACCCTAATAGGCTAAAAGGTGTCTCAAGCAAGATGCCCTCTGTGGATCTGAACAATCTGCCACCATCATGCACATCAAAAGCCAAGGCATCCCCATGTGCATCTCGAAAGGCCAAACCTGAAGAGAAACACCTCCTCTCGTAAAAGCACCTGCCAAGTGGAGCAAGTGAGAGGTATATCATCTATGTCTCTCCACTAGAAGGGTTGCCTCAATCTGCAAGATCCTCCCTACACTCCCTTTGAGATGTCCTGTCAACTGAGATTTAGTCTCCTCTAGAAGCCTTCGGAAAGCTTTCCATGACCCCAGAGATGAGGCAGGTTCCCTCTCCCATCTAGACCACTGCATGTAGAGTGAAGCACCAAGTGGTCTGCCACGATCATCCAATATACTGTCATTCCACATGACCGATTGCCTATCAATCTCTTCGCGAGAGGAAGGGGGAATCCTCCGAAGAGTGCTCCTAAAGATGGCCCATGCTTTTAGGATGGCAACCATGAGAGGGGATGAAGGAGACCTGAGGTGTGTTTCAATGAAGATCCATCTAATACTGCCCATGTAGTCTCCTCTTGACGAAGGTGTGCACGTCTATATGCCACTAATAAAAAACACCTTCCACGGTTCCTGGCATAAGTCCCCGCACCACCATCTTGTAGAGTAAAGCTCTGCACTGTAAATCTGGATCAATAATATTGAGACCCCCTTCCTGTGTAGGGAGGATGAGGGTCTCCCAAGCCACCCTGGCTAAAGCATCTGCTGTGCCATCAAGCCCACTTCAAAGAAAATTTTTGATTGGTCTCCTGAGATGAATGATGCAATCCTAGAACGGCACTAGCAAGAACAAACAAACCCAAGCCGTGGCCATGAGGACCTAGTTGGCCAAGAGGACCTGATTGACCACCACAACTCTAGAGGCAAGGTCTAGCTTGACTGAGCTCCAAAAAAGGAGCTTCCTCCTGATGCTCTCCAACATGGGAGCAAACTACTGCATGGAGGAAATATCCAAGCCGACCTGGTAGCCCAAATACCTGATTGGCACACCCTCTGAACCCAAGTGAATCCTATGTCAATCCCCCAATCTGGAGTGTCCTCGTCATTGATCCAAAAGCCATTGGAGTTATGCCAATTTATTTGCGCCCCCGCTACCAAGCAAAATAAATCCAATGCTGTCCTGAAAGAAGTGAGTGTCTATGGTGTGGATTCCAAGTAAACTACCGTGTCATCTACCAACTCACTGTCAAGTAGCTCCTCTTCCCATCTGATGGGAAGTCTTAGCCCAAAGATGTCACCTTGAGATCTAATAGCTTCAGCCACGAACCAAAAAAGAAAAGGAGCAAGGGGGCATTCCTGATAGACTGATCTAGAAATCTAAAATCTCTCACCCTTTACCCCACCAATAAGTTCCTGGCTGTGGGCTGATCTGTACAAAGAGGAAACACCTCTGATCCAAGCATCAGTATAGCCAAAACATAGAAGGGTGCCATCCAAAAACCCCAATCTACTCTATCATAAGCTTTCTCAAAATCCAACAGTAGAATGGCTAGATTCTGGCTGCTCTGCATGGCCCACTCTAAAGCTTCCCAAAAAATGTTATAAAAAATGCTTCTGCCATGCACAAATGCCGTCTGAGTGTCATGAATAAGATCTGGGAGAAGGGGCTGCAATCGAAGGTTGATTGCTTTGGCCAGAATCTTGTAACATGTCCCCAGAAGTGTGATAGGCCTCCGCTGGGACACTAAATTTCTGTAACCTTCTTTTGAGATAAGGTGGATGAGACCCTCTGTGAGTGACCCGGGCATCTCGCCAGAGTCTCAAATGCCCTGCAGGGCTAAAGTAATGTAGTCTCCAATCATATCCCAAAATGCAATGAAAAAAGAAGGGGTGAGGCCATCCAAACCTAGGCACTTGCCCTTGTGAAGGCCTGAAAGTGCAGTCTCTTGAACTCTGTGTTGGTGAAAGGTGCATCAAGCAAAACATGCATATCCGGTTTCACCAACATAGGGATGCTTTGCCAAATAACCTGTCTAGCATCCTCTCCACCCTGTGTGTCAGGATCTGTAGTAAGAAGGGCGGCATAGAAATCTGAAGCTATGCACATGATGTCATCTGGATTTGTCTGTAAAACTCCATACGAGTCAATAATCTGGGATACACTCTCTCCACCATGTGTAGGACCAAAAGTAGAGAAAAAGTGTTTATTGAGTCTACCACCCATCTGAATGCAGAAGGACTCCCGTGCATGAAAGGCATACTCTGCTCTCTAATCAAGCAATGTTTGCTGATGAGCCCTTGCTGCCGCAAGGCGCTCCTGAATCTAAGCATTTGAAGGTCGTTTCTGCTCTTCCCTCTACAAAGATGCCAATTGCTGGTGAATACCAATCTCATGTCTAAGAATATCTCGTCTCCTAGTACTAGCAACGGAGTGGTAAAAGTCGCTAATACCAGAAAGGGAAGCAACTACATGTGATGGAGATGGCTGCCCACCCTGGACATGAGAAACCCAAATCTACAAGGCTGCCTCAGTACGGTCCTCCTTTGTTATAAGGCATCCGGAATCCTGATGCTTGCAGACCGGCCTCTCATGTGAGGCTCTGAGATAGCCAACACAATAGGAAAGTGCTCTGAAGTGGAAACCCCAACAACAATGCATACTGATAGTGCCCAATCATCTACATAGAATCTATCAATGCGTGCATGAATAGGAATCTGCTGCCTCCTCTTCGACCAAGAGAATAGGAGGGACTATGGCTGAATAAGAAAGGCATCGTCCAACTAAGTATCTCTGCCATAGTAGTGAAAAAGAAAGGCATCCTAAGCTGCTCTCTCCAAAGAGTGAAGTCGTCCTGCTCTACTCCCTTTTTTGTCTGACGGTAACTCAACCATGTTGAAGTCACCTCCAATCACCCATGAATCCACAATGGGGGTCTAGGAGAGCAAATCCTTCCACATAATGACACGTTTCCGTCTAATGTTGGAGGCATACAGGTTAAGGAAGCCAACCTTATGCCCTCCAATCAAGAAATAATCCACTGAGCCCTAGAGGGGATAATGACTCCGTGTCCAACAACTAAGGGGAGAACCGACATTGAAATTGAAATAGAAGTGCCTCCCCTAGTGCCCAAGGCAGGCGACCAAAACGTATGGCCAGAAAGCAACTTTCCTGACTTGGCACAATCCCTAGAAACCAATTGTGCTCATGAATAAATAAGACATCAATGGAACCCCCAATAACACCTGGATGAAGCTAATGGATCAGCTATTTGCGACAGCGATGTGGGATGCCACCTAGGCCCTGTATGCTCCAGCTAATGATCCTCATCAATGGGAGGATGTAGAATGGAACACCTTACGTGACCTAGTGGCGGAAAATCAATAGGGGAAAGACCTCCTGTTCGAGGAGCGAGGAATGGAACCAAGTGGCAGGGGAAAGAACCCTGCTACCTAACGAAGAAGCCCTGTCAACAGAAAACCCAATCACTAGCTCACCAAAAGTAGAGGGCACAAACTCCTCCTCTGGGAAATCTGAAGCATCTGCTAGAGCTAAAAATGAGTTCCTATGAATCAGGCTAGACACCGGAGTGTGAAGGATCCCTTATGTGTGAAGAGGATCAATAGTGTAAACCATCCCCTTCCCCCTATCCAAGGGAGGAAGTGAGGACTCTACTCACGACCCAGTGTCTGAACGGCCACAAAAACCTCTCCTACCTAGAGGAGAGGATTTGGCAACGAACCAGATATAGGTGGACCCGCTGAATTTTGGGGAGAAACTGCAACCTGGGAGGAGGTCAAAGCTGGAGCGTCTCAGACTATGTGAGGTGAGACTGGAGGGATATCGTGAACTAAATTAGAGTAAACTAATGGATCCTCGTGAACTGAAGCTGGAATCTGTTGGAGGTGGTGGCCTCACCCCTCGGTTGGGCCTAGTGAAACATAGTCTATTGGCAGGGGTTCACGGCTGCAGGACACGTGTACTTTGGTGGGAAATAATCCCACATTCAAAGGTGCCCCCTTGGGGGCCTTGGATATATTGCCTCGCAAGGGGGCCTTGGATATATTGCCTTGATTTGAGCCCCTCTCTGTGATCCCTCTCGAGACTTTTTGGGAGAGAGAGAGGCCTTTTTTGCATGGCTATGGGATGGGGTATGGGACCCCCCCACCCGACACAATTCCCGATGCCACGTGCACCTACAAATGGTATCAGAGCTACTGGTGGACTGTGGTTGTCACATGGGCTGATGCGTGGCTGCCTCGAGACTTGCGGACTATTCTGGCAACTTGAAGTGCGACTTTAAAAACTATAGTGGAGGTCGTCTGATTGTTCTCATGTGGCAACTCCCTCATGGTCTTTGGCATTTGTGCTACCCGTGGCATTTGGTGGTAGCTGGTCTTTGTGATTGACCCAGTCTTGTATTTGGCTGTGGTCAAGGTTTGGTTAGTGTCACATTATTTGTTCACCTCGGGGTTTGTCCATGGGGGGGTGTTGGAGGTGATGGCCTCACCCCTCGGTTGGGCCTAGTGAAACATAGTCTATTGGCAGGGGTTCATGGCTGCAGGACACATATACTTTGGTGGGAAATAATCCCACATGCAAAGGTGCCCCCTTGGGGGCCTTGGATATATTGCCTCGAATTGAGCCCCTCTCTCTGATCCCTCACAGGACTTTTTGGGAGAGAGAGAGGCCTTTCTGCATGGCTATGGGACGGGGTATGGGACCCCCGCACCTGGTGCAATTCTCGATGCCACATGCACCTACAGAATCTGCACACGAACCGGAACCCAATGGGGTGCGACGGGTGCCCCTAAAGGTCTCGAGGCACGAGAGGCAAAGGCGGCGGTACTTTGAGCATTTCTCTAGAGATTTCCCAAGTAGGTACTTGGAAAATCTCTAGAGAAACACCCAAAGATCTGGGCATATGACACTGATCTTGCCGGCCCACAATCTTAATTCTCTACCAAAAAAGAGAGCCATCTGGTTGCTAATCATGATGTGGTCATCGAAGATATTAGGCTCAATAACAATGACCTAAATCTTTCAACCCCATTAGCCCTAATTGCTCCATAAGAAGGCAAACTAGGGAGAGGGGGGAACTCTCTTTCACCAAACCAAAAGAGGCTCCAATCGTGGCCAAAGAACCGGTGGTAGACTTGTGGAAGACCAAGGAATTTGCTAAACAAGAAAGTGACCCATTTGTCCTCCACTTGATCAAATCCTAGTGAGAAAGGTGAGAGGAAGTTCATCTTGGAGCCAAGTGCTAAAAGGCTAGAAAAGCACCATAGCCTACGACTCAAAGGGAATCAATACTTGAAAGAAAGATCTCTCCAACAAACAATGCCTATAACGTGTGGGGAGAGGTCAAAAGGAGGGAAGTAAGCATCCACTCCCTAAATGGAGTCTTGGAGGGTGGGATCCATGGATGGGTGCATAGATGGTAGTGTATCTCTTAAGTTCCACGTGCTTTTGAAGCTACTATAGCTCGTCTTTGGAAAAAGGCATGTTCTCATGGCCAGTAGAAGGGGACATGAGAAGCCATATATCAATCAGGAGCAAGAGGTTGGACTTGAAGCTAGATCCCAGGGGGGACCTTGGAGATACTAAAAGAGAGGCTATGGAAAGGGATAGAGGAGGAGGGGAGAGGGACACAGGGAAAAGGAATGAAAGGCTAATGGAGGAAGGAGAAGTAGGAGGGAAAAGAGGAGGAGGAAGGTAGCAGGTGGTGGGTAGCAAGGGCAGGTAGTGGGCAGGGCTAGGCAAGGTAGAAGGCATGCAGGAGGGGATATGGGATTAGGCAAGGTAGAGAGCAGGCAGGAGGGGATAGGCAAGGCATAGGGTAGGCAGGAGGGGATAGGTGAGCAAAGGGGAGATAGATGATGCAAAGGCAGGCGAGATGAGACAGTAGGCCCCAAGAGTAGTGGGAGAGAGGAGGCAAGGTGAGTACAGGAGGGGTAAGGCAAGGGAGAAGGGGCTAGGTTGGATGGAAGGGGAGGCAAGATGGGAAGGGAGATGGGGAATCAAGGAGGACGTGGCAGGAGTTGGATAGAGGGCAAGCAAAAGCCAGAGATGAGCTAGAAGAAGGGGAGAGGCATGTGCAACGTTGTACAGCTTGTATGGCCCTTGTATATAGACTCCCTAATAGAGACATACGGTAGGGAAGGAGGGCCAGGGTAGACCTAGAGAGTACTAGAGAGTCCCAAGTGGGTGTTGGAGTGAGGAAAATGGGCAGTAGCTAGGGGAACAATAGTAGCTTAGCATATGTGTATATGGAATTATGATCCACCAGCCTTTGCAGAGAATGCATGAGAACCTAGGATTGGCAAGTCTGATGGATGATGCAAAAGATATTCTGGCATGAAGGAAGACATCTTTACAATCTTATTAGGTCTACCATGTAGAATTTTGTGGAAGTGAAGTTGGATGGAACCAATTATTCACTTTGATCATTCACACTTAAGAATGTCTTGGTTAGGAAGGGTTTTATTCCAGAAATGAAAAGAGGGCTCCTATGCAACTACTATCAGCATGGCAAATAGTCAAGCTTCTTATAGAGATTTTTCTTCTACTCCTAGAGATGAGTAAAGAACGTTTGATAAGCAGGATGCACTTGCTTCATCACTTATTGCTCTAAACAGAGTGCATGTGCCGCTATGATAAACCACTTTTTTAGCATCCCTCTTGAATCCTTGAGTTAGACAAACATCTTGATTGCACTAGATACCATGCAATATTTCACTAAACTCCTAGCAAGAGGGAAAGATGAAGATTACAAAGATGTCTTGCTTCATGCCAGAATATCTTTCACTGTACCTTACAAACCCTTGCCAACCCACCAACAACATTTGGAAATGCAAGAGAGTTGGCTTATATCAGAAACTTAGAGAGAGAGAGAGAGAGAGATGATGGAAAGGGGCTAGCTCCCTTTGGTGCCCCCTTGTGTGGTTTGTGGTTAATTGGCAAAGAAGGGCTCATTCTGGTGCTTGGACACATGACTTTGTGGCATTCCAATCCCATAAGCAAATGTGGGGGATTGGGTGCCTTGCACATAATAGGGGACTTAGAGCTCTCACTCTCATCCCTCTTGGGACTTTTTGGGGGAGAGAGAGAGCTTTTCATGGCTAGGGGTTGGGGCTTAGGACCCTCCATACCTGGTGCGCTCCCATTTGACATGTGGCACCCTTTTGTCCCCCCATAGTGGTAGCACTGCTTTCATGTACTGTGTTGCAAAGGCGTCGCAAGGACATTAAGTGCAACCCATTGTGGAGGCCGTGATTCCTGGTGGATCTTGGAGTGTGGTGATTTCGAGCGATGACTACATGCACCGACAGCCGACGGGCCCATTTGGTGGTGACGTATGTTCGACACTTTGGGAGGACTTTGGTTTTGTCCTGCCTCGTGTTGATCATCTTCCCTTAGAAGGGATCCTTCACACTCCAGTGTCTAGCATGATTCACACGAACTCATTTTCAGCTCTGGTAGATGCTTCAGATTTCCCAGTGGAGGAGTTTGTGCCCTCTACTTTTGGGTTTCCTGTTGACAAGGCTTCTTCGTCAGGTGGCAGGGTTCTTTCCCTTGTTGATTTTCCACCACTTGGTTCCATTCCTCGCTCCTCGAGTAGAAGGTCTTCCCCTATTGAGGGGTTTGTTTCCGCCACTAGGTCGGGTAAGGTGTTCCACTCTACATCTTCTTGTCGATGAGGATTATTAGTTGGAATATATAGGGCCTAGGTGGCAACCCACATCGTCACCACAGACAACTGATCCAGGGTTAGCTTCATCCAGGTGTTATTGGGGGTTCCATTGATATCTTATTTATTCAGGAGCACAAACTAGATTCTAGAGATTGTGCCAAGTCAGGCAAGTTGCTTTCTGGTCATACGTTTTAGTCGCCTGCCTTGGGCACTAGGGGGGGCACTTCTATTTCAGTTTCGCACGGTTCTCCCCTTAGTTGTTGGACACAGAGTCATTATTCCCTCTAGGGCTCAGTGGATTACTCTCTTGATTAGAGGGCGTAAGGTTGGTTTCCTTAACCTATATGCCTCCAACATTAGAGGGAAACGTGTCATTATGTGGAAGGATTTGCTCTCCTGGGCACCCATTACGGATTCATGGGTGATTGGAGGTGACTTTAACATGGTTGAGTTACCATCAGACAAAAAAGGAAGGAGGACTTCACTCTTTGGAGAGAGTAGCTTGGGATGCCTTCCTTTTTCACTACTGTGGCAGAGATACTTGGTTGGATGATGGCTTTCTTATTCAGCCACAGTCCCTCCTGTTCTCTTGGTCGAAGAGGAGGCAGCAGATGCCTATTCATGCACGCATTGACAAATTCTATGTAGATGATTGGGCACTAGACAGAGGTGGATCGATATACATTGTTGTTGGGGTTTTCACTTGAGACCACTTTCCTATTGTGCTAGCTATCTCAGAGCCTCACTTGAGAGGCCGGTCTGCCAGCATTAGGATTCCATCCAGGGTGGTGGGCAGCCATATCCATCACATGTAGTTGCTGTCCTTTTTGGTATTAGCAACTTCTACCACTCAGTTGCTTGTACTAGGAGACGAGATATTCTTAGACGTGAGATTGGTGTTTGCTAGCAATTGGTAGCTTTGCAGAGGGAAGAGCAGACATGGCCTTCAGATGCTTGGATTGCTTCAGCAAGGGCTCATTAGCAAATATTGCTTGATCAAAGAGTAGGGTATGCCTTTCATGCACGGGAGTCCTGCTGGGTTCAGATGGGTGGCAGAGTTAATAAACACCTTTTCTCTACTCTTGGCCCTAGACATAGCAGAGAGATTGTATCCCAGCTTATTGACTCACATGGGGTTTTACAAATAGATTCGGATGATGTCATGTGCATAGCTTCAGACTTTTATGCCGCCCTTCTTACTGGAGATCCGGACACACAGGATAGAGAGGATGCTAGACAGGTTATTTGGCAGAGTATCCCTTTGTTGGTGAAACCGGATATGCATGTTTTGCTTGATGCACCTTTCACCAACACAGAGTTCAGGACTGCACTTTTAGGCCTTCACAAGGGCAAGTGCCCAGGTTCAGATGGCCTCACCCCTTCTTTTTTCATTGCATTTTGGGATATGATTGGAGACTACATTACTTCAGCCCTGCAGGGCATTTGGGACTCTGGCAAGATGCTAGGGTCACTCACAGAGGGTCTCATCCACCTTATCCCAAAAGGAGGTTGCAGAAATTTAGTGTCCCAGTGGAGGCCTATCACACTTCTAGGGATATGTTACAAGATTCTGGCCAAAGCAATCAACCTCCGATTGCAGCCCCTTCTCCCATATCTTATTCATGACACTCAGACGGGATTTGTGCATGGCAAAAGCATTTTTTATAACATTTTCTCTTTTTGGGAACCTTCAGAGTGGGCCATGCAGAGCAGCCAGAATCTAGCCATTCTACTCTTGGAATTTGAGAAAGCTTATGACAATAGATTGGGGTTTTTTGGAGGGCACCCTTCTATGTTTTGGCTATACTGATGCTTGGATCAAAGGTGTTTCCTCTTTGTATAGATCAGCCCACAGCCAGGTACATATTGGTGGGATAAGGGGTGAGAGATTTCAGATTTCCAGATCAGTCCAACAGGGATGCCCCCTTGCTCCTTTTCTTTTTTTGTTCATGGCTGAAGCTATGAGTATCTATGTTAGATCTCAAGCTAATATCTTTGGGCTGAGACTTCCCATCAGAAGGGAAGAGGAGCTATTGGATAGTGAGTTGGCAAATGACACATCAGTTTACTTGGATGCCACACCACAGATGCTCAGTTCTTTCAGGACATCATTGGGTTTATTTTGCTTGTGGCTGGGGCGCAGATAAATTGGCATAAATCCAATGGCTTTTGGATCAGTGATGAGAACACTCCAGTTTGGGGGCTTGACATAGGATTCACTTGGGTTTAGAGGGGTGTGCCAGCCAGGTATTTGGGCTGCCAGGTCGGCTTGGATATTTCTTCCATGCAGCAGTTTGCTCCCGTGTTGGAGAGCATCAGGAGGAAGCTCCTTTTTTGGAGCTCAGCCAAGCTGGATCTTGCCTCTAGAGTTGTGGTGGTCAACCAGGTCCTCTTGGCCACGGTTTGGTTTGTTTGTTCTTGCTGGTGCCATTCTAGGGACTGCATCACTTAGCTCAGGAGACCAATTAGAAATTTTCTTTGGAGTGGGCTTGGTGGCACAGCAGATGCGTTAGCCAGGGTGGCTTGGGAACCCTCATCCTCCCTACATAGGAAGGGGGTCTCAATATTATTGATCCAAACTTACAGTGCAGAGCTTTACTCTGCAAGATGGTGGTGCGGGGACTTATGCTAGGGCAGGAGCCGTGGAAGGCCTTTTTTATTAGTAGCATATATACGTGCACACCTTCAGGAGGAGACTGGAGGAGGAGACTAGATGAGGAGTATTAGATGGATTTTCACCACAGCTCACCTCAGATCACCTTCTTCCCCTCTCATGGTTGCCATACTAAAAGCGTGGGCCAGTTTTAGGAGCAGTCTTCGGAGGATTCCCCCTTCCTCTCATGAAGAGATTGATAGGCAACCGATCATGTGGAATGACAGTATATTGGATGATCATGGCAGACCACTTGGTGCCTCACTCTACATGCAGTGGTCCAGGTGGGAGAGGGGACCTGCCTCATCATTGGGGTCATGGAAAGCTTTTCGAAGGCTTCTACAGGAGACCTGGCAAGACATTTCAAAGGGAGTGTAGGGAGGATTTTGCAGATTGAGGCAGCCCTTCCAGCAGATTGGGTAGGCACATATGATATGCCACTCACTTGCTCCACTTGGGCAAGTACTTTTACGAGAGGCGGTGTTCCTCTTCAGGTTTTGGCCTTTCGAGATGCACATGAGGATGCTTTGGTTTTTAGTATGCATGATGGTGGCAGATTACTCAGGTCCACAGAGGACATCTTGCTTGAGTCTGCTTTTCAGCCTATCAGGGTTGTAGGTCTTTTGGTGTAGGGATCAGATTTAGAGTGATTCCTCCACCCAGACCCCCAGCTTCTCTCCACCAGATCTTGGAGGCTTTGGCTCTACGGGGGAGTTCCCATTAGGTATTTGCAGTGGGTCCCTTGAGAGTGGGAGTGGATTGATGTAGGGCATCGAGAGAAGAACATCCCATTCTTTCGTTACATAGTCAGTAATGACAGGAGATTCCAGCTCAGTAGTAGAGGTTGGAGACCTTTCAGAGTTCCTCATTGGGAGACATTTGATATCACTACAGATTTGCAGAGGTGCTTCTAGAAGAGACTCTGGAAATCCCACAGGAATAGAAAGATCACTCTTTTCTTTTGGCTTTCTATCCATGGTGGGACTGCAGTGAACCTTTGGAGATCCAGGTTTGCTGACCCTACTTGCCCTCGTTGCCTCTACTTTGGAGACTATTTAGCATTGCTTATGGGATTGGAGACGAGCAAGGATGATTTGGATGGGGGTAGCTAGGATTTTTAGTCACTTTGCCCACTCCCCATTCTTTATGACATGGGGCTCAGTGGCTTGGCTTTCTCTAATAGAGCCTCAGGTATTCTATGAGAGACTTGAATCCTCTCGAGCCATTTCGATTCGACGTCATCAGGTTGAGTCCTGTTCTTTGGATGTAATACCACACCTTCCTTTTATAGTTGTGCATGCCTCTGTGGATACCTCTTGGGAGATTCTAGTGAGCATAGCAGCTTGGCATATCTGGAGAGCCAGATGCACAGAGGCATTAGAGGGAACTCAGGTTCATCCCTTGCACATGTTGGCTAGTATCTGCACAGACAGACACCATACATACCTTGATGGCCGTATGGACGAGTATGCAGGGAGACTCTCGTGCAGCCTCGGCTAGGAGGGCTTCTTTCTTCAGGGAATGGAAGGATTCTCCTTTCTTCTCTGAGACTCCTATAGGGTTGAGGTGGCACTTTCAGCCTTGGCCTTGGTCATTTTCCACCTCACTTTGAGGGGGGTTTATTTAACCTCATGATTGATTTCATGATGTATTCCGCTTTGAGCTTGCTCTCATGGGGTTTTTCTCTTACTTAATAGAAGTCTCTTTTTTGGGGAAAAAAAAACCCTCTCTCTATACGTGCATACCAGCACCTCTGGTCCCCTCCTGCTGCAAGTGCCATAGAAGAGGATAGAGCTATCCATGGTAGCCTGCTACGTCCCGAGGTGTAATCCCCATATTCCCTAACTCAGTACAAGTATGTGATGACCTGAAATGTGGCATCTAGTTGTAAAGGAGGTGACCCAAACTCAGCCTAAATGATCTGATGGCTTACCATGAATCATCTGTGATAACATGAGAACCTGTAGCCACTCCACATGGGCCCACTCTGCACCGACAAGTCTAGCCCCCAACAAGGGCTGCTGTACATCCCCGCTGGGCGAACCAAGGAGTCAAAAAGCAAACCCTTGGTGCGTGGATCCTGAAAGTGCAAGTGGAAGCACTGCCTCTCTAGTCTGGCCAATGAAGCATACCCTCTGCTCAAGTGTGCTTGCATCGCAGGTCTCATAGTGAAGTTGAAAAGATAACCCCAAGATAAGTGTATGATGAAACTATCTCAATAGTTGACCCCTTAAATGTGAACTACTCCTAATGCATGATGGCTCGAGATGTATTGAAGCTCATGACCTTGGTTTTACCTAGGTTGACCTTCAAATCATGAGACTCACAAAAGGACTGTAGTGCGTCTAGGTGTCTCTGGAGCTCCTCTGTTGAGGAAGACAAGAGAGCCACATCATCTGCATAGAGCAATATTTGGATCAACGTGCCCACAAGAGACCAACCTACACCCCCTTGTGTTTGCATCACTCTGTCTCAAGCTCGTTAATGTAGAGGCCAAACAAGGTAGGCGACAAAGGACACCCTTGTTTGACCCGATGGTGCTCATGATCTCGTCTGTCCATCCAGATCCTACATGAACTCTGCCTAAAACCCTCTCATAAAGTGCCATGATGGCCCAAATGATCTCCTGGTCATAACCCAAGTCCAGAAGGCTCGGAACCGTGTCAAATGCCTTACAGAAATCCACAAAGCAATAATAAACCCTCTGCTTCCATGCCCTCGCCTACTCAATAATACATCTAAGCGTGAGAATGTGGTCCATGGTTCCACGATCACACCGGAATCCGGCCTATCTTGCTGCTCTAAGTCCTCGACACTCTGCAAATCTGCTTACCTCGAAGTCAAGTACTGATGCATAAATCTTGGACATGACATGTCCAATCATAATGGTCCTGTAGTTCTTCGGGCGCATGGGATCCCCTGCCTTGTGGATGGGTGAGATAGTGTTAATGGTCCAAGTGTGTGGAAACCCCAAACAAAACAGCTTCATTGAAAAGCTTTGCTAAGATCGAGGCTAGGATGTTAATCCCATATGCAATGAACTCGGTGCATAACCCCTCATGATCCTTCGCTTGGCCATTATGAAGTTTCATTACGGCATCGCTTACCACTCCTCTAGTGAAGAGGGTGTAGGATGTGGGGTGAGGCATGTGTGAGAGATTAGGGACTGGCTGATTTGGGATGTCATAAAGTGTGTGCATAATCAAACCAGATTTGAGTGCCAATGAGTGGCAGAGGGGACCATCCTTCTAGAAATCTCCATCAAAAGTCCTTAGAGTTGTTACTAAATAAAATGTTTAGTAGCTCCTCCTCGTTCCGACGAATGAAGTCTAGTTTCTTCCTCCGTACTAGTCTATGGTACTCGCGTAGTGTATCTGGTGTGCTCAGAAGACTGTTTTTTGTTTCGAATCTGAGCTGACAACATAAATCCTTACACTCATCATCGTACCAACTATTACAGGGTACGGTCCCAAGGGGTGGTGGATAGACCTAGACACAGAAATATACACACATAAACCACATACATACCAATACATGTGTGTGTGCATGCACATGTGCACCTCTCTCTCTCTCTCTCTCTCTCTCTCTCTCTCTCTCTCTCACACACACACACACACACACACACACACACACACACACACACGTGCGCGCGCGCGCGCGCACACACACACACACACACACTCTCTTTTTTGGGCAAAATCTTTGATTGATTATATTATATGAGTAGCAACCTCAAAACAAGGTGCTACAATTACGTCAACTGAAAATTTCAATATATGCCAAAAAGACCTCATGATCTATGCAGCGGGTTTGCAAGTAATCAAAGAAAGATTGTTGCAGAGAACGTCTAAAAAAGCCAAATAGAGAGAAAGTAGGACACCAAAGACTTTATAATTCATATATGTCCATAAAGTCCATAGTGCCCAGTAGTGAACCCAAACGAAGAAAGGATGAAACTACGGTCTGGATGGATGAAACCTAAATAGCCAGAAGAACTTCCCAAACGGAACAGATGGGAATCTTGGTTGTAGGCGATGTCGATGCAAATCAAAAAACTCAGGAGAGCACGGACAATGCCAAAACAAGTGAGGCATAGTTTCCGAAGAAGCATAACATTTGTGGCAAAGTGCTAGGGCAATGTGTCGATGAGCTAATAGCTGTCCAGATTGAAACACTCCCAAAAGAACTCACCAAAAGAAAACCTATTGCCAAAGCGGTACTTTATAGGCCCAAAGTTGCTGTAATTTTTTCCTCCACCACTTGGTTGGGCGATGCATTTGCCAAACAGAATCACCTCTCTTTGAAACCAAGGTTGAGGCAAGATGATTTTATACAATGCAAGCATAGTAATCTGAGATAGCCTCAAAGGACGAGAAGAGCACCCTAGAGAAGTCAAAGTCCAATCTTCCAGCCAGTCCTGGAGTTCCAAAGGAGGAATCGAAACAAAAGACGAAAGCATAGAAGTAATTTGTTGCCACAAAGGACGATAATGAGAGTCCAATCCATATCTAGTGGCTGCCAGAGGAAAAGGGAGCACAGTACCAGCATCATCTATAACATCAACAACAGAGGTGATGCCTTTAAATGAGACAAAGTAAGAACATCGAGGTTCTTGTAAAGCCAAGGGGGGCTGAAAGACTTTCGCCCAATGAATGCTTTCAGCTCTCAAAGAATTCCCAAGCAAAGATTGCCATCCATTCCATTCCAGATGAGAAAGAACATGCTTCCAGTCAAGAAGCAGGTGGGAGACAGAAGGGCAGCTAGGCAAAGTGCCATCAGGGCAGCCAAAAAAGAAATCCCATTGATCGAGTTGCCAATGACCAAATGCAGAAATACTAATATGAGTGACACACACACATTTTTTTTGTGTGGAATCTTTGAGTCATTATATTACAAAGAAGCTATTCCAGAAAGGGAGAGCTATAATACATCAAGAGAAAATCTCACTGTAGGACAAATATACATCATGATCAAAGACACAAGATTAGAAGCAATAAAAAAGCGATTGCTACTGTAAAGAGTGTCTGAAGAAAGAGAAAGTGGAAAAAATAGGATCACCAAAGACCCTATGATTACGATCCTTCTAGAGAGTCCAAAGTGCCCAGTACTGAACCCAAACTAAAAAGAAATCAAACTCCTATTTGGGCTTTCCTCCATGGGGGGGTGTTAGGAAATGGAGTCAATTTGAGTAACTTTTAGTGTGTTCTAGAGTAGTACTATACTATTTTATATCCTAGAGTGCCATGTGTCACTATGGGACTTATCCCATATACATTTGACACTTAGAGTGTGTGTGCCTATCCTATAAAGGCATTGTACTTTCATTGTTATAATCATCAAGCCTCATGCCTTTCTTGATCATGTAAGTACTTTGCTTGGTTGTATATTTCTTTCTGGCATTATTTCATTTCCATTATGCTTTCCTAGTCTTGCTTTTCCTTTCCATTTCATTCCATGTCTTGCATCTTCACTTTTGTGTAACCTTGTTTATGCCCTTACACTGTTTGTGTATGCCATGTGTGGATGCATATCCATGGGTGCTTGCAAATGTGCTTACATAGAAATTTTGTACAAATGTGCATTTGTATATGTATGTACATAATGTCCATGCATAAGCATGCCTGTCTGTGTGCATGCATGCATGCATATGTCCATACATACGTATGCAGTACATACATATATACACATACACAAATCACTGCATGCACATATGCAAACATATATGCATCCATTTATATCCATAAATATATGTATGCAAGAAAAGGACTCAAAATTGCATTTTCTTGATGCTTGATGGTGGATTCTTGTACTTGTTGAGTATAGTACTCTCCTTGCTATGTTTTATAGGGATACTGGGCAAAGGACATCTTCAAATGGAGCCATTGTGAAGAACATCAAATTGCATGTCCTGATGTGTAAGTGAATAGGACTCTCCCAATAGCTTCAACAAGACAAGAAAAGAGTATTTCTTTTAAAATTATAAAAAATTTACAACCATGGATCCAAGACATTAAACTGTGTGGGTCTTTGGGGTTTATAAAGTACATAGATGGATGCTAGAGGTTTTGTTAAAGGTACTTCTTGTGGAAACACATAGGATAGAATAGATGCATCCTGGAAGAGGAGTGAGAGCACAAGATGTAACCAAAAATGTTGTTCACTCATTTGATTGTGAGAGAGGTGACTCTCTCTTATAGAAATGGGGAGAAGGTGGCCTAGATCAAAGGCACCTTCCCTACATCAGTGGCAATTAGCCCCTACATCAGTGGGACTGATCTATGTCAAATTCAGAATCATACAGTGATGGGAGTGCCTATTAAGGAGGCTATGGTGTAAACATCATCTGTGAGAGAGTCCAAAAAAATATCAAGCTTAAAAACTTGAAAAATATGCATGGTGGATCAGAGGTTGGAGATGTCAATAGGAATTGTTAGGGACATATGCATTTAACTTAGTGAGCATACTTCACGGTCACGTTCATTGTGGTCAATGGAGAGCGAGAAAGGATATCCCATGTTGTTGTGACAACCATGGTTGAAAGACACCAAAGTAATACACAATTAGGTCGTGGTGTGAGAGGTCATCGCTGATGATCTAGCTACCATCCTAATGGATCAAACATAGAGTGGGTGGTTTTGAAGAGTATTGATGTGGTAATATGTAGAAATGCCAAGGGGATGAAGCCATCTAGTCCTACATACATACCAATATCTCTCGGATCCCTCTACTATTAGCTACATGGATGAGGGAAGTGACATCCCCAATGGGATTTAATGCCTAATACTCTTGATAAAGATAATTCATGAAGTAAAAGGAGATATTGAGGGACTTGCTATAAACTTTGTAAGGAGTATGATGTGCTTTTTGAATTTCTCGCATCCGATGATGGGTGCAAAGCATCATGAGTTGTAGCAAAATCCATTTTAATCAACATCCTAGATCGATTAGAATGCATTGATACGTAGTAGTAGGGGGATTTTATTTACATGTACTATATAAGGCAACTTGAAAACAATACCTCTCCAATTGAGTCAAGGATGCATGTCCTCTTGTAAATAGTGTTTAACTTCATGGAATACTATAGCCCTCAAGTAGATATCGGGCTAGGAAATCTTCAACTATTGTTTTACAAAAGTAAACATCTCATGGAGATGACTTTGAAGAGTTAGATTTCCATGTTCTTCTGGCTCTTCTAGCATGGTGGAGTCAATATCAGGAGAAATTTTGGAATAGCTCCCAAATGTTTGAGATGCCTTTCAACCTTGGAGTCCAATTCAATATTGTATTTGGGGATGTAGAGAGGTCAAGATCATCTAAGAAGGCATTGCATAATTGCTTCACAAGACGACAAGAGGCACCTGCTACATCTATGGCTAGGCTCACTTAGTCTCGACTACAAGTATTTTATATGGGAGTAGGCTCAAACATGAATTTTGTCATAGCTAAGGGGGCCCTAGCTTATCAATGTAGTTGTAGTACCACCCTCCTTGTGCGAAGATTAACCCTCTAATACACCCAGCTTGGGAGGTCATTACAAGCCTCACCGTATGGCCAAATTGAGATTTAAATGCATAGATGCCCCCAATAAGACCCAAACCTTTGCCTTCCCTCACTCATCTCATGATCTACTAGGATATTAGACACATAAACATGGATACTTAGAGAAGTCTAGGGTTCTTCATGTGCTAGGAGAGTGGCCTTCATGAGAGGTTGGGATGATGATTTATTCGCACTCATAGCCACAGGGCCTTCATGTCACTCCCACTCTCTTGATTGGCTACACCAGCCTCAGTTCATGTCTACTTGATGTATTTGAGGCTTTTCACAAGATTGTATATTGTATTTTTTTAATACTTATAGCTCATTTCTTGCCAAAAAATGAGAGTGTAGACTCACGAGTAAGGAGTTTTCATCATATCCATGGCTGGAGTTGCTAATTGTAGCAATTTTGGAGAGTGATCTCCAAACATATGGGACCAAACGATGATTGAAGCTTCTTTTGTATAATCTAGTATTTGTAGCATTTTAAGTTGATTTATACATATGGGACCAAGGAGCTACTTTTGTATAATCTTCTAGATTTACTAATAGAAATTTTAAAATTACCATCGTAGATTATTCCAAATTTTATATATATATATATGTGTGTATGTATGTATGTATGTATGTATGTATGCATGAATGTATAGCTATATTATGAAAAATGAATTGTATTAACATGTATATGAATGTGCATATTAATCAAAATAGTATTTCATTCATGTACTCTTATACTACTTATGCTAAATGAAGGTCATGAGTTACATTATTATTTATTTTGTGTGAAAAGGTATGCAAAAGAAAGAATAAGGTTGGTATGTTGGTGGGCAACATGTGTTTGCAAATGGAATCTTCAGTGATTATATATCATTGAACAATACTTAGGCAAAACAATCATGGAATGATCATTGAAGGTAACATAATCATATTTCATAGTTTAAAGATGAGTCAAGAAAAGATTTATAAGGTATGTAAAGAAGGAAAGTAAACTAAGGATGAAATACGATCTGTAAAAAGAGAACTCAACAAGCCAAGAGAACTTGTATATAGCAACAATCATGGAGAAGCATTAAGTCACCAAGAGGATAAAAGAGCTTATGTAGAGTTAGTGAAGCAACAAAATAGGAAAATATGAGGAGATGCAAAGCCATAGGAAAGAACATAGTAAGTTGAACGTAGCATTATAAAGTCTATCGATATATGATAGAGATAGAGAAGACAATGGGTGTAGAAGAAAAGAGAAGGTCTATGCATGGAAATTTGCACGAGCATAGGTCTAGATAAGAAGAGTGGCAACTTGAACGAGGAGAACCGATGAGGGCACATCAAGTTTTTGCTGATGTATGGATGTTGCATATATGTTTGGATACAGAGAGATGACTTGTCATGGATATAAGTGAACTTTAGGACAATCCTCTTACATAGTGAATGTAGAGAAGAAGAAGTGTATGGAGGTGTAATGAGCCCTCTTCCCCGTAATGAGAAGCAAGGCTTTATGTGTGTGTAAGCATCTCCCCCTGGATCTTCAGTTTGGTATCAGAGCTTGGTTAGAAGGAGCTTTGGAGCAAGAGAGCCTAGAAAGTCATTCAAAGGCAGAAAGAATTCTGTGTTTGGGGTGAAATTCTTGAAAAGCTCAAAGGAGAGCTGCTTCAAAGAAGGATCCTATGAAAGTGAAGAGAAGTAGGATCCTGATTGAAGAGAGGAGGTGTGTGAAAAAAGGGAGTGGCTCAAGCTGTGGCTGCTTCATTGAGGTGATAGCACGAACAAAAGGACGTGTTAGCAGGAGCTTAAGTCAAATGTTACTCGCCAGCTGACAGTGGTGGCAAATGTCTTCTTCATCTCCTGGTGGGGGTTGACAATTCAATAGAACCAGGACCAACCAGCACGGGCACCACGTCCAGCTGAACCAGCACAGCCTGGGTCACATCGCCCTAATGCGACTTATACCTCCTTCATACGGGATTGCTGGTTTGAACTTTGTTGCTCACTTCTATAATTAAAGAAATGGTCGATAAATTGAGCGACACTAATTGCTCCTTATTGCAAATATTTTGTCATCCTCAGCCTTGAACTGTCAGCTGCCTTCTTGAATGTGCTGGGTATTGAAGAGATTGGTCTTCTATTGTTGAAGAAATCCCATTCAAAATCACAAGCCTATGACAAGAAAAGCCAGCTAAGCTGCTGGTGTTTGAGTGGCATTCTTTTTCTGAGGGAGACAAATTCTATTACGCTCTACCACTGAATATGGGCAGATAACTTTGAGAGGGAGGACGTTGGATCAGAGGGAGCAGTAGAAGCATGGTAGTGCTATTTAGAGATTGAAGCCATTATCACAGAAACAGAAACTCAAGAGAGGAGGGAGCAAGAAAGGGAAGAGAGTACTGCAGGAATGTCTCAACAACAGGCAGGAGGCGGCCTCCAATGCCTTGGTCAATGGTTGAGCAGCTATGAGTCGAATTCATTTGTGTGCACGTCTAAAAGCCATTAAAAAAAGGCTCTTATTTCTTTCTCCTAAGATTTTTTAAAGACCTTAGAATTGACGTGGGTGTAAATACACCTTTAAAAAAACCTTTCAGTACATACACCTCTTTTTTATTACATCATCGGGTTTCTTTTCGCATAAAAGTTGTTGACCTTTTTCTAATGTGAATACAAGGACAGCCGCTTCACCTTCAGTAGAGGTTAAAGAAGGGTGTTTGATGCTTGAAAGTGGATCTGTGGTTACTTGAAGAGGTTTATGCCCACTTTGTTTGAGATGAAGTAAGTGTTCACTACTCTCTTCTGGTTATTTATTGCTACTGTGCTTTGCAAAAAAATTGGCATAGTACCCATGGGTAGCACAGTGAAAGAATTTTCCATTTGGGGTAGAGCTTGTTTGCAAGGATTTCTATCAAAAAAATAAGTAGAAAATAGCACTTTGGGGCAAGAAAGTGCCTAATATCAGAGGTTAAATTCGCGCGGTTGGTGGAGTGTTGCATTTGGGGATGTGAATGCCTAAAATTGGAGGAGGTTGATGCCGAAGTCGGTGGGATAAATCTCATATTTGAAAGGCATTGCAAGGGCAAGTTTGGAATGCTCCTCAGGGTTGTTTGATGCTCTAGAAAGAGGAGAATGCAATGAATGCAATGCTAAATGCATGATTTGATGCCCAAAAGTGGCTTGGGGGATGCCATAAATGAACGCTATTGAATGCCAAAACATAGAGTAAGTTTATATCCTTGTTGCAAAAGGATGTTCTCAAAGTTGGGTGCTATATTCCTCACGCGAAGTGAGTGGAAATTGGTGTGCAAAAAATGCAAAAAAGAGCCTTCACTTCGGGTCTTGTTGAATTGCATTTGAGGTAAGTGTATGTATGAAGCTTGGGAATCAAGCATGGCTGAAACCTCTCAAGTCACTCAAATTGTATAGCCAATTTTTTATGCATCCATGAATCTCTCAATCACGCACCACAATTTAAGATTCACTCATTCACACCTACTAACCAACACATCATCAGTCACACGTACTGTTATGGATAAATTTGACCAAAGTAAAAGGCATAAATATGTGTATGTGCTTGTATATATGGCAATAGTATAATAAAATATGGTGTGCATAAGGCCCAGGGTTGAGGTGGCAGGGCATGACCATGTGCCACCCTTCCATGTAAGAGGACCCATAAGGTGTGTTGTACATAATCCATGGTAGTAATAATATAAAATGATAAGGTGGCATGGGTCCTCCATGCACCACCCCTCCACCTAGGCGGTCCCACGCCTGCATTTAGTGAGATATGGCCCAAGGACCATGGGAGAAGTAATATAAAATAGGTGAAGATGGATATTATATTGGATTATTCCCTCCATGTAGGATAGGCCCATGTGGGGGGGGAAGAATGCAAGTTAAATAATGGAAAAGTAGGATGAGGTGGCAAGATTCCTTGTGCCAACCCTCCACTTATCTTCCTAGATGTTTGAACGTATTATAAAATTGGGAAGAGATCAAGGGAGTATCTTAGACTTGGGATATGGGGGTTGATGCACATGGAAAAATGAGGCAAAGGGTTGTCGCACACAATTGAGAGTGCGTAACCGCCTAGCCCACATGGGACACTCTTCCACACACACCATGCATGTGGGAGGATGCATTTATTGGGAGAGACCCCCTCTCTTGGCTATAAAAGGAGGGGGCTATTCCTTGATGGAACACGCTCATTCTTGTAAAGCTACCTAGCCAGTCCTTTGATTTCCCCCCCCCATCCTTTCTTTCAAATAAAGCATGACTCTCTTCCCTTGATGTCTCCATCTCTACATTCCATCTCCCATCATGTACATGCTCCTCTTCCTCCTCTCCCTTCCCCCTTGTGGCATAGTCCCTCTCTTCATTCTCACCCCTCTTAATCCTTTTTCCCCACCTATGTTAATGCTTCTTCCCTCATGTTCCCTTTTCCTCTATGGCCCTCGAGCATCGCCATGCCTTGTGTCTAGCATCATGCCTCGAATTCTTTAGTGAGAGGCACTATGCCCGATTTTGAAGAGCTGGTTTCTTTATGCATGACAAAAGAGGTGAAGCTAGGGCTAAAAGAATCAAGTAGTAATGAAAGAGACAACTTATTCTACCATAGGGGAGGTAGAAGTGATTTGATAGGGCGAAGTAGACCCCATGGTTGAAACGTACGATCACGTTCGATGCGTACCATTCGATATTAGTACGGTACTAAACGAACTAAAAAATCCTAGGCGTACGTTTGATACCCAAAAAAAAAGACAAAGATTTTAGAGTTTTGGAGTAGGTACTTGTACAAGCTTTAAAACTTTGTACAAAACATGTAATATAGGTGCTTGATGGAGATAGAGGGAGAGAGATGAAGATGCTTGATGCAGCTTGAGCCTCGTCACTTGTTGGAGATGGAGAAGGGAGAGTCGAGACTCAAAGTCGGAGATAGATGCTTAGTGTGAGATCATATTGAGGAGAGAGGGGTTTATATGGAACCTTGCCATTTGGGAGGCCCAAAATCAGTTTGGTAGAACCACCACCAATAACAAAACCAGTCGTTAAAAAAAAACGAACGCAAAAAACAAAAACAAAAACAACCCCCCCCCCCCCCCCGCCCCCCCCAAAAAAAAAGAACATAACGTGTGGATCATACGGTACCGTATGGAACAAAATGGAACGTACGGAATGTTCGTACGTTGAACGAGGGCAACCATGGTGGATCCTCAAGAGGCCATGGGAGAGCCTCATATGCTCATGAACACACTATGGACAGAAATGAGTATGTCCAAGAGGAAGGGGGAGAGCCCCAAACCACGGTAGAGGAACGGCCGCGCATGTGCAATAAGCTGAAAATTGCCATTACTATAGAAAATATGGTCATTTTGAGAGAGATTGCTATGCGAAGAAAAATTCCAACTGTAGAGGCTATGGTGGAAGGCATCAATATAACAACTAGGTTGGCCAAAGAGAGTGTAATTATGAGCAAAGGCATGGAGCACACTTATTTATTAGCATGGAGCATGTTATGGGCCGCATGTCAGTCCCCTCGCAAAATGATGATTGGTTTATTGATTTAGGTGCCACTAATCATATGACTTATCATGGACAGTGGTTCACTCATAAAGATAAAATTCTAGATGCAGAGTTGTGGCTACATGGGATGATATCATGCATGAAATTACTCATATTGAAAATATTCCATTGGTTGATAGAAATGGTGTTGAGAACACTTTGGGAGAGTTGGAAAAGTGGTTGCAAGAGGCCATAAAAGAGAAAGACTCTTTGCTTTTGATGCAGGAACACCCACTTTATAGCAAGGTATGCTTGCACAAACTGACCACAAACAATATAAAAAAGCTAAACTATGGCACAAAAGGCTTGGCCATATCAATTATAGAAGATTAAAGGCAATGCAAATAAAAGAACTAGTTAGAGGGTTG
Organism: Dipteris shenzhenensis; assembly: GCF_047967505.1. Classification (NCBI taxonomy): domain Eukaryota; kingdom Viridiplantae; phylum Streptophyta; class Polypodiopsida; order Gleicheniales; family Dipteridaceae; genus Dipteris; species Dipteris shenzhenensis. Next base: position 40,955,941 of record NC_141605.1, on the reverse strand, counting down.
TCCATTTTTGGTCATTTGTATTACAGCCATGTATGCCCAACATGTCAATGTGCCAAACAAACTCGGTTGCCATTTCCAAAGATGGGGAGAGTAAGCCATTGTCCTTTTGAAATAGTGCACTCTGATATTTGGGGTCCTACAGACAATGTAACCCCTGGAGGAGCAAGGTACTATATTACCTTTGTTGACGATTTCAGCCGCATGATATGGGTATACTTTTTGAAAGCAAAGAGTGATGCTTTTAAAGTGTTTTGCCATTACAAAAGAATGGTTGAGAAGGAGCTTGGGTGTCCAATAAAATGCCTTCACATGGACAATGGTGGAGAGTACATGTCTTATGAGTTTGATGAGTTCTTGTATAATCAAAGCCTAAAGAAATGGGTTATATTTAGATATACTCCTCAGCAAAATGCCAATGGAGAAAGGAAAAATAGATTGATTGGAGACATATCTAGAGCCATATTGGATGAAATGAATATGCCCTTCCCATATTGAGCTGAAGCGGTGCATACAGCAGTGTATATAACGAATAGAACTTCCACGAATGCCATACATGGGATGACACCCTTTAAGAAGCTTTATGGGTATAAGCCAACCTGGAAGGTGTTTGGATGCGTTTGTCATGTAAATGTGCCCAATGAGATAAGAAAGAAGATAGAGCCAAGGGCTGTAAAATGTGTGTTTTTGGGATACCCATTTGAGACAGGGATATAAATGCTATGACCCCATTACAAGACAAGTATATGAAGGTTGGGATGTAAGGTTTAGTGAGCATGAACCTTGGTATCAGCCCAACGCAATTATGGTTGAGGATGAACACATGCCTAAGGTTGAGAAACCAAAATTACAGCAAGTTGTCCCTTCAAGTATGGATATGATAGGTCCATCCCAGCAAGAAGGAAGTTTTGATAGTGTGAACCCTTGGAATGGTAGACTAAGGGGCATTGTGCATGTGGACAAAGGAAAACAAAAAGTTGAGGGGGATGAGACCATTGAGGATGCAAGTGTTGATGAAGGGAGTGCTTTATAGTTTGTGAAAGTTCAAGACGCTAAGCATGCCACAAAGTATGTGCCACCACATGCAAGAAAGTAAGTGCAAATCCACTAGCCTTGAGGAGATCGAGAAGGGTAAGACATCCCGTGGATAGGTTGACATATAATGGTTATATGAGGATGCACTATGCATATATGGTTACCAAAGTACAACATGGTGAGCCATCATGTTTTGAAGAAGCTATCAAAATTTCAGATTGGAGAGATGCTATGGATGAGGAGATGAATGCCTCAGATAAAAACAATACATGGACTCTTGTCTAGCTTCCTAAAGGGAAAGAAGCTATTGGCTACAAATGGGTTTATAAAGTTAAATGCAAAATGGATGGGAGTGTCAAAAGATACAAGGCAAGGCTGGTAGCAAAGGGCTATGCCCAAACATATGGTTTGTATTATTATGAGACCTTCAGCGTCGGTAGCAAACATGACTACCATAAGGATGGTGATTGCATTGGCTAGCATGTTTGGATGGAAGTTATGGCAGATGGATGCTAAAAATGCTTTTTTAAATGGTTCGTTGTTGCAAGAGGAAGTGTATACACTAGAGTGGGGGGGGTATGTACACCCTAAGTTTCCAATGCATGTGTGTAAGTTGAGAAAAGCTCTATATGGGCTAAGGCAAGCACCTAGGGCATGGTGTGATAAGATAAGAAAAACGTTGCTAAGATTAAATTTCAAACAATCTAAAGCTAGTTACTCCTTATATGTGCAACAAGAGGAGTCAAAAATGGTGATTATAATCACATATGTTGATGGTTTGATTATCACGGGCAACTATGATGCCGGAATTATAGCCATAAAGAAGAAATTGGCAATGGGATTTGACATGAAAGACCTAGGACAGCTTAGGTACTTTCTTGGCATTGATACTCCTCAATGGTTTGGATGATTCAAAGACAATATGCTGTGGATAAGCTAGAAAAATATGGTATGATAGGATGCAAACCAGTTGAAACTCCACTTAACCAAAATGCTAAGATTGTTGATGATCTTTAGTACTTGCAGAATGTGACTATGTTCAGGAAGATGGTTGGAAGTGTCATATATCTCACCATCACTAGACTGGGACTTAAGCTATGCTTTGGGTGTGGTGAGTCAATTTATGCAAAGGCCTTGCAAGAGTCATCTTGATGCAATAAGAAGGATCCTTAGATATGTGAAGCCACAATTAATGTTGGCTTGTTTTATGCCAAAGGAGGAATCTGCTTTCATGGTTATACCAATGTAGATTGGGTTGGTAGTGTTGATGATAAAAGCTCAACTCGTGGGTGTGCATTTTCTCTTAGCAGTGGTGTGATTAGTTGGAGCAACAAAAAGCAGCCCACAATTGCATCATCTGGTACGAAACCCGAGGATAGAGGGACTGCCATAGCTGCATGCGAAGAAACTTGGCCGAGATTGCTTCTTCATGAGTTGGGTGTATGCATTGATGGTCTAGTAGTGATATACTATGACAACATAAATACTATAATGCTGGCTAGGAATCCCATTTACCATGCAAGGACTAAACATATCGAAGTCCATTATTACTACATCAGGGAGAAAGTGATAAGTAGAGAGGTTGACATGAGATACATCATGACAGATGCCTGAGTAGCAGATATCTTTACCAAGTCTTTGGGTAAAGATAAGTTTTGTCTTTTTAGAGAGGCTTTAGGCCTATGTGATGTCCAAGCTATGCTGAGCTTGAGGGGGAGATTTGTTGATGTATGGATGTTGCATATATGTTTGGATATAGAGAAGATGCCTTGGCATCATTAAAAATATGGATGTAACTAAACTTTAGGACAATCCTCTTATATAGTGAATGTAGAGATGAAGAAGGGAATGGAGGTGTAACGAGCTCTCTCCCACATAATGAGAAACAAGGCTTGATGAGCATTGTCTTCCCTGGTTGCAGCTAGCGCATCTGTACATCGCGGACAGATCACGAATCACGACTGTTTTTTGAGTTCCTACATCTTCTGGCGCATCTGCGTGTCGCGGACCAGATCGCGACTGTTTTCCTAGGTTCCTGCGTCTTCTGGCGCACCTGCGCATTGCGGACAGACTTTTCGAGCTCCTGCAAAAGATCTCGCGTCCCTATCCTCTTCTTCTTCTTCTCCTCCTCCTTCTCCTCTCCTCTTCTCTCCTCTCTTTTTATTAAGGAGTGGAAATTGAATCCAAGACCTCCCCATTCACAAAAGGAAGACTTACCAATGGGCCAGCAAATAGGAAGTGATGAAAGTGTAAAGATATTACTTATATGGTGAAATCTTATGAACTGTAACTCTCTAACCGTAGGGAGTTTCCTCTTGTTATAAAAAGCAAAAGTACTTCATTTCATGTGCTCTATTCATATTTGATACTAGATCGTAGATTCTAAACTTTTTCAAGCTCACTCCTTGGACGCACGCCACACGAGGAGGGTGGATATTTATGTCACTTCTCGACGAGTTCTAGGATTTAGTGCTTGGTCCTCCGCTCATTACGGCTACCAATTGGCGAGATCTATTTCTTGATCTTCATGTCGATCTTCAACAACTGATTGTACAATGCATTGTTCAAGGAGACGACGGGTGGGATGATACACCGTGGATGATTCAAGGTGAAGAATTAGTGATACACTGGGAGGACTTTGATTTCAATTCTACTCATTGTGCGGTGATCGAGCTACTTGTTGCATTGGAGGTAATTAAAAGGGTGACATTCTTCGAAGGGTGGGATGCTCCCCAAGCTTGGGGGGAGATTTGGCACATCCGCTTGTTAATTCATGTGGATAAGCTCATCTTGAATGATTTCTTCTCAATCTCATTACAAAGGTTTCTAGGGCCTGGCTATGGTTGGTAATGTTTCGACCAAGGAATCCCTTTGTACCTAATCAACCTTTTGTGCCTCATTTTGAGCTTCAAGTTGTAATTCTTTTTTGTCTAAAGATAAACTATCAACAAAGGATTGCAAGTTTATTTGGTGCTGAACGTCTTGCTCAAGTATTGAATTCTCCCCACCCTCTTCTTCTACCTATCTTGGACTATCGAGAATCTTGGGATGTTCTAGTCTTGGTGTGATGACATCTTGGCTCCTCCAATTTGACGGCACATACAAACCTTCGACCAAGGCTGCTAGTGTGGGTGTGAAGCTCACTTCACCAGGGGGTGAGGTGTATTGTTATAGCAAGTCTGCACCAGCAAGTAATTGCAACCAAGCTGAGTACTCGGCACTCATTTTTGGGCTACAAAAGGCACAAGAAGGTGCAAGGAGATTCTCAACTCGTGTGTGAACAAGTTAGTGGAAGGTGGAAGGTGCGGAGCGAAGGCTTGGTTCCACAACATCAACAAGCATTGGAACTTTGCCAACAATTTGAAGAGATAAAAATTCAGCATATCCCTCAAGCTCAAAATATAGTTGTTGATTTCTTGGCACGTGAAGCTTGTACTTCAATCACGCATGAAGCGAGTGGAAGCACCGCCCCAACAAAGCCGCAAGCGATGAAGGAGGGTGATCATTTGTAAGGAATGCAAAGGTTGTGGTCATCATGAAACTAAGTGTTGGGCATATTTGATACGAGTTTACCGACTTCGGAAGATCATAAAAAAGGTCCTCAAGGACATTGCTCAAAAGAAGGATGCCAGACTGCACACCCCTTGAAGAAATAGCATGGTGATTACAAGAACTGGAAGAAGCTGAAGGTGATGTGCAAGCTCTCCAACTATTGACAGTTGTCATGGCATTCTTGTTTGCCTTGATGAACAACCTCATGCAGCGCCGTGTCTCTAACCCTCGCTTGTAAAGATGGATGCAATGTCATGAGGGTTGGTCCTTTTAAGATTGTCTATGAGCTATTCTATGCTGAAGATTCTTCCCATGTAGTATTTCACAATACACCAGTCACACCCTACCCTGCCTATGTGTGCTTTGTGGATGTATCTTCACCTGATTTTCAGTTCAAGCTATCTCTTTCCATTGTTTGCCAATAGATAAGTCTCATTTCGGCTCTCTCTTTTCCATTTTTCAAGCATGGCTGACATTCTCGTGTTCTGTGGATGGGTTGAAGAAAATCCAAATGAGTATCTTGTGGCCTTCAAGCGTCGTTGTGTTTCTCTCAACTTTCTTACTGAAGATAGATGGCTGTTGGTTCTTCCCACATTTGTAGAGGGTTTGGCTCAAGCGTGGTATGAGAAGTAGGCCGACGACGTTTGCCAAAGCTAGCCAAGGTTAACAGCAGTGATGATTGAGTATTTCGGCAAAGAAGAGGAGCCGGAGAATGTGTACCTGTAGGTGGCAAACTTGAAGCAGTCAGAAGGTGAGATGGCATGTCGATATGTGGATTGAGCAGCCGTGCTCCTGGACCGTTTAATTGCCATGCAGGAGGACAATGTCGAATTTCGAGTTGGAATGACTCAGCATGTGCTGGGCTACCTTGTAGCAGGAGCAAGTGATGGATTCCGCCTCAAGCTTAAGTGGGAGAATCCAGAAATTATGATGCTAGCACATGAGATTGCTCAAAAGTTTGATAAAGTTCAATCTGACCCCGCTTCAAAGAAGACGATTGTTCCTCCGCAACCCCCTCAATTCTTGCAATGACAACTTGGGGGGTCTAACTCAGGGGCATACCCCCACCCCTCATCTGGGATGTATCCCCCGCCTCCACCTCAAATGTATGGTCCTCCCTTAGATGCTTACCCTCAACAAGGAGTATATCCTCAACCTCCGCCTGGAAGATTTCCCCAGCCTCGTCCACGAGCCCCCCTCCTTCCTACTCCCTTCAATCTGACCCCGCTTCAAAGAAGACGATTGTTCCTCCGCAACCCCCTCAATTCTTGCAATGACAACTTGGGGGGTCTAACTCAGGGGCATACCCCCACCCCTCATCTGGGATGTATCCCCCGCCTCCACCTCAAATGTATGGTCCTCCCTTAGATGCTTACCCTCAACAAGGAGTATATCCTCAACCTCCGCCCGGAAGATTTCACCAGCCTCGCCCACGAGCCCCCCTGCTTCCTACTCCCCCGGCCCCTCCTACTAAAGAACCCAGAGTCAATGACCTAGCCAAGGCCCTGAATGGATCTTCGGCTTGAGATGGTGGGCATCATAAATCAAGCCAATTGCCCTCCAAGAGAACATGCCAATGTTGTGTGCTACGAGTGCCACCAGAAGGGTCATTATCGCACGGAATGTCCCAATATTCCAAGGGTGAATCTTCTAAGTAAATCAGGCACCGAGGATTCTGACGTAGAGATCCTTGACCTCAGGAAAAGAAGTCGTACCACCTCGGACCCCTCTCAAAACCGTGGACCAGGCCACCCCAGGAAGAAGGTGTCTTTCTCAGAGCCCTCAGATGCTAAGATGGCAGACCCACCAACAAAGAAGACTAAAAGATCTCGCATGAGTAAGTGGTTGCCCTCGGATTTTCCCATCGACTCGGGGCAAGAGGACTATTCGATTGTTCAGGACCTTGCTCATCGGGGTCTTTGAGCATCACGCTCCCTCAACTAATAGCATTAAGCCCTAAGGTGAGACGTGAGCTACAGCAAGGGCTCTCAACAAGGAGGAGCAAGAAAAAGGGAAAGGTATGAGAGGTTTCTTCTATCTCTGAAGATATTAATGGGCACCCACATGCAGTAGATGTCATCATAGATAATTGCCGTGTCAAAAGTGTGTGTGTTGATGGGGGAGCTGCATGTAATATCATGGTGCTCTGAATCATGAAGAAATTGAATTTGAAATGCACAAGGCATTCCTCCACTCGAATCAAGGTAGCAGATGGTCGACGAGACTCGCCACCCTGGGAGTCATTGAGGATTTGCCCATCACTGTCAATGGGTTGACCACCACCGTCAATTTCTATGTAGTGGACATCGAAGATATAGGCAAGAGTTACCCAGCCATACTCGGGAGACCATGGTTGAGAAAGAGTGATGCAGTCAGCTATTGGACGATAGGACACATGTCTTTTGGTGCTTCTAAGGAGAAGATCTCGGTGCAACCAGATGCCATTGAACCAGAAGAAGAAGAGGAGCAAGACAGTGATACTCTCTCATCCTCGGTGTCGGAATCAATGGAAGAATCAGATGGGGGGGAGGAGTTCTCAGAGGAGGAAGTTTACATGATGGGGGTGTCTCCGACCCCGCCACTTGCAGAAAAGGTAACAGCTAGTCCTCAACAGCTTGAATCTATGCTTTCCCCAGACCTCGCTCCAAGTGAGAAAGAAAAGTTCCTAGAAATGTTCAAAGATTTCCCTGACCTCTTCGCAACTAGCTACCGCCACCTTCGCCATGTGACTGCCATAGAGTACAAGATAGAACTAAAGCCTGATGCGAAGCCTGTGGCTCAGAAGTATTGGAGATTAGGGCCCCTATAGACCGATGCTTTGCACTCAGAGTTGCAAAAACTTATAGAAGCTGGGTTTATTGTTCCGGTTCACAATATTGAATGGGTTTCACCAGTGGTAGTCCCAAAGAAAAACAACAAGTGGCGGGTCTGCATCGACTATAAGAAACTCAATGCAGCCACCAAGAGGGACCATCATCCTCTTCCCTTTCAAGACCTCATTCTTGAGAAGGTAAGTGGTCATGAGATGTATACTTTCTGTGATGGTTACTCCGAGTTTTATCAAATCAAAATTGCTGAGGAGGATGTGCTTAAAACCACATTTGCCACACCTTGGGAAACATTTGCATTCAAAGTAATGCCATTTGGCCTCACCAATGCTCCTGCTACCTTTCAAAAATTTATGCAGATGGTGTTTGCTCCTTATTTGGGGGTTTTCTTGGAGGTGTTTTTAGATGATTTCTGTATATTCTCGGCATGTAAGGAGCACGTCATGAAGGTTAGGTTGGCCTTCCAAAGGGTCAATGATGCGAATGGTAGCCTCAACCCTGATAAATGCACCATTGGAGCCACTCAAGGGAGGTTATTGGGACATATTGTCTCATCTGAGGGCGTCAAGCCTGACCCTGAGAAGGTAGAAGCTATCCTCAAGCTCTCCCCACCAACAACCAAATGTCAGGTATGCTCATTTGTCAATCTAGCAGGATACTATCGCCGCTTCATTGATTAATATGCTGCTTTGATGCGACCCATGACTATGATATTAAAAGATGGAGTTGATTTCTCTTGGGATGAGGATTGTGATCATGGGTTTGTACAAATCAAGAGTGCTCTGGCTTCAGAACCCATTCTACGCAATCGTGATTGGTCAAAGACCTTCTATATCAATCCTGGGTTTGGTGAGCACACTCTGGCAGGTATTCTTCACCAGCAAGGGGAGGATCGGTTCATGTATCCCGTTCGATTTGCTTCTCGACAATTGCTCGAAACTGAACGACGCTACTCTGAGGCTGACAAGCATGCTTTGTCTTTGGTGTTCTGCATTGAGAAATTTAAGCATTATGTTGTTGGAAAGTCCTTCATTATAATATGTAGCAATGGTCTTGCAAAGCAGGTTCTTCAATCACCAAATCCCATGGGCCAGTTGGCCAAATGGTTGGCAGTTTTACAAGAATATGATTTTTCTTTCAAAATTGTAAAAGGGGGTTGTTATAACTTGAAGAATGCTTTGATTGATTTAGAGGAGTGCCTCGATGTAACCCTTGTAGCGGCCATAGAAGTTGGGGATCCATGGTATGGTGGAATCTACAAGTTTCTGACCGCTTTCTCCTTTCCTCCAGGAAGTACTAGCTATGAGAGAAAGAAAATCCGTAGAGATAGTAGGCGCTACACTCTCTTTGATGGGGTATTATACCGTCAAGGCTTGGATGGGGTACTAAGATGGGCCATTGATGCAAATGAAGTACCTAAGGTATTGAAGCATTATCATGATGGATTTTGTGGAGGCCACTATGCCGGTGACTATACAGCTAAGAAGATTTTACATGCTGGGTACTATTGGCCGACCTTGTTCAAGGATGTCACTATGTATTGCTAAACTTGTGAACCATGCCGATTCTCTGGTAGGAAGGATTTGCGTTCTGGGCAACATCACCTAGTGATGTCCATCCATCCGTTTCAGAAGTGGGGAATAGATTTTATTGGGCCCCTACCCATGACTGCCCGCAAAAAGAAGTATCTTTTGGTAGCCACTCAGTATGTCACTAAGTGGGCTGAAGTTATCGCTTTCCCCGCTGCAAATGGTAAGGCAGTTTTAAATTTCATATTTGAACATATCTGCACAAGGTTTGGGACACCCATGGAAATAGTATTTGACCATGGGAGTCCATTCTTAAATGAAGCAGTGGAGTTGCTCATGGATCGCATGGGTATTGATCACCGCACTTCTAACATCTATCATCCAGCGTCCATGGGACAAACGGAGCGGATCAATGGCCTCCTTTGTAAATCCATGGGAAAAATGGCCACAGGGAACAGGAGCCAGTGGGATCAGAAGGTCACTAAAGCTGTGTGGGCTTACAACATCACTCATAAAACGTCTACATGTCACACTCCTTTTGAGTTGGTGTACGGTACTAAGGCAATTTTACCACTAGAGATAGAGATTCCGGCCTTGAGATTGGCACGAGAACAGAGGATGACAGTGTTGGGGTAAAGGGCAGTGTGCCCACCCACTTGTACAGTGCCCATGTATACTCATATATATATATGATAAAGGAATAAGTTGGAGTAGCTTTTGCTCCACCACTTTTGGTGTCTCCTTATCCCTTTGTGTGTGCTCTCCTCTCCCACAACTGGTATCAGAGCCAAGGAGAGCTTGGTGAGAGCTTGGTGAGTGTGGCCAGCAAGGTTAGAGAGGAGCAGCCCGCCGGTGGGAGCTTCATCGATTGAATTGGAACTACAGTGAAGGCGAAGAAGCGGACGATCTGATAGAGAGCTCTTGCAAGAACCTTGAGCTACCTCTGCGATGGTAGATCAAAACAACAGAGCTTAGCCTTCCCCTCGCAAACAGCAGCATCTCCATCCTCGCAAACAGTAGCTTCTGTGACCTTCACCTAGGCCTCTGTGCTCTACGACCTTCACCTCAGCCTCTGCACTGCTTGACTTGGGCTATTGCGTATAGGCATTGCTTGACCTCCACTACTGCGTATGGGTGCATCACAACAAGAATGGAAGAGAAGATTGTAAGCTCTACATGAAGAAGGATAGATGACAATTATTTGTTCTTCTTAAGGAGCAGCCGCTTCCAACCATGGTGAGATCTTCATAATGGTCCGTTACTGCTGGAGCCAGGCATGACTTGTAGTTGCTGCAGCTCTTGCTGATTGATGGACAAAGAGGAGAAGCTTTATCCTGCCATGGCAAAGTTTTCGTAATCTTTTCCCTGCCCAAGCATACACAGATGGTGATCTATGCCTTGATGAAGAGCATACAACTCACGATCCTTGCCCTGAATTAATTCCTTTCGTACGGGTGTTGCTGCCTCATCTACTACGCACTGGACTCGTCTCTACTGCCTCGGTTGTTGGGAGCAAAATTGAGGGGCTGTGAGCCTGCGAATCATCGTTTGATGCTGCGAATCAATAACTTGGGAGCTGGAAAGTCTTCCCTCATAGAAATCCTCTATGCCTTGGGAATCGAGGCACTGCTTACATACCTGATTCGTTCAACAAAGGTTGGAGTTGCTGGGCTGCTTCTATGAGAGCTCCTTCCATTGCAATTTAACCTATATTGTGGCTGTGGTGGCACAGTTTGTGGTCAATGTTTGTTTCAATTGGAGGAACTTAGTTTCCTGTCGTGGAAGCAAATATATCTTTGACAAGGAAGCTACAGGAACATGTCATTTCTGGTGGGTGAGCTTGTGAGCACTCAGAGTGATGAACTATGGATGCGCTTGGATGCCGAGCAGATTGCCATTGATGCTGTGAAGTATGGACATCAGCTGTGGATAGGCTGATTTGAGGCTATTGCTTGGACACTTTGCAGGACTGGTCATATGCCATTTTGCAGTCTTTCACAAGGAGCTTTCGACCTGTAGGTACATCACTTTGGCAGTGGCAGTGACACATGCTTTGACAGTGGTACATGCCTGGTTGAGATGCATTGACAGTTCATTGGATGCATGGTTATTTGCCTATGTTAAATACATACGGTGGTACGGTGATGTATTGAGATCTTGTCAGATTAGCATTGTTTGGAGCTGTTTTAGGGCTGGTTTGTCAACATTTTGGGGCTGATTTGTTACCGTATTCAAGGCTGATTTTATGGCATTGTGTTTGCCATTGGTCAGGACATTACAATTGCTACTGTTGCTATTTTTTATGACAAAACAGTCATTTTCAGGACTGAATATCTCTTTCCTGGTGCGGAATTGCACTTTGTGCCGAACTGGAAAGTTGTAGTTCACAGAACATACTACAACTTTGCTTTTGGAAGCAAGTTGATCCGGTATAAGCTGCAGGAGTTACAGCCTCTGCAAGACCACAAAAAGTTGCAGTCTACCGTCTATTTGTGACCAATGTGCAGGAAGCTGTTTTTCAGGTGAGAATATCTGAGAATCCACAAGGATTTGGCTCTTGAGGTCAACTGATAAGTTGTAGATCTTTTTGGCTCTTAAGGTCAACTGATAAGTTGTAGATCTTTTTACAAGCTACAACTTTGCTGTTTACAGCTTTGGCATTCGGTATTTCAGTGAAAAGATATCGCCATTCAAAAACAGGGACAGCGTGTTATTTTGCCCAAAGTGGCTGTGAGGTATTGTTGTAGGAATTTCTCTTGCACAGCAGTGAATTGGGAACTCACAGTAAATTACAAAAAGTGATTGGGATCTCACTTCAGTCCAAGGGCATTATTGGCATTTTGGCAAGTCACTTTGGCACATTTGGCAAGTGGTGAATGCTTGATTTTGTTGCCAAAGGATTGCACACTTGAGGTGATGCATTGGTGATGCAGTAAATGCCATTTCGATGCATTATGGATTTGCATTGGTGGATGCCGCACTGATGTTTATGGATAGTTGAGCTGGGCTCCTATTGCCATTAGTTGAGCAAGCATTGCTCATTTGGTTCAGTGCATTTCTTACTTGGATTGCCAGGCATTGCAAGTTACTGGGCTGCATATATTCTTGTTTATGACTCTTTATGGCTGAGTGCTTTTGAGCATTGGATCAGCCAGTTTATTTGGAGACCTGATTGGTCTGGACAACACTATTTTTTGGTCATTTGGGTTGCCTATTGCACTATACTGTTCTTTGGTTGTGAGCTATTATGCCACAAATATGGCATCTACAGCTGGTAGTGCCCTCTTTGATATTGAGAGGTTGGATGGATCAAACTTTCAGTATTGGAAAGAGCAGATTTATGATCTGTTAGTGCAGAAGAGGCAGCATAAGCCCATTCAATGCAAAGGTGTCAAGCCTAATAGCATTAAACAGAGTGATTGGGATGACATGGATGAGCAAGCATGCTCTATCATTCAGTCATCACTCTCGAAGTCAGTCTACTTGCAGGTACATGATGGTGTACAGGGTGTAGACTGCCATGCATATGAGTTCTATACTCGTATATGCTGGATGTATTACTATGATAGTGTTATGTTATAGCATGATGGGTTGAAATGCCCTGATGGGCTGAAATACAGCCTTGATATGCACTTCAAAGGTCGATCAATTGGTAGAAATAGCATGATGGGTTGAAATGCCCTGATGGGCTGAAATACAGATCATGTTCAAGAGGGAATTCCAAGAGCAAGTCTAGCTCTCGGACTTGTGTTAGATGTTTCTATTGTGGAAAGTATGGCCACATGAAAAAGTACTGCTGGAAATGGCTAAGAAAATGCAAGAAGAAGAGCAAGGTTAAGAATGACAGGAAGAAGGAGAAGAAGCATGTTGAGCTTCAAGGTGTGGATGCCAAGGTTTCCACTGACAGTAGCAGTGATGAAGGCATTCTTTTGTCTATGTCTGACACCTCCTTCTTGGCCACTGATGTACCCATTCTCGGTGATTGGATGTTAGATCCATGTGCTTCATGTCATATGACCCCTCATAGGTCATGGTTCAGTGCATAATGCATTGTGGAGAGTGGTTTGATGGGCATTGATCATTCTATGGATGTCTATGGTTATGGGGATATCCACCTTGTTATGCCTAGTGGCTCTATTCTTGTTCTACAGAGGGTTAGACATATACCAGGACTTGCTACGAGCAAGATCAGTACTGGACAGTTGGTTGAGGCAGGTTATCATGTCTCTTTGGGTGATCATGCATGGAAGATTGCTAGAGGCAATCTGGTTATGGCTAGGGGATCACAGGTTGGATTCTCTTATGCATTGCATGTATTAGGTGTCCAGGATAAGATGCTTATGATTAGTAAGCAGCCATCAGTTAGTTTATGGTATGCTAGACTTGGACATATGTCTACTGCAGGTATGGAAGCCCTTACAACATTGAGATACATTCCTGTTATGGATGTCTCTCAAATTTTGTGTCATGATTGTGATGATGGTCAGCAGTCAGGATCCTCTTTTGTGAGGAAGACAGTCAGTGAGAGGTATGTTGAGCCATTGCAGTTGGTTCATAGTGCAGTTTGTGGGCCTATACTACCGTTTCACTGGGTGGCGTCTCTTACTTTGTGACATTTATTGATGCTGCTACAAAGTACATATGGGTATATCTGATTCGGTAGAAGCATGATGTATATGATACATTTCAGCGCTTCTTGGGTAATGCTGAAAATCAGTCAGGAAAGAAGCTATTGAGCTTGATGACTGATGGTGATGCAGAGTTTTCCTCTTCTAGATTTCAGCATCTATGTGATACACTTGGTATCAGGAGGGTGTTGACCACTCCTCATCTTTCTGCTCACGATGCCTTGGCAGAAGGCATAAATCAGATTCTATTGGACAGGATTGGTAGCATGCTACGATATGCAGGTCTTACCGAATGCTATTGGGCTGAGGCATGTAAGACAGCTGCATATTTGCTTAACAGGTCACCCAGGAGATCTCTAAATGGTAGAGTGCCATTTGACTTCTTGACAGGCAGGGCACCATGTTATGAGCATTTACGTGTGTTTGGCTGCAAGGCTTATGCTCATGGTTCCCAATCGAGGAGGTGTATCTTCCTTGGATACAGTGAGTCCAGTAGGGACTACAGGTTATGGGATTCTTCAAGTAGAGAGTTGATACGCAGCCATAATGCCTATTTCAGAGAGGATGCTATGTTTAGACAGTGCAGGACTGTGGATAGCAGGAGAGTGGTGTTCCAGGAGGGTGTAAGTGCACTGATACCTCCGAATTCTATGCAGGGACAGCCCATATCCCTTGGAGTGGGAGGTTTTTCCCACGGTGAGCAGGTTATAAAGTTGGGACAGCCACGATTACTTCCTGATTTTGGTCAGAGACGGTCAGATGTCTCGAGTATTCCACAGGTTTATACTCCTATGGAGATTGTTGATGCATCTTCTATGGACAGTTACAGTTTACTCCCAGGATGCGGAGTGCCTCTTGCAGATGAGGATGAGGCTATGCATGGTGAGGAGGATACCTTGGCTAATGATGCCCGGTATGATCCATTGGCTGGTTATGCCAGGACAGATGTGGTTTCTGCAGTTACTGACTCGGGTCATATTGCGCATGGGCAGGAATCATTGATATGTTTGCTTTGTAAGTGCCTCCATGGCCAGAAGCAATCCCCTCAAGCTTGGCTTCATAGGTTTGATACCGTTATGAGAGCTTAAGATGTGATGCATAGTGAGACAGGTTATGGTCTCAGTATTCAGGAGGTTGCTATCCTTCTGAGGTTACTTGCCATATGGTTCCTTATGGACAGGGATGCTTTGCAGTGGGAGCTGCATGGTCTTGATGATGTTTGTCAGATACTTGGTTGTTTTAGTATGGAGAGGGGGGAGTTACTGAGTACTCCATTGCCTGTATTGGCTCCATACTTGAAACACAGCAGGTTTGACGATCACAAATCAGTTGAGCAGCAAGTTATGGTTGATATGGCAACCATAGTACTTCATGCATCCATGACTGTGTTGAGACTTGGTTCTCACATGTTTGCCATTGGGGCTACACTTCCGGTTCTTGCTTCCGTTGCAGTGGGAGTTGGTAGCATGATTATGGCAGATTTTGGCAGTAGGGAAGCGGTTGTGGACATTAGGTCCTTATGCTTCCAGGAGCAGCATGCAGGTGATGCAGGTTGGGTAGACCAATAGAGGTCTATTGTAGGTCATGTGCTTATGGTCACAGGTGGTACAGAGACATTTTCTTTGCACAGTGACTGTTCGGGTGCTATGGACTTAGCACAGGAGCACGTGGTGGTGAGAGTTCACTCTCCTAGTGAGATCTAGCATGAGATCTTGGTTGACAGGCATCTACAGCTTGTTATTTTCTATCCTACAAACCTGATGTCTGCTAGCAGATTATCCTCTATGCACTTTGCACATTGTAAAGTGCCGATGGGCATAGGATGACGGTCTACTAATCATCTTGTTTTTCAGCCTATGGCTGATTGTATTATATGTGTACTATACTCCCTTAAAGGCACACTGCCTTTAAGTGGGAGGTTGTTGGGGTAAAGGGCAGTGTGCCCACCCACTTGTACAGTGCCCATGTATACTCAAATATATATATGATAGAGGAATAAGCTGGAGTAGTTTTTGCTCCACCACTTTTGGTGTCTCCTTATCCCTTTGTGTGTGCTCTCCTCTCCCACAGATAGAAGATGAACATGTAGAGGCCAGGTTGGTACAACTTGAGAAGTTAGATGAAACATGACGCCTTGCACTACATCAAACAGAGATCCAAAAGAATTGACAAAAGGCCTGCTTGGATGCTAAAATTTGCAAGGGATGGGAAAGACACTTTGCTGAGGGGGATGTTGTGCTATGCTTTGATAACAGATTGGACCAACAAATGGATAAGAAGTTCCTACCACTGTGGACTAGTCCATACAAAGTCATCAAGGGTCTGTACAAGTTCAGGAGCTGCATGAGCCATATGGCAAGAAGGTGATCAACAAGCGTTGTCTCAAGCCCTTCTTTGTGCATGATGGTCCCAGGCATGGAAATGCTATGCATTCCCTGCCTGGGGGGGGAACTGTTATGGATAAATTTGACCAAAGTAAAAGGCATAAATATTGTGTGCGCTTGTATGTGTGGCAATAGTATAATAAAATATGGTGTGCATAAGGCCCAGGGTTGAGGTGGCAGGGCATGACCATGTGCCACCCTTCCATGTAAGAGGACCCATAAGGTGTGTTGTACATAATCCATGGTAGTAATAATATAAAATGATAAGGTGGCATGGGTCCTCCATGCACCACCTCTCCACCTAGGCGGTCCCACGCCTGCATTTAGTGAGATATGGCCCAAGGACCATGGGAGAAGTAATATAAAATGGGGGTTGATGTATGTGGAAAAATGAGGCAAAGGGTTGTCACACACAATTGAGAGTGCATAACTGCCTAGCCCACATGGGACACTCTTCCACACACACCATGCATGTGGGAGGATGCATTTATTGGGAGAGACCCCCTCTCTTGGCTATAAAAGGAGGAGGCTATTCCTTGATGGAACACGCTTATTCTTGTAAAGCCACCTAGCTAGTCCTTTGATTTCCCCTCCCCCATCCTTCCTTTCAAATAAAGCATGACTCTCTTCCCTTGATGTCTCCATCTCTACATTCCACCTCCCATCATGTACATGCTCCTCCTCCCCTCTCCCTTCCCCCTTGTGGCATAGTCCCTCTCTTCATTCCCACCCCTCTTAATCCTTTTTCCCCATCTATGTTAATGCTTCTTCCCTCATGTTTCCTTTTCCTCTATGGCCCTCGAGCGTCACCATGCCTTGTGTCTGGCATCATGCCTCGAATTCTTTTCTAGTTAATACTACACACACACGTGTTCACACACACACCTAACTCAGTCACACACACACACACACACACACACACACACACATGTTCACACACACTCACTCATGTAATCACACTCACAACCACAGACCTTGTAGTCCTTGGTATTGACCCCAGTACATGAATTTGTCCCATCATAAGAATCCATCTTGAGTGAAGTTTTGATGTAGAATGAAGGCAATGAAGCTTGTGAGAATTGGAACCATCTAGCTGGGGCATAGTATGGATGTTTTGGTAGAAATAACGTAGAGAAATGGAGAAAGAGTAGTTGATGGGAACTTGTGAGGTGATGAGAGTTGTAGGAGAAGGTTTTAAATAGATAGAGGATGGGAGTTGGTGGATTGTCAAAGGCGAGTAGGAAGAGAAGTGACAATAGATGTAAAATGGAACGTCAAGTGACAAGGAACCGCAACCCATCCAAACGTAGAAGTAAGGTTGGAAGACCCTTAAGGGACAAGATTACAAAATCAAGAGAAGTTCAGTATATAGAATGACAGAAGAGAGAGAAAGAACCTGAAAGGAGTTACACAAGAGAGGTGGTGAAAGTGAAGTAATTGTGAAAAAAACCATTGTGAGACGGGAGAGAGCAGAAGGTTTTATCTATCATTTGTAGGGAGAGGCAAGTATGTGAAGGAAAAAAGGTAAAAGGAAAGTCAATACGTAAAGGTGATGGGACATTAGAATGGTCAGGATGGTGTTCGGATGTTAGAAAGGTAAAAAAGAAGTAATTAATGCTAGGGAGTAGAGTGACCCAATAGAATACATCACAATAATTAGATGGGGATAGTAGAGTTGTCTCTCTTTGTCTCTCTCTCTCTCTATATATAGGTATATATATATTATATATATATATATATATATATGTATGTATATATATATATATATATATATGTATGTATATACATATATATGATATATGTATATATATGTATATATATATATATACATATATGTATATGTATATATATGTATATATGTGTGTGTGTGTGTGTGTTGTACACATACACATACACATATACGTACATACACGTATACATATATGTGTAGGTATATGTACACACATAGACACACACACACACACACACACACACACACACACAGACACACACACACACACACACACATGAAAAAGGAATTGTATAAACATATCTATGAATCTTCATATTAATTAGAGTAGTCTTCTATTCATGTACTCTTATATTATTTATGATAGATGAAGGTCATGAGTTACATTATTTATTTATTTGCATGAATAGGTATGCAAAAGAAAGCATAAGGTTAGCATGTTGGTGGGCTTATAAGGGTGCAACCAAAGGATCTAATCTAAAAGGTAAAACAAATCTAGAAGTAAATTTTATATCATGTAAAACAAATTTATAAGTAAAATTTATACCATGTAACATTTTATGAGGTATCACATTGCCTATGGTTTTTGTTTTGGAGTTTTGATAAGACTTTAGTTTACAGATAATTATTTCAATTCGAGGTTAGCAGTAGTTCAAAAAAGGCTTGCTCAAGGTGGAGTAAGGTTGGCATCCATATTGAATAAAATTTTCCTCTAGAGCAAAAGTTGTTCTTATGTACATATTGAGTTCATACCAAAGGCCATATAATCAACAATACCTTGGAAAACATGAAGCACACAAAATGTGATAAACATCATAATATTTTTCAAAAAGAATGGTAAAGGTGAAAAATGACACTCAAACATCTTGCACTTGTTTACAAAACTAGATACTTACCATTTTTTTGTCTTAATATATTGTAAAACATTTGTAGAAAAGTGGTTTTTAATCATTTACACAGAAAACATCCATACACAACAAATCAAATATGTGTTTATTATTTCCAAATGGAAGCTTAGCATTTCTAGATTTAGCAGGTTAGCCATCTCATAATTTTTTACATTAATAGCTCTTGAAATAAAGAATGAGTTTCATAGATAATTATGTGCTTAAATGATCCATATTCTTAAGCCTTTGATGGAATGTTTTTATTTGACCTTCTCTATCTTATTCACTTCTCTATTAGAGTAGAAGCATCTCACAAAAAAAGGGGTTTATATAAAAAAACACAATGTGATATAAGGAGGGACATGCCTTGATAGTTGGATCAAATATGATACTATTGTGATGAAACTTAGTTGTAGCATGTAACATTGATTCATTTTAAGAACTTTATTTCTATCCTTCATAACTTCCATAGCTACCCTAAGTTTTATTTAGTAAACTAGTTTTCTTTTGTTTGCATGCTTGACCTATTTTACTTTTGTTATACATTTTCATATGCATTTTTTGCAATCACAAGTTGCTGTCTTGCATCTTCATTTAGATTCCATAAGTCCATTTTCCTTTGTTTGCATGATTGAAATGTGCCCCCATATTATTGTGATAGTGTCAATTTTTGAAGTTGAATATATATTTTTATTTCAACACAAGGCAAATACATCCTAGAAAAGTAGTTTTCTAGCTTCCTTGGATCAACTACTAGACATACTAGGAAGAGGTCTACACACAATCAACAATGAAAATAGGAAACTCAATTTGATGAATATCAATCTCTTAATGTAGCAAGAGCGAAAATAATAAGTAACCCACACAAAAGAATCGACAAAACAACAAGTATTGAAGATCCCAACATGAGAGAAAAAGTCGGGAGGCTGGGCAGGGAATGAGAGAAGTACGTACCCATATAAGAAACTAACCCTTAATGTTGGCATTGAACATAGATATTTCAATTGGGAAGGTATTAGATAAAAAATAATGGAAGCAGTCACCTAGCCTGCATCATTTGTAATTAAGCTTGCTACTTGAGTGTCATGAGCTATCTCTACACCTACAAAGAGTAAGATTTTCTTTCCCCTTTGTGATTTTGGGTCTTCCATAACATAAAGCATGTCATATATCTTTGATGCATGGACCTTGTTGAAAGATAAAATCCTCCATGATTTGGATTTTGATCAAGTCACCATCAAAGATTTAAAGAAAAAGGACTATAAGAATAATTTGAAGACATGAATAATTATTGGCCTACTTGAGACACAAATTTGACACTTGAAAAGCCATCAAGTCACAATGCCAACCTATGAGAAAAAAAAAAGTGCATAGAGGGTAATATATTTGTAAGAGTTCTACACCATACGATCTTTGATGGCATGCCATGAGCTATAGAAAAAGGAGAGAAAGTATAGCTCTATATGGATGAGTATTCAAAAGTTTTGTGAGATGAGAAGGGTAGTGACCACAACACATCAAACCATGCCTTACTTCTGTGAAAGAGGTGTAAAAAATGTAGGATGCAGATATTGAGTACTTACAGAAAACAATGAAGAGACCATTAATTGGTTGTGCACCTCCATGGAAGAGGAGATGAGCGAGTGGGAAACTGAAATGCAAATGTAGCTGGGAATTCAGATAGGTAAAATGCAATAAGAAATGACCTGGGGGATAATTGTGGCATAAGAGCCGTGCACAATGAGGCTGCCTATTTGTAGTATTGTAGTGGCATTGGAGATCGGTTACTTTTTACCATGGGTCTCACCATCTTCACTCGGATGGGGGGATTGTTGGGGTATTTTGAAGCTAAGTATGAGAATTACATTCTAGCTTGAGTAGATGTTGACTTGTATGACATCATCTATGATGTCAAGGAAATTATGTCCATTGACATCACTAGTGATGTATATGTATGGGGAATACAAGGCATCCTCTATTTATAAAATGAGGGTTGTACTTAGGCTATCAACATCAATCAACTTAGCATTTTCCTCTACCTTGTCTCCATCTTTCCAACTATTTGACCCTCTCTCCATGTGACTTCAATAGTTTCAGCATAATCCCCATAGCAATAACTCAAAGAATAAGCCCCATAGTGGTAGCTTCTCATAGCTTTATCATGGGTAACAGACATGATGCATAGACATTATTGATGGTACACGGGTAAGTCTCTAACATAGAGCACAAAATAGTCTTTAGCATGGATCTATTCATAGTAGTCCAATCATTCAAATGATATACTAGTCATGACTGTAGATGAGATCTATCAGTGGGAAATATAAATTTTATTACCAAAGGGGATGTACAGGTTTATGATGTCAACTCAGACCTCATTTTCTAGGATCTGTCATACATTGGGATATTGTGGAACCTAAAAAAGCTATGACCTTACATTGGTCAAATACCACTAGTTGCTTGTATAAGGTTCCATCCATGCAAAGACTCCACTTTTTTGGGTTATTTGTCTCCTCATATTCATTGGACTATTAATTGACTTGCCTCAAAAGGCTCCACACAACAATAGCAATAGCCGGCTCTCTACAACGCTCACAACTACCTCAATGATTCAACGTTCCATGAGCTGCCATCAACCAAGATTCCTACAATGGGTATACTAGTAGCCTCTCCAAAGTAGTTAATGCCCGACGCTCCACACTGAAGGTACGCTTGCTCCTCTTAGCTACAGCAAGCTCCAACCCCTATCTGCAAAGCTGACTCTGCAACCAGAGCTCATGAGCTCCTGGCTTGGCACACACGCATCACCACCATCTAAAGCTTCTCCACAGCTCAAGCCACAACCACACGTCACAAGGCTCCAAGGCTCCATGAAACGGTGCAACGGCGGGCTTGAAGGATTCGGCCTCAACAAAATCCTCATAGATTCTAGGAGCATCTTTAAGATTTTGAAGAATCTTATCGGGGTTGGCTCTCTATCACTCATATGTGGTGGTCAAGACTCAAACATGTGGCATGGTGCCATGTCATTAACTGACATCACTGCCTACAAGCACACAGTCACTCTGTAGGCACACTGTGCAGTGCATGTGAACCAAGCTACAACCTCACGTGTGCTCTACTAGCACACCCCTTGCTAGGCATAGTTTCTCCATGTGAACACAGTTGCCACATCATCAATCAACACTTTTCACCCTTTTTGCCCCTCCACCTAATCAAGCCGTATCTTTTGATCCGGGAAGAATTTGAGGACGCTCAATCCTTTGTGCTCTGCACACTCGTCACATCATGTGCACATTTTGATGCAAGTATCATACACTTTTGAGCCTCGGCAACAACAAATCCACTTCCTACACACACATCATCCTCTACATCGACGCATCTAACTCAGGACCTAAAACAAACAAAGAAAATGAATTATTTGCTACTTTTCCATCGCTCAACGATTGGTCTAGATCTAGTTCAAAGTAGATTAGATCATCCATAGCGGAGAGAACTGCAAAGAAGCCAATCAAAGCCATGCTGAAAATTTCCTAAATAGTTCCTACTCGGAGTGAGTCCCTACGCTCACATGTGGTTTCACATCGTCGCATTACCTAAAACTTGACGTTCCACAGTTTAGTGAGCCTTCTTGGGATCCTACATGAACTAACTAAGCACACCAATTGCATATGAGATGTTAGGCCTGGTGATTGTCAAGTAGATCAAGCTGCCAATGAGCTGAAGAGGATTTGAAGCTAGAGAATTGTCAAGTGTTGACAATTTGATGTTGCATTCCATGGGAGTAGCGAGAGGCTTACAATCATGTAGAAGAAACTGCTTAAGTACAATCTGAGTGCACTTTCTATGAGAAAGTGTAATCCTGTGTCATTTTTGTATATTTGTATCCCAAGAAAATCATGGAGTTCTCACATATCCTTCATGTCAAACTCTGAGGTGAGCTAACTCTTTGCATTTGAGATGAGATGTCCATTGGAGCCGGTGATGATCAAGTCATCAACATAAAGCACTAGAAGAAGTATGCCTTCTATTGTCTTTTTTATGTAAAGAAATGGATCTAAATCTAATGGCCGCAACCCGATGTCAAAAAGTGACGATGTGAGTCCTTGCATTCCATGCACAAGGAGTCTATTTCAAACCATAGAGTGATTTCTACAACTTGTAGACTTTGTGTTCCATCCCACAAATAGCATATCCTAGAGGTTGTATCATGTATATTTCCTCATCCAAAAAACCTTTAAGGAAGAAATTATTCGCATCCATCTGGTGGATGGGACAATCAATGTGGGCTGCAGGAGCTATGGTTGTCCTGATGGTGGTCATATTTGCAACTAGTGCAAAGGTCTCCTCATAATCTGTACCATACTCTTGGCCATATCCCATGGCTACCAACCCAGCCTTGTATCTATATACTTATCGATCTGAGTTCAGTTTGACTTTGTAAACCCATCTGCATCCTATGGGATTATTCTGTACAGGATGACATGTGAGGTCCAAGTCTAGTTCTTGAGAAGGGCATTGTACTCTTCACCTATTGCATGTTGCCACTTAACGACTTGCATTGCATCTTTGAAGGAGGTTGGCTCATCAAATTCCATTACTTTGGCCATGAAATACATAGTTGCTCTTGTAGTTCCACCAATAAGATGCCTTTTGATCATGAGTAGATTATCTTCGGAGATTGGAAGCAGAATTCTTAGGGATCTCAATGAGATGACCCTGGTAGTGGCTGTATCCACTATGTCAAAGACCTTCTCTTTGCATTTACCCTGAGTGTCACTGTGGACTGCATACTATCTGATTGTGCATGCGAAGAAATTTGATGTATCATTGGCAGTGATGGCAGAGCGGAGTAGAAACTGTAGTCAAACTGCCAATGTATGATGAAGCCTCGTCAATGATAACATACCTAGATATAATCAATTTCTACTTCACTAGATCATAGAGTCAATATGCCTTCAACTCTCTAGAAGTTCTCCATTCTAATTCTTAATCCAACACTACATCTCTAGACATTATAACCTTTAGGTTGATGGGACTATCTCCTTTGTATTTGAAGTTTTCCATTATGATTCTTAATCAAACACTTCATCTTTAGAGATTATGCCCTTTTGATTTATCATAGAACTGGATTCAATTTATTGTAATCAATTAGTAAACATGTTGGTTGATCGTATTCTTAAAGATGGCAGATCATACAACTTGTATGCTTTTCTCTCTTCATTGTAGCCAACCATGATGCATTTACATGACTTGACATCCAACTTTCTTGATGATCATCATATATGTGGGCATATGCTATGCAACCAAATAGGCAAAGATGCCCAATTCGTGGCTTGTATCCAAAGATGCCCAATTCGCTCTAGCATTGTCTGCTAAAGTCCCATTCTTCCTTTCACTTATTACATTTTGCTGATCTTTCTACCTGTTTGGTTCTCTATCATGGATTTGAATTCTTGAAATCTAGAAAAGACTTCAGATTCCTCTTTCAAAAAATAGACCCAACAATATCTGTTGTAGTTGTTGATGAAAGTCAAGTAGTATGGTGAAGCATTAATGTTGTGAGTCTATACATAATCCCATTCTTTTGTATGAATCAAATCAAGAATACCTCTTGCTTAAGAGGTGCTTCTCCCAAAATAAGCAACATGCTTTGCAAACTTTTCCAAGAAATTGAAGTTTAGGAACACCATACACATATCCAATAAAATAAAAGATTTAACAAATTTTTAAACAAGATCCAAACTGACATCACCTCTTTCCTACATATTGAATATCTTTTTTCATTTATGATTTCTTCAACTTGGGATTCTCCTTTGGCAACTTTCCTAACACAAACTAGTTTTCTAGGAAGTTCAACAATGCCAAAACTATATATCAATAAAACAAAGGGCATACTTGTTGCTATCTTGGTTCTATGATGAAAATAATATTAATGAGTATTGAAACTTGAATATCTACATGACTTTTAAGATCTACTCAAGAACCAAGTCTCCATATTAAAATACCATGGTACTATGAAATGCTTCCTTAACATCAAAGTGAAATGGTTTGATAAAGATACACATGGCAAGACAATGACTGATGAGAAATTTGAAGATTTCATATTCTCAATGAAGCCTTCAATAGCTGAACCTAATAAATTTCGGAAAGGTCAACACAATTGGACTTCCTATATAGGCCTTACTTGATATATATGGTCTTTGATACTATCAAGTTTGAACATGAGCTTGAACCAAAGCATTGGTTCATTGCACATCAAAAGCAACACTATATCTTCAAAAAAAGGCCTAGCTACACTTTTATATGATGGATCTATAACAAAGGACATAGTAATGTTTCATGGTTAAGAGATACACTATCATGTTCATCATATACATGGATATTGCTCTACATTAGCTGGTGGTGCATTCATTGGCTATCTAGTTTACAAGCATGAATAATCACAAATAACAAAGTTAACTATGGCTTACAAGGTATCCTCATGGCTTCAAAGGCTATTGCTTGGATCAATGAGACATTGGGTTTTATAGGAATACAACAAACACTCATATACAGCATGGACTTTGAATAAATGGAGAATATATGGGAATTTTTCAAAGGAAAGTTTAAAAAGTCATGATATCAAATGGAAGAACATCTTCTCATCCTCTCTTCCATAGCCAACTTTTAAGCTTATTTGCCTTTTCCTTGGCTTCCTTAGTTTGTAAGCCATGTTTGCAATTCCCTTCTATGTGCTGCATCTACCTCAAATTGTGCCCACTCTACCTTGGCTTCAGCATCCTTCTTGAGATCTTGCTCAAATATTGCATTCAAGTGTGCTTCATGGCTATCCTCTTTGCCTTCCTCATCTCCTCTTCAATTTTACATAGCTGAGTTGTGAGGATCATGCTCATCAAATGAGCTCCTACGTCCTTGGCCTCTAATTTGATAGTGGAGAGTTGTGCACAAAATTGTTCTTTAGTTTAGTTAACATGGTTTTAGTGATCACCTCTGAATAGAAGACTTGGCCTCCACATAGTTGCTCTACTGCTACTTGAAGTTGCCAATGCTTTGCTATTCTATGAGTATCCAAAAAGAAATGCCTCGTTTTCTTTATAGCTTTTTGAACTACTTCTGGCAAGCTTGAAGGCTTGACTCCCTTATTTGCTAACCTACATAAGGGAAAACTCCTTAATGGGAAGCAGAGGAGCTAGTTAGAGGGTATTGGATCTCAAAGTGTGCCCTGAGACTTCCATGATCAATACGAGGATCAAAAGTTACAACAGGAAGGCTTGTGAGGTGCAAGAAGTAAGTGGGAGTAAACATGGGAGGACACAAGGCTTGTGAGGAGAGGCTAGATGGCCGAAGTAAAAGTTTGTGCGTCTCTAATCCTACCCACCATAGTGGAGGATATCGGCTTGCTTGTCCAATTTTGGTATTCAATTACAACCATTCAGATTGCATGATGGCCATGGGGTTGATGAAGATGAAATGCTAACATATGTGGCTTAATTTGATTGGAATGTGGACACTTATATAATAATGATGGTGCATCTCTAATTTGGTGATTCTACAACTGCATCATTGGATGAAACTGGATCAATTGGCTTCATTGGGATGTGTGCTAGCATTTAATTACATGTGTGATTTGACCACTACCAGTCACTACTAGTTTGTGAGCACTAGTTTTAGTTAAGACCTTTGTTACTTAGGTTATCTTTAACTTAATAAAATTGGTTATGTAATGTAACATAATGGTAGGTGGGAAAAGGCTAGTTTATTAGCTTAAAATGATGGAATGGAGAGCACTATCTATGTGAAATTATGGTGTAGTGAGGCTATTGGACTTCGATCAGGATTATGTGGATTACTTAATTTTAGTCACCGGGCTTGCAACCAATTAAATAGCCACCTAGCTTGCATGCAATTATATCCACCTAGCTTAGACGATGGGATGCCAACCATCTGATCTATCATTGGAAAAACTTCCTTGTAATGCCCTTGAAACTATAATTTACCTTTTCAAAATTAAATTCTAGGCTATTTAAGTTTCAACACCCAATTGCTTGTCGACTTTAAGTGCTGTGTCCCAATGGGAGCTAGCAATTAAACTGCCATGACGCCAGCCAACTACTTGTCAACTTTGCACTACTCCATGCTCATCTCCCACCCCACATCTCCAACACCCTCATCTCCTACTCTAGCCTCTTATTGCACCTCTTAGTCCACCCTTATGTCCAACCTTTGGATTATGTCTCACCTCTAGCTTATTGCGTTCTTTTCCCTAGCTATCACCAAAGCGGTGGCAGTTCTCTCCCATGACTTGAGATTGGGCAAATTGTTGTTAGACCTCTCATGGTTGGGCAAATTTCACATTGGAGTCCAATGCCGATGAAGTTTTTTTGTATATTCTAAATGGTCTGTTTTTCATTGAAATGTTGGACTCTAATATGCACATCTAAGAAGAGCATTGTTTTTCATTATTGCGAAAGCATATAATGAATTGTTAGATTATTGCAATTCAAATTTGGAATGATCTCAAGTTTGTTTGTGTCAAGAACTTTAAAATGTCAAATATATGCTATATTTTGGTAATGTGTGACATAGCATGGGAGGTGCTGATGAAAGAAACTATCAATCGATTCAATAGTGATATGGTTTCTTGCTCCCCTTCTTGTTGATGGAGAGTGATACCTCTTTCTCCATGACATCGAGGTTATGTTCGATCTCCGGGAAGATGAAGATCTTAGTGTCCTATGTGGATACGAGGTGGACACGACTATGTAAGAACCTGGGTTTTTGGGAGCATTGATTCAATAGAAGAGGTTCTTGCTTTAAATCTTGCCAAAATCAAAGATGCAGAAACATCAATCTACTCTGACCTACCTGACATTCCAGAAGGAGCCTCCACATCTCACTCCAGATAGTAGGAGGCCTCTTGATCCATCGTCATTGACAAAGAGGAAGGGATTGAGCATGACCCTCTTATAACTACATGCCTAGAGCTTCTAGAGAGATTAAAATGGTACAAAAGTAGCTAGTGGCCATTGATGGAGCCATTGCTGAAAGTGAGTAGATAGTGGGGCAACTGAGGGACTACTAGCAAGTACTCTCCAATCACTAAATGGTGTGCAAAGCTATGATGAGTATTTAACATGCATGAGAAAACCAGTGAAACAAGATGGCGTTAGGGGGGATGATTTGCTATTTTGTTAGAAAAATAAACTTGTATCAGGCATGGCCAACATTTTAGCACTTCTCCACTACACAATCTATGTGATGATGGCCCCTCGCATGTGCCTCATTTTGATCCCATTATTCAAACCAAGCTTGCATTCACAAATGATGCTCAAACTTTCGAGTTATCCGCTAGCACATTAGCTGAACAAAGTATGAAACCAAAACTTAAACATACAATAGCTACTATACAGCCTTAAAGAGAAGCAAGCGACATGTTTGGTCAGTGGAGCAAAATTGCTTGATAGAAAAAATGTTGGATGAAAAGTCTAATACAAAGAGCAATAGAGATCGGTAGACAATATTTAAATTCTTCTAGTGCTTGTAATGTTCCTTTGCAAAAGATATTAAATCATGTAAGATACCTGAAGAGACATCACACCATTGGTAGAACTATAGATCAACCTTCATTAGAAACTATGCAATGACAGCCAATTATCTGCCACACTTGTGGATCGTAAAAAAGTCAGGGACACAAAAATGTTGCTTCTTGCCTTTTTGGAATTTTAATTATGAGATGTGACTTGTAGGCTATAAACTAGAGTCCATTGTCTCTATACAATAATCTTGAATGTTGCCAAACTCAATCCCTAAATCTAAGACTACAATGCCCTTTAAAAGAGGTTTTTCCTTTCTTGAGAAGGGAAAAATAGAAATGACCCTTCAAAAAGAACTGCCACATTGGAAAAAAATTCTTATATAATGCCCTTCAAAAATGATTGAAAACATCTTAACTAGAAGGATGACCCTTCAAATTTAGTGATATTCTAGGCTACCCTTCAAATTTGAGGCTTGGAAAAACTCACTTGATGGTAGGGCTTTGATGATGGACTTGGTCTTCTTCCTTATAGCCTAGTACATTGAATTGTGATGGCACTTTCACACAAGCGCATGGAGCAGCTTCCATAACTACTTTGCAGCTTCCTATTGTCCATGTTAGATGGCACCCAGCCTAGTGGATTTTGGTTATTTAATACCTGGCTAGCTTAGTCATTGATGCTTGCAAGACACCCCATAATGTCCTTTAGAGTATCTACATCATTTTGAAGATCTTTTACCCTCATTTCCTCCAGGAACAACTTGTATTTGAAACTTAATAGCTTTGACTAAATGAGAGTAGACAAATCTTGTGGGTCCTTTTGCATCTGTGGCCTTTATTCCATCTCTTCTCCTAACAAAACCCTCCAACCACTACTTCCCAGTTCTCATAGGTTGGTCCCCAATGATCCTTGAATGCTTCCATAACCTAGTGTTTCCGTTTGGTACACAAGACAAAGTCTAGGTCATCTTCCTTGTTCTCCTCAAAGTCAACGACGACGATTGCAAAGTTATCCCCATCTTCTAGTGCTTTAGTGAGGACATCAAATTCCTTCCCAAAATATGGTCCACTATTTGCCTCTTTGACATGGTCATCATGTAGAGGGTAAATTTGGCATGACTTCCATTGTTTCACCGTTGCAATGTCCTCACACTTCTTACAATCTCACGTGATGCATGCACTATAAAAGTAGGAAATATTTCATGTTTTGAGACAAAATTGGTTGTCTAAAAAGTTTCATATCCTATGAAAACTCCATGTCCCATCAATGGGATTACATTCATATTTGTTCCTCCTTTCTACTTCATCCATTTTCACCTCATGAAACACTCTACGCACTAAGCTATTGTTGAGGCTCTATTTATTGTATGTCAACTATGCCTATGTGAAGAGATTAGATGCAAGCCACGTTGTTGCATCATCAACATTCTATAACTTATATTAAGGGCATGTTAACTGATGTAGATAAAGAGCTTGATAATGGTGCCACATCTATCATGTTCCCCCTTGCTACTATGGATAGATCCAAAGACATTCCATAGCATGTTTAGACCAGTGAGGGGTTTAATTCTTGCAACAAAGAGGGCAAGGAGGTTTCTAGCGAGATGAATGTAAACAAGGTTTTGAACAAATCAAAACTATGCTCTCTTCATCTTCTATTCTTAAAAATCTAGATTGGTCCAAAATTTTTAATCTCTATTAGGACTTGGAGTTCAAGCTTTTGCAAGCATTCTCTTACAACAAGGAGAAGACTAATTCATGTACCCAAGTAGGAATGCTTCAAGACAAATGTTGGAAATGGAGATAAGTTAGGTGCCCTGTGGATGATAAGCATCCACTCTTCTTGGTATTTTTTCTAAAATATTTTGATCTTTATGTAATGGGATGGTCTTTTGTCATTATCACTCTTGTGTTACAATATCCCAACCCCATGGGAATATTAGGTAAATGGTTGATAATGTTGTAGGGATACAATTTCACTTTTACAGTTGTAAAAGGAGGAGGATGTAATTTGAAAAATGCACTAATTTGAAGAATGCACTAATTGATCCAAATTAAAATCTAGAGGCAAGCCTCTTGTCAACTATAACCATTGATTGTCAATGGTATGTGGGGATACTTTCATTTTTAAGAACCTACTCTTTCCCTCCCAATTGTTCTAGCCAAAACTAGAAAAGTATCCAAAAAGATATCATGTGCTACATTGTCTTAGAGGGCATCCTAGACCATGACGTTGATGTGGTTTTGAGGTGGGCAAATTAATGTGAAGGATAGTAGATGATAACTCGCTTCCATGATGGGTGTTGTGGGGACACTATGCCATTAACTATACTATTAGTATGAATTTTTATTCATAATTCTTAGAATGATTGGCCTTGTGTGAGATATGAAATTCATTTCCACAAATGGATATTCTACTTTGTGACTCTTTTTGTATGGGTCAATCTGTGCACATGTAGATAGACACATGCACATATAGATACACATAAGAAGAAAAAAATGCTCATGTGCAGTTGTAAAAGTCTTCACATTTTCTAGTGTCAACATGTAAACATATATACACAGTCATGTATGACAAAATGGACCTCAAAATGACTACATGAGCACACAAGCAAGTAGACACTTAGAAATCAACAAGTAAAAGCAACTGACCATCAACTTGCAAGCACTTTTTTTCATCCTTCTTGAACTCTAGGACTTTTCTACCTCTTGGAATATATATACAAAAAACCGGCACAAAAATGCAAAGGTTGGATTTGGTCTATGTTTTAACAAATCTCTTATTATAATACAACAAGCTCCTTATACACAAAAAAAGATGTAATGCATATTTTAAACCATGCATAGTTATCTTTTAGATTGAGTATGACAAGAAATATCATAACAAAAGATGTGTTGGATCATGTTTATAACATTTTATTTGCCTCATCTCTTAATCAAGCCTCTTCTATGCTTCATCTCCTACAAGATTCTCTTCATCGTTTTTGTTCCTTGGATATAGATTAAAATATACATGCATAATGTCATGCATTCCATCATCTTACTCATGACCACTCTTCTCATGTGTAGGTGCATATTCATTTTCTTGGGCTTCCTTCATGCTCCTTCTCATCTATGCTCTTGCTTCTTCTAGTAAACATTGACAGTCTCGATTCAATTGTAAATAATGCAATGCAACATGATAGTGTTAGGGTTAGGGCTTCTAACCCTTTCCTTTATAGCACTCTATTGGGTTAGTGCTATGCACATATGCTCACATGATGTTGAGCATGGTTTCTCAACACCTTCCCTCAAGATCAACATCATGAAGTAGGCCTTCCCTCAAGATGATGATTCTAGGGGATCGAAGAAGGACTGAGCATTACATTCCATCAGTTTCACAGGTAGGGCCTGCTGACTTGAATGTTAATTATCAATTTAGTTGATACAAATAAACAATGCAAGGACTTAAGCTTTCTCATGTTGGACTATCTTTTCTCTACTTTAAGTGCCCTACAAACTTAGAGTGCAAACCAATCCACAAATTGCACCACTATAGAATCAAGAATTCCAGACCAACAACACAAGTATAGCCGCACCCGTTATTTGTACTCCCTTGACGACAGACCCTATACAAATATCCAATGTTGATGTAGCATTAGTAGTGTCTACAATCACTAAAATCCCTTCGTCTACTAATGCAATCAGAATCCACTCATGTCCAATTCCCTAGCTAGCCTTGGGCTCCGGGGAAAATTTCTTGTTTTGTTTAGACACATTGCCATTAACAGCTCACAATTACTCCAAGGAAGCAATCAAACATAGGTCTATGAAACCCACACAAAACTATGTAAAAGATTCAATCAAATATAGACATGAAAATTCTACAATCATGATGTTGGTGCTCAATAGCCCTCAGGGCAACTACTCATCTCCTGCTCATAGAAAGTATTTTGGGGATGAAAACAAGGCCAACTGATCATAGAAAGTCTTTTGGGGATGAGTATTTCTGGTTTTTTGAAGTCCTATAACTACACAATGTTTTTTTCATAGACATGACTCATGGAAATTTTAAAGATTGAGGTTAGTGCCATTGAGCTTTCTAAATTAGGATGATTGGAGGGGTTCAAATCTACATTCACATGATAGGTGGATATGGATGTTGGACACTATTTGGGTTAGGAGATGAGGACTTATTTTCCTATTTAAGAAAGTGGTCACCCCCTTTGTATGTGTGGATCACTCTAGCCTTCCATGATGATAAATGTGATAGTCACTACAACCTCTCTATGTGTTGTCTTCATTTGTGGTCCTCCACTCTTCTATCCTCTCTGCGGGCATTCTCTTCTTGTGCACTCTCCTTTGTTTCCAAACATAGTATCAGAGCTAAGTCTCTTTCCCTTTCTTGTAGCCTCTTCATGAGTTTCCCTCACCTTGCCTTCATGAACCTTTGATTCTAGTTGTCCTCTTTATGTGTTTGAAGTTACATTCTACAACCTGTTGCCACTAACAAAGGTCTTAAGACTTTTTGGTTGAAATGTGTTTGGTTTCTAGAAAAGGAACCATCCCATTGTATTGTTCATCTTAGCCTTTGCCAATAGTACATTCTATCTACAATTCATCAAGGTTCTTTCAAGACAACTAGTCACAATAGTATTTGTAGCACCCACCACCAGTTTGATTGTTTTCCCAAAAGGAGGTTCTTTGCTATTGCCATTTTTTTCTAGAAGTTTATTTTTTTTCTTGTTAGTTAGCCTCAGAAATGCAAAGGTCATTCTACAAGTAGTTACTAGCTATTGGCCTGGAGCACACTTGGTTAGTTGCTTAACTTGTTAGTCACATTTTTTTAATTGAAGGCTTCTTTTGGCTATCAGATGCATATGGTTTTGCTAAGCATCATGTGTTTTTGCCTTAGAAGGCTATATATAATCTGTCCCATTTCACAATCTAGGGGTTCTTTGTTTTGATTGTTTGCCAGAAGTTTTGTAGCCTAGAGCCCGTTTTTACTGCAATGTGTTATTTTCCATGACCGTCACTCTATACGACACGTTTCTATTTCATTGAAATATTGTTAGGTAGCTTTTACATTGCTATTGGTTCATCATTTCTATGAGAAGAGATTCCAATCCAATAAGGATTACTATGGCACTGTAGTAGTGTATTCGTTCGATTAACACTGGTGACCAGAGAGTTAGTAGCTCTTACGACACTACTCAATGAGGATCTTAATTCATCATATAGAGGCTCAATTAGTGTTAATAGAGCTTAATTTGAAAGTGCATGTGGCTGAAAAAGAGGTAAGTTTGTAAATAATAATTGCACAAATAGCATAAATTTTAGAAATAAAAAAGCACCTAAAATTCCCAAAAGTAACATGTGCTTTGGTACTAGTGAAAAACAACTTTTCTAATTTGATAAATAAAGGTCACTCTTACACGTAATTGGTTTTTGCAGGTCAAAATCCCATCTAGATATGTAGTTTGTCCGTTTTGTAGAGTAAAATGGCTAAACTTTAGTCCTTAAAATAAAGGCTAGGGAAAATGTGAGTTGGTGTTTTGTTTGCAATTTTGGCCGATAAAAAATATATTAAATCTAGGTTCTCACTAGCATAGATCTAGCTTCCTTTAGTAAATGAATGCAAATCTATGAAGTAATTTAGGGTGGAGGAATGCCCTACTATGTGTGTGGTTGCCTATGTTTCAATTGTGGGATGTAGGCTCGGCTGCCTGACAGCATAGGCCATGGGTAGATGTGCCCCTTTGTAATTGGCCATGGGAGTGTCAGTGAAAAAAAATAATCTATCAAGTATTGCAAGTAGATAAATGCAAATCTATCAAGTAGGAGGCTGCTCCGATAACCCCCTACACCAAGTTCTGACAAGGGTGCTTATTTAATGGAGGTGTCCTATAGCGATCATCTAGGGGGTGCTCTAGATGTGGTAGTTGTCACCATGCGAACGCATGCTTCCAGGAAGTCCTCTGCACACAGAGACTACCCCCAAGATATTTGGGCATTTAATGTGGGAGGCTTCAATGAAGGGTGTGGGGACATGGACCCCCTCCACACCTTGGGCTCAATGCACCCTGTGCAAGCTCCTAGGCATTCTTATGAAAGCTTGTGGGGCATCTAAGGCTGCGTTCACACCACTCGGTGCCCATCCTCAAAAAGGCAGTGTGAAGGTTGCCATCCTACTTGGCCTAATAAGAGGGACGGGGCCTGGACACTCACACAAAATGGGCTTGGACATTCACAAATTTTTTGTGTCCAACACCTCAAGGTTGCCCAACTCCATCGGTATCTCACATAACTGCCCATGAATCGTGCTGATTGGGTATGGAACTCACATCGAGGTGCCCAAACATTCTGCCTCAACTCACGCCTTAGTGACAATTACTTGCAGCCTTTAATATAAGTCATGGATGTTGGGTGGTGTGAACCAGAGCACCCGATGACCATCAATGACAAGCATGTAAGGCCGGGTTCACACCACATGCACAGGATCCTTTGAAAGGTGGTGTGAAGGGCTACCACCCTAGTTGGCCCAATAGGAGGAATGGGGCTGGACACTTACACAGAATATTTGTGTCTGGCTCATGAAGGAGGCCGTCCACTCGATGGCCAACTCCTCCAATTGCTACATGATTGGCCCATTCCAGCTCGCTACACCGATCACACATTGATTAGGAGGCCGAGGATGGGCGACTGGTGTGAACGACGACGTCGGACGGCAATCCTCCAATTCTATGTTCTCTTCCAGGGGACGAGCGGGTGGAGGTAAACCTGGTAACCCATAGGAGCCAGGGTTGGTCTCCAAGCAAGTGCAAGCAAGTCTATGAAGTAATGCAAAGTAACACATGATAAAGTAATG
Organism: Dipteris shenzhenensis; assembly: GCF_047967505.1. NCBI lineage: Eukaryota > Viridiplantae > Streptophyta > Polypodiopsida > Gleicheniales > Dipteridaceae > Dipteris > Dipteris shenzhenensis. The sequence continues at coordinate 40,920,990 of NC_141605.1, read as the reverse complement.
AGATGCTAACAAAATTCATACATGCTTGTTCTTTTCTACAAATCAGTGTGTGCACCATCTCGTCGCAGAGAAGAAGAGAGGCCATCGCGATGAGTTTGGCACCTTCAGACCAAGACATCTCTGCACTTCTCTCGCATTTCGATTCTCTGCATCAGGTTTCATCTCCTTCACCAATGCTTCTTGCTTCCCAGACACCACCTATCATGGCGAACCTGCTGCTTCCTGCTTCCTTTCTAGACTTTTTGTACTTTTTAGTTTAAGGGATTGATTGCAGCAGCTCCTTGCACTGCTTTAAATTGTACTTGAAAATCCAGGTTGAACTTTAAATAGTGTCGTATGTTTTGCATGTCAAAGTGTGTACTTGTGGAGAGAGTTTTTTTACAGGAAACATTGTGATTGCAATAGTGCGGCAATTCTAATAGAGAACTTGTCCCCATAATCTACCCCACAAATTTTGATTAATGAAAGGTCGCAACTTTTTTCTCATATCAGAGTTATAAAGATGCAACGCTGGAAGTCGGAACACTGAAAGCAAAGTTGTCTGTAGAAGCACAGAAGCGAGAAGCCGCCGATAGCTTTTCTGAAGACCTCGCGAAAGGTGGTTACAGCATGCATTTTGAGTGTCAAAGGGATTTAACGACGCGTAATTTAGTAGTTTTAGCTTTCCTGGTCGTATTCAGGAATGTACTGAATCATAATTTCAATGAGAAAATTGAGTGTCACGACGGGTAATTTAATATTCTTAGCTTTCATGTTTGTATTCAGGAATGTACTGAATCATGCTTGCAATGAGAAAATTGGTAAGAGCAAATAAATCTGAATAAAAAAATCTTGCAAGGTTGCGTCGACTGCATGGTACTCACCTAAGCTGGATTGTGATGACGTGGAAGCAACAGTTTGAAAACAGATCGCGCCGAGTTAACTTCACCTATGTGGATTGTCATGACGTGGAAGCAACAATTTGAAAAGAAGTCCCTGTATAGGTAGGCCTATTGGCTTGTAGCGTCTATGCCCTTCAAGCGTGTCCCCCCGACCGTAACAAAATTGGCTAGTTTCCCTCAGGGTTACCCTCTCCGCCCTGCGCTCTACCTTATCCTTTCTTTCCCCCCCATCGAAAAGAGCAATCGGTCTGAGGCACTCTTGGCATTAAGGGTTACTTTTTCTGAACTTCTCTGTGATGAAGAGACAACCTCATGGAACTGTGTAAAACTGTGTAGTTCTGCCTGACATGTGGCCTTAAATAAAGCACCAACGGCACTTTTGGCTGTAAAGAGCTGCCATACCATCTGGTGTAAACAGCCAGCCCGATTGATCGATTTGTCATACTTCTGGAAAAGACACTTTGATGCTGCTGGCTGCTGTATTTCTGCTGATTGGCCTGGGTGATTGTTGCTGTTCTTGTTTTTTCTAAACTATAGTCTGAAATTTATCCACGATTACTGAATGAACGGAGCAGTCGTTGCCATTTGGTGGCAGAGCCTAACAGTATCAGACGCAGAACTTTATTCAAGGGAGCTGCAGATTGGCTATTATGCCCTTTCTTTCCTAAAGGGTATCAATTGGTTCTCTATCAGAGTTGTTTCATATTGTGCACATCATTTGGAGTAGGGTGTCTATCTCGATCAATTTTAAGGTTAAAATCACTTCTGTCAATATACTCTTTATCTGTCCAGGAGAGGGAAGGACATTGATGGCCAGGAGAATGATGAGCAAAGTTTTGTCGTCTGTAAAGTCATGTTTGTTTGTTAAAATACTAGTACTTGGTGGATGAAGCTTGAGCTGTGACTACAATTCAAAACTTGGTGAAAGATGACTTTAAATGCCATACTAAGAAAGTGCTTGCTGAGTTGTAAGGCTTCCCAGCATGCAGCCAAATAATACCCTGTTTCATAACTTTGCCAAAATGCTAAGGACACATACTTGCAAACACCTAGCAAGCTAAATCACCAGCATAAGTATCTTAATCAGCAAATGGAAGTCCCAATCATTATAAAGGTAATATTTCATGAGCAATTCCTCTTCAAGCAACGTCCAAATGGCTTTATGACTCGCAAGCAAAGAAAAGCACAAATTTTGTATTGTACGATAAGCCCATTACAAATATTATCAGTCTCCTATCAAAAAGACTCTGACAACAGTCTATCCACTTCTGTTTTCATTTTAAATTTTTTAAACCAAAGTAAGACATTTCATTAAAGGAAGACCCATCGCTTGGGCAGTTTTAATAAGCTGTATGATTTTAGCTGCTTAGCAAGCATAGCTAGGGCAAGCTATGGTGAAGAAATCCTCATCAGCACAGACAAGGTGGCTGCTAATGGAGATTGCTCTGTCTGGGCAGAGAGGCATCGCTTGCTGAAAACTCAACAAGAGAAATTAAGTGAAATGGTGCAGCAGGTGCCTGGCATTTGGTTCTTTCAAGTTCAATAAATCACACCGCTTTTGATAGGTGTTCATGTTTAAAAGAAAAACATTTTTCAATGGAGGGTTCATGTATGCTTTTGATGACGATATTTTGCTTTATGTCAGAAAATTCAACATGTTTATGGTCTTCTATCAAAAGGTTATAAGCTTTGTTAGCATTGTTTCAGCTGGAATTCCGTTCAAGGTATGAGAGACTGCTAGAGGATTTTAATTCTCTGAAACAAGAAGTTGCAAACAGAGAGAAGGTATGTATCGTAACATGTTTTCCTTGTTACATTGTGAACTTTTAAAGGAAACACAAGACTTGATGCTTGAAGGAGGACTGTTAAATTTTCATCCTTTTTGTTTGTCCTCAGGATCATGAGAAGGTTTTGACTATTATTCGTGAAGAGAAAAACTCAGAAATTAATTCACTGCAATACCAAATAAGGTGGATATACCCTGCAGTTGTTTCAACTGAGTCTGAGTTCACATATCAAATGACACATCAAAAGTATTGATATTCCATGTTCAATATTTTTGAATCCCATCGATTGGATGAGAGGAAAATCTTGAAGATAGAATTTCAATATTTTCAATTTTTCATTTGATTCGCCAAGAACTCCTCATTGAAAACCACTGAACATCATCGGGAGGCACATCCTGTTGTTAATTGACAATGAATGAATAAAACTCTGAATAGGCATTGCCAAGAAGAGCTCACACTCAGAGATGCCGCAGTGGTCCATCTGGAGCAGGAGCTTTCATGTCTCCATTCTACGGTGGAAGAACTAAAGCAGAAATCAGAGACAAGACTCCAGGATGAGACGTTCAAATGTATGGTTGTGCATTCTTTCTTTTGCATGTATGCTGTATAGTTCTGATTGATAAAATATGCAAAAGGGAGCCTATCTTATTGCTTGGGATATATATGGCTAGATCAATGCGAGGTTACTGATCTGAAGACCAAGATTCAGCTTCTTTCACAAGAAAAGAGCATGTTACAGGAGCAGCTTCACAGAATTAAGAAAGATGAACATGAGATTGGTGATCTGAAGAATAAGCTTCAGTTTCTGGTAGAAGAGAAGAATGCATTACAGGAGCAGCTTCACAGTGTTCAGAAACAATGTAAGGAATGTTACTTGTCTGCGTCTCTATTTTTATGGTCATGAATAGATGAATCTGAGCAGTCTACAAATTACAGCTTCTGGGGTTACTCAATTGAGTCCTTTTGTTTTCCTGTTTCTAAAAGAGCAGTTTGTTGGACTTTGGGAAAACAAAGTGCAGATGCACTTATTTTTAAATTGTTGTCATGTTACTAGGTTGAGGGATTGTATGTGGTTTAATTTGTATATGTGATTTCTTACCTCATTCCCAACCTTTGGTTTGACAGCTATGATTGATAAGACCAACTACGAGAACAAACTGAGGGAATCAAGCTTCAATAGACATGCAGAAGTTTTCAAGCAGAAGATCATGAAACTCAGAAAGGAGAATGAAGATTTGAGATTGCAATTATTAGGTGCTTATCACTGAGTAAAACATATGAAGTGTAATTTGAGATAGCAATTTCTTTGGCACTATTGACCAGAAAGATGATGTGTGCAGATTGAGAAGTGATCTATTTGAGCCTGGCACACCATCAGTTTGCTCAGGCTAAATGATGGTCAGACGTATATTCCTACCCTATATAGTCTGCACTTTTTAAAACTGTAATCTGCCAAAATCCTACAAACCTGTGTACAATCTTTTACGTATGCAGTGCTCGTAAATCCCACAACTTAGCCCAATGATCAATGATATAATCCTGTATATCGTGCCTATAACCACCGACAACTTGGCCCAATGACTTAGCGCAATAATTAATATGATGGAAAATAACTTCTTTCCCAAGGCATGTCAAATGGTGTATTTGTAGTGTTACTGAAAACCTAGGCCACACTTCCTCCGTTGCAACAACAGCTACACTGACCTTTTGAGAAATATAACCACAGCCCTTTAGTTAAGACAGCTCTAAGGAGAACTCAGACAATAACAATGTGACCAGTAATCAATCAACATGGTACACTATGACTCTTAACTAGCTCCATCAAGGACTTGAGACACAATATCTATTTTAGAATTTCTTTGAAGTGGCATCAAGTCTTTTGTATCATTCAACCTCTACTCATTGTCAGGAGTCGCGAGACAAAATTGTATTGTGAGCTAGAGTGAAAATGTTGTGAGGTGGTGCAAATGTATTTGATTGCATAAAATGATGAGTAACTGTGTAGCAAGGAAAATATAAAAGAGTGGGAAAATGAAAATGAGAGTGAAGGGCTTCAGAAGAGAGAGGTGTGTAAAAGAAAGGAGGAGTGCACAAGGTTCAGCTCCTCCTGAGTTATAGGGCATAGCTACATTCTAATGCTATCACAAGCTCACCTTTGTAACACCAGTTTAAGATTGAGAGTCTTTTGGGTTTGGATTTGAGGTCCCTAATCAAATGCTTGCCCATCTTATGAGGGAGTGTGAAGTCAATAGGAGGTGTTCTCACACCTATCGAGTTGATGTTGTCGATATCATGTTGGTTGTATGTGCTTCAAGACTTACACAAATGTGCCACCGCGTGGCGTATGGTGGTTAAATTTGTTTTTGAATTTGGTACGAGTCTTGTCATTATAACATCTGCTCCATCAAATAGCAAGTTTTAATTACGTTTAATGCTTTTTAACCGTTTACCAACTTCCTCAAATGTTTGTTTATAGATCATAGAAATTTCCTATAAGGTTATGCTTTGTAATTCTGTGTATTGTTTTGTTAATGTGTTGATTTTTTAAGCATTTAATTTAGGTAGTGTCTTACTATCACAGGTCATAGGTATGGAAAGTCTGTGTCTCCATCGATATTGTAAGTTGCCTTTCTAGTATACACCATATTTAAAATTCCCCTTCTCTAATGGGTTTATTTTACGATCTTTATTTTATGTTCATAATAATTCTTGAGTAAGAATTTGTATTACTATGATTTTTTTGGTGCCAGCTTCTTTCGTTAAGAATAGATGAGTTGCAGCTTTTAGTTTATTTTTTCCTTTCGAATTATGTCATCAAATATTATTTTGTGTTCCTTGTTTAACGACTGGATTTGTGAATGGTGTGTTTCAATAATTGTTAGGAATTTTGATGCTTGTGATAGTTAATGATTTTGATGTATTGCTTTGATTTGTTGAATAATTTTGATTGCTTGATGTTCATGTCTATGATGGTGTTCTCTTGTCCTTTTCAATTTCATGTCTATTGTTTTTTATACATCAATTATTTTTTTTTTGCGCAAAAAGTAGTGCTAGTTATATTACTTGAAAGCAAGAGTACAAGAAGGCCTAAAGGCCAGTGGGCTGCAATCACAAAACGGATTCAGCTCGAGGAGTCAAAATGCTAAATACAAGCCTCTCAGGGCATAATCATTGGAGAGTGGACAAACAACCACGGTGGAGGGGCGTAATGCCACTGGAGACTCTGAGTAGAGTGCTGGAAGAACAACTCCCGGTGGTCCCAGTCGCGAAGGAAATGTCGTCTCTTTTCCTTCCCCGCCCGGGACTCTCCCTGAATCTGATCCCACTGACCCTTGAGCGTGTGAACGATCGTGCTCCAAATGTCTGCTAGGGTCTGGGTAGTAGAAGAAGTCTGAGCTCCTACAGTCTGCTAGGGTGGAGGGGCGTAATGCCACTGAAGACTCTGAGTAGAGTGCTGGAAGAACAACTCCCGGTGGTCCCAGTCGCGAAGGAAATGTCGTCTCTTTTCCTTCCCTGCCCGGGACTCTCCCTGAATCTGATCCCACTGACCCTTGAGCGTGTGAACGATCGTGCTCCAAATGTCTGCTAGGTTCTGGGTAGTAGAAGAAGTCTGAGCTCCTACAGTCTGCGCGCATCTGGAAGTCCAGATATGCTAGCCTGCAATGCTCCCTATGATCTCCCAAACTGGGTGCCGAGACATCGCTCCTGCATCTGTCTCTGTCAGATGCCAAGGGAAGCTGTCCATGTATGCCCAGGTGGCCTACGTGATGAAAAAGACGGGATCCTGTCTAGAGAACTCATAGGCCAAGTGATGTTCCGTCTCAGTGCTGCACCAGCAAACGGCTCCCCAAGTGATCGGTCCTAGCTCGGGTGTAGCCCTCGCTAAGATCCCCATGACTCCCTTCCAAACCGTCTGCGCATGCGAGCAGCTCCAAAGGCAGTGCTTCAGGGACGACTCCTCCTGAAAACACATCTGGCAATGCCCCTCCTGCCCCATCTGCCTCAGCCAGCTGCCAACAGGAAGCCCCTTGTGTGCCACCATCCAAAGGAAGTAGGAGATCTTCCTCGGTCGCCAGCTAGCCCAAAGAGTCTTCCAGAAAGTGCGAAGAAAGACCAAAGATATCCCTTGGGCATACCACCTATGTGCCTGTGTGGGTAGCCCGCGCTGGAGAGCCCCAAGAGCACGCCGACCCGTGCGTGCACTGTAAGAAAAGAAGGGGGTAGGGTTCTCTGAGGTCTCCGATGGTGGCCAACGCCACTCTCCTGGGTCCCACTCCACCTCTGTCAAGGAACGGCCCTCCCATATCCAGAGTCTCCAATCCTGGTCCTGCATAATCAGGGGGTCTATATGCCACGTCTTCCCTTGCAGCCCTACAATGTGAAGGCGCTGCCAGGGAAGCTGGGGGTCGATCACGGCCTCTCTGCTCTGTAGGCGACTGTCATCAGTGACGGAGAAGAAGTGTATCGAGGAGTTCGAGAAGAGGCCTGCAACCACCAAAGGAATGCCTCGTGGAGTGAACTGTCCTAGCCACCTCTCATCTCCCGGGAAGAGCTGTCTGGTGACTATGGGAATCCTCCAACGTGCAGGGATGCCAGCATCAATCTCCGCTCGTCGAGCCTGGAGCCCACGTGTCGTACCTACTGCTGCTGCCAGCTCGCCTGGGCTCAGTTGGCTGTAGACGTCCCTCCAAACCCGGAGTGAGCGCACGGGCCCACGTGCCCAGAGCGCCCAAGGGATATGGGATCTCTCTCCAAGCTGGCGACCTGTAACATCTATCACCTCGCTGCTCCAGATCAGGGGCTGTCTGTCTATCTCCTCTCGGCAGCTAGGGGGAACCTGGGAAAGGCCGTGTCGCAACTTCCTCCAGACCGAGATGAGGCTACGGAGGAAGGGGGAACGGGGCTGAGTCAAAGGAGCTGAAGTGAAGATCCATCAGATAGAAGGCTGCCAAACACCCCCTCTCTGGGGAGTACACGCGTTGAGACCATGCTGTAGCAAGAGCTTCCATGTCTGCCCTCCTGGGGTCAGACCGCGGATGACTAACTTACCAAGAAGTGCCTGACTCTGCAGTTTTGGATCTATGATGCCGAGGCCGCCCTCTGTCTGGGGGAGAATGACCGTCTGCCAGGCGACCCTAGCTCTGGTGGTGCCGGAACCGTCTGAACCGGACCATAGGAAGTTCCGCACCAGTCTCCTCAGCTGGGCTACACATGATCTCGAGAAACACCAGCAAGAGGCCACATACCAAGCAGTGGCAAGAAGGACCTGGTTGACCACAAGGGCCCTGCCTGCCAAGGAAAGCCGAGCAGTGCTCCAAAAAGCAAGCTTCTGTCGTATGGAGGCTAGGACCGGCAAGAACTGCTGAGCCGGTGTGATGTCCAGGCCTACCTGGAATCCCAGGTAACGTGTCGTCTGTCCTCTAGGGATCCAGCGAAACCCCAGGAAAATACCCCACTGTGAGCTGGCTCCCGGATCCGTAAGAAAACCAACTGACTTATGCCAGTTGATTTTCGCCCTAGCCGCAAGGCAAAAAATCTCTAGGTGTGTCGTCTGCATACTCGGAGTCCAGAAGCTCTGCATCATCTCGAATAGGGAGACGCATCCCGTGAAGACCAGTGGTACGGGCTCGAAGGAAGTGGGTCATGGCCTCCACAAAAAATAGGAAGAGGTAGGGCGCTAATGGACAGCCCTGACGCATCGAGCGCTCGAGTGTGAATCTCTCCCCCATCCTGCCATTGGCTGACTGGAGGCCGATCTGTAAAGGCTAGCAATACCTCTGATCCACTCGTTCGGGAAACCAAACCAAGAGAGTGTACCTTCCAAGAAGGACCAGTCTACCCTGTCGTATGCCTTCTCGAGAAGGACTATGGCAAGGTGCTGGCCACTGTGCTGAGCCCATTCTGTCGCCTCTAAGAAAGTGAAGATGTTGTCCAAAATGCTGCGATCTTGGACAAAACCAGTCTGGGTGTCATGAATCAAGTCGTGTAGCAGGGGACGGATGCGGCTACTGATCATCTTGGCGAGGATTTTGTAGGCGGTCGGGAGGAGGGTGATAGGGCGCCACTGTCTGATCTCCTGACGGTCCCCCCCTTTGGGGATGAGGCAAATCAGGCCTGTCGCAAGGCTCTCTAGCATCTGCCCGCTGGAGAAGATATGCTGGAAGGCTGCGAGCAAGGGCCGGTGGATCTGCTCCCAAAAGGTGGTGAAGAAAGCTCTAGAGAGGCCATCCTCACCTGGGCATTTCTGCCCATCAATAGTGCTCACCGCATCCTGCATCTCCGCCATGGTGAAAGGGGCGAGAAGGGCGTCGCTCATGCTGGGCTGCATGAGCCGCGGTGTAGATCTCCACACCTCCTCCCTGCAAATGCGGCCACGAGGGTCTGGGGGCTCCTGCTGGAATAATAATCTATAGAAATCTGTCGCCAAGTCCCGGACCTCGTCTGGATCTGTCCTGACACTACCATCCTGTGCCCTAAGAGAACGGAGCTGTTCCCCTACTGACCTCTGTCCATGAGTCCTGAAGAACTGTCTGCACATCCTGTCGCCTTCCCCAGCCCAGAAGGACTTGGAAGCATGAAATGAGAACTCTGAGCGACGCTGGGTGATCTCCTCTAGCATGGCTCGGGCCCGAACCTCCTGCTGTCTGAGCTCCTCAGAGCCTAGAGAAAACTGTTGCATCCGAGCTGAATCGAAGCGAGATCACGTCTGAGACCCCTCTCCCGCGCCCAACACTGCTGTCTGACCTGAATCGCCTCCTGCTAGCAGATGAGGCTAGACTCAGCAAGTGCCTGAGCTACCTGTGCTGCCATATCCCTGGTGGGGTCCCAATCCTGCTCCCATAGGTCCACTATCCTGCTGTGAACCGCTGCTCTAAAGTAGATGGAGTCTGGGATCCGGCATGAACGTGGAGGTGAGGAATGAGAGGCTGAGTCCAGGACTAGGATGACTGGGGCATGGTCTGAGAGTGTCGTCCCTGGAACCACTCCTGACTCTCCTCCTCTGCCAAGCGCCCAATCGCTGACATAGAAACGGTCCAGCCGCTCCAGAAGTCTGCCTCCCTCTTTCCTATAACCCCAAGAGAAGTCCAGACTCCCGGGCCATCTGTGAAAGGAAGGCTCCCTCCAATTGTCCCGACCTCCCACTGCGAAGAGGAAGGAGTCCCAATCTGCCTGCTCTGCCTGAGCTATACCGAGGAACTCTGGGCCCCGTCCCTGCTGATCCTCTAAGGTCTCAAGGTTGTTGAAGTCCCCTCCTACAATCCAAGAGTCCATCTCTGGCAACAAGTCTGTCAAGGATCTCCAAAAAATGGCTCTACATCTGAGATTGGTCGGGGCGTAGATATTGAGGATGCCGATACGGGATCCCTCAATATGCAAGCCCACCCAAAGCGCACGTCCTGGGATCAGAGTGCCAAAACCACACACATGCTGAAGTAGAGAAGCGTCGATGGAGGTACAGACACCCCCGCTCCTCCCCTGCTCGCCAATCGAAGGTTCCCAGTAGGTGTGGGAGTGTCCTGTGAGGACCTTCCCACAAATACTGGTCTGAGAAGCCGAAAGCTTGTGTTCCTGTAGTAGGAGCACATCTACCCTTCCCACCAAGGCTGGCTGGAGCTCGTGTCTGAGCACCATCTTCCTGGGGCCACGGGTTCCTGATGAGTGGAACCCGTTAACGTTCCAAGAGATAATGCATATACTCATGAGGAGGGAAGGTGGGCCACAAATAGCTGTCTGCTTGCGGTCGATGTCGAAGTGGTCGGAGGATGTCCTGTGTGGAGACGAAGGCGCTTCTGTGAAGGTTTCGAAGGAGAGGCCGGATCATCGGACCCATCCTCTAAAACCTTCAGCAGAGGGGAGAGGCCCTTCGTCTCGTGGTGGTAGGCTCTCTCTAACCAGCTCGACGCCTCTGCCAAGGAAATGCTGTAGAAGCCCGCTACCTCTGAGGTCCTCCATGGGCGAAGCCCTTCCACGTAGGCCCACTCCACTGGTGGTCTAATAATGACCAGGAGTCGGAAACGTTTGGCGTTGTGGCGCCAACGCAGACGAACATCACCCTCCTACCACTACTGCTGAAGAAGCTCTACTGCTCTACTACCAATCCAGTCCTGCACCTGCTCCTGGGACTGATCTCGTATCGTCTCCCAAAAATTTTCATTCGTCCATTGCTCATTCCCTTCACTGGAGATAGTGAAGGAATAGCTAGGACCATCGTGTGGGGCAAGGACGTACACCTTACCCTCCGCCCCCTTGCGGAGGAAGAAGATGCTGATGTCTAGGCATGCGGGGAAGGAGCCAATACCCGCTGCATCCAAATAATCCCAAGGACCTGCTCGATAAAACTCCAATGGAAGAGCTCTAGGAGCAGCCCTTGGGCATGGGGACGAAGATGAGGAGTCTGAACCAGAGAGAGGGGTGCTGGCCACCTACGGGGAAGGGCCTCTCCCCTCCACCGGCGGGCCTAGAGGGATAGGCCCGGGTGAGGTCTGTGCTGGCTTCGGGGCTGCAGGTGGTGCAGGTGGAGGGGGGGATTCCCTTTGGATCATGCTCGAGGAAGAGAGTGGAGTGGAAACCACCGGTGCGGAGGGGGATCCTGGAGGGGGTGGGGGTCGGAGAATCGAGGAGGAGGGGGGAGGGGGAGGAGGGCGGTCTCCCATGGGGACAAACATTCTCAACAAAGAACGGGCGCAATACAACTACCTGCCAAAATCTATCCAAAGGGAGAACCCCAAGAAGAATTATCCATAAGAAAATCTATTGTCAAAGAGGAAGTTTGAAAGCCCAAATATAAATCCACCGTCCTCCACCATCTGGTAGTGCAAGTCAAAGACCAAATATGATTTGCATGAGCCAAAATCCAAGGAGGAGGATGGTGAAGGATGAGGGGGAGGCTGGCTGACCTTCTCCTTTCCCTTCTCCTTCCCCTTACCGGGCTGAGTAGGGACCATCGGAGGGGGCTCTTGCTGTAGATGGGCAGGTTTTTTGGGGCCTGCTTTGTTTCCCTTCCGTTTTCGTTTGACCTCTGTCCAGCCTTCCCCTTCGGGAGGGGATGTCGCTGACTGGTGCAGAGGATCCTGAGTTGCATGAACGAGGGTCTTCTGAGGTTCTGTACCCGTGAAGCGAGGACATGAGCGCGCCTGGTGCCCGAAGCCATGGCATCTCAGACACTGGTTTGGGCGACCAGTGACCAGAATGCGCTGCGTCACCACACCTGTGTCTGTCTCTATCTCGAACTCCGAGGGGATGCTCTGTGGATCGAGGACTGCCACTTTGACATGTGGCACCCCTTGGGCTGCCGCCACATCAACGTAGGTGTCCTGCATAGCCCAGCCAAAGTGCGCCCCCAGGTCTTTGATGATCGGGCGAAGCTCGGTTGTGAGACTTGGGAAGATAAGGGTAACTGGATGGCGAGGAATGCGAAAGCGGGCATCGAAGTCCGCTACATTGAAACCCCTGTACCATGGGACCATGAGGATGATCTTCCCACCCACAGAAGTAGGGGATTGCCTGACCATGTCGCTCGCAGGCTGTGCTGAGGAGAGCTTAAGCCAGAAGATGCCATGTCCCATGAGTGCAACCTCCTCGATGTGACTGTCCTCGAGGTAGAGGGTGGACTGCCCTGATGTCTGCTCGTGAAGGGGAGTAGCCAATGACTCTCCCATAAACGGATGTCTGGGAGAAGTCCGTGGCGGCCTGCTTCACCAAGGAGACATGGTGCTCTATCAATGTTACGCGATAGGCTGATGGAGGGGGGGGTCCATCTGGGCCACCAGTTCCGGGCACGTGGCCGCCATATCGCATTGACTAACTGCGAACACTCCGAGGCGGGGGAAGGGGAAGGAAACGGAAGGGGCGGGGATGGGGGATTAAGGTGGGGGAGGGAAGAAGGAGGGATGGAGAGGTATGGGGAAATGGGGGGGGAGAGGGTGGTGACGAAAGGGATGGCGGAGGAAGGAGGAGGAGAAAGAGAGGGGGGGGGCAGCGCAGCGCAGGGGGGTGAGAGGAAGGGGAAGGGAGGGTGTGGCAGTGCCGCACGAGGGGGGTGGGGAGGAGAGGTAAGGAGGGGAGGGAAAAGGGGGGGCAGCGTGGTGCAGTAGCGGGGAGGGGCAGGAGGGGGCGAGGGGGTTGGTAGCGCCACGCGAGGGGGTGGGGCCGGTTGGGGGGGCTGAATGTGGAGAGGGGAGGAGCAGGGAAGGAGGAGCAGAGCGAGGGGGGAGCGACGGGCAGAGAGAGGGGGAATGGAGCGGGGAGGCGGGGTGAGCGGAGTGTGGCGAGGGGGGAGGAGAGGATCGACGGGCGAAGGGTGAGGAGAGGGGGGCGGATGGCCGCGCGGCAGCGGCTGAAGGAGATAGAGGGGAGGGCTGCGCAGTGCGTGAGGGGGGGGTAGACGGGGAGCGGAGGAGGGAGGGAGTTCGCAGGAGCTCAGACTATTATACATCAATTAGGATTGCATAATTGAATGTTTGTGCCCAAATGGTATTTTGGGTCTCTATAGTGAGCGCATGCATCTTTTGCTCCAGTTCTTCCCAAGAGAAAAGCTTTGTATGTGCACATTTATTTGACATGTACATTTATTTATCATCGTACAATTGCCTTTATATTTTCAGCGTATAAATGTTGCTAGCTTGTGTCACGTGGATTTAGTTTGATTTCACATTACTAAAAGGAAGATAGAGCGTTACTTGTTCTTTGGAGTAATTGTTAAAATCTTGATGTTTGTTGTGATGAATATAATGTATTATGTGTTTTTTTTGCCACCTCTTGTAATTTGATGTGATAAAATGATGCAAATTCAACAAGGCCGACTTTGAGCATAGAACATGGTCGTTGGATGCATTGTTCTATTATTGCTTCGCACAAGATCTTAGTAGAATCATCAGGGAAGATATATAAGGTTTTTTGTGGTTTTGGTATTATCGTCCGCTTATTACTAGGTGTTCTGTTAACAATTGCTTAGTTCTAGAGGCATGATGGAATGGTAATGATCGAATAATACAGCTTGCTTGGGATGGCTATTGTTGTAGCTTCATGGCAAACATTCTGAGAGCCATAACTTTTGATCTAGGTGGAAGTTAGAGGTGATCCAAAAAGCAGAAATGATCACCAGATGTTGCTCTATGTGATGAGCACCTCATATCTATAGTCTGACTTTTCCACATGTTAGAAAGATTAAATCCTCATCATCAAACCACCTCTTGATCCATTGTAGCATAATCAACACATAAAATGAATCCAGATAAAATTCATTTGCTGCATTTTGCGTTTCGATGTGTAGTCTAGCTATAGACTAGCACAGCCATAGAGGAGATTCAACTCCACAAAGCCAAGTAAGCCATTGCCATATCACCTGATTAGTTCCCACTAGCGTCAGTCCCTTCAGATCTATCATCGGTGTACACACTCACACATCTGACACCAGTTCAGTACTCTCGGCATTTGGCAGTTCCTTACACTTTGTGGCACTTGGCAGTTATCTTCCGCTCAGATTTAGAATTATTGCATTCTTCTTACACACATATCACCCATGTAAAGTTACACATTGTTGATTATTTTTTAGCATTGGTTTTGACACATATCCATCAGCCTTGTACAGCCTCTATGCTACTCTCAATACACAGTTGTCATGTTTATCTTATAGGCTTGATCCTTGGTACACAATTTTTCTTCCATCACATGACTTGGTTCATAGATTGATAGATTTAGCGTAATCCCCATGGTGGCAGCTCTCATACGATGTTCTCATGGGTACACTCTCTACACGGTTAAGTCTCTTGCACAGAGCACCATGCCATCTCTAGCATGGAGTTATTCACATCACATAGTTGATGATATACCATTCATGACTCCAGATGAGATTCATAAGTGGAAAGAGAATATACTTTGACCATTAATTTGCCATAGGATATGTACCAGACTACGATAGTGACTTGATCCTCATTCGTCATGAGAGATGGATGCAGATGCTTTACATGTTAGCATGGATTAGCCCATACTTTTTTATCATGAATATTTTTCGGTAAGCCCTTAGCACGAGGCAAATTTGATGGTAAGCTCTTGGCATGAGGCACACTTCTTGATAAGCCCTCAGCATGAGACACATTTGACAGTAAGCCCTCAACACAAGGCAATCCCATCTACATCAGCATAGCCTCATTCCAATGATATACAACCATCACATTCATGATGGATCCTACTCCATTCACTATCATGCCAGATGATGTAGATACATAGCAAGATTTCAATTATGATCATGCTGTTATTATCAGTACAAGGCGGCACTCACATCTTCTGCAGCATGAAGAGATATATGCCACAGTGCATTCGGCTCTTCAGGTGATTCCATTTTAGCATCCATCATTGATGCTTTCACTTTTGACGTGGAGCGTATCACATCCTTGGACACAGTTTCCACGATAAGTTCAGATTGACACATCAGTCTTTATGATATTTCAGCATTGGCTCAGTCATATCGCATTGCACTACCCTTGGATCCAATTTTCACCACCACCTTAGACCAGCAGATCATTCCTTAGTATGAGGATATTATGCATTACTGGGGTCCTACCCCACTACAATGGACATCATCAAGTTTAGCCATAGCACAACCTGGAGCTGTAGTTCTTTAGCATGCATGTATGGCTGTAGTATACAGTCCATACTTGATGCAGATTAGTGGTTGGATCCAAGACTACAAATCGATCTCGACATCAATATTTGGCGCTTCATATGCGTCAAAGATATCTCATGCATTCTCAGTGATATTTTAGGCTTCTAGGCCTTCATACTATCAATTCCATCTTGAGCCTATGACACATGCTACATCCCACGCCAATGGATGTTTAGCCATGCACATAGTAGACGACCTTCAGCTCATGATAGTTGAGCATACAGGTTGGACAGGTTCCCATACCTTGTCAGTTTTATGGGTCTCTTTATCAGCACATTAGTGTATCACACCTACACCTTCAGCCCCATATTTACAGCCCCTGGATCACTTTGTCCACACCGACTATGCAGTCTGCTTCGACCCCGCATCATATGACAAAGATGATTCTACTATACCATACCTCTGACATTGTTGCCAGTTCTTTTGGGTTGGTGACACCATTGTTTGTCACAACCTATCGGATTCCTTCTCCAAAGCTACATCGACTAGCTTCAAATCCAGATGCCTCTTCTTTAGAGCAGGCCATGGTATTTGCAAGGACTTAAAATAAAATAGCTTGAGAAATATGAAAAATATCATGCCCATGATATCCCCTTTGCATGGTCATGAATGAATATGTCCATGTTTTTTGCTCATGCATCCTTGCCGCTGCTGTTGATGGTTCAAAAAAATGTATCGCTGGTGTTCTAGTCCTACAAATAGACCTCGATGGCCATGAGACTTTTCAAGGGATTAAAATCATCTGTATTTAGGCTCATGTAAAATATCATAGCCATCAGATTCCATTTGCATGGTCAAGAATCAACATTTCCATGTTTTTGCCTATGCATCCTCTCTAATGGTTCAAAAACATGCCTTGGTGGTCTTCCAGTCATGTAAATGGGACCCAATGGCCATGATTCTTTTCAAGGTTCTTAAACACACTTATATTGAGGCCTTCAAAAAATATCATGGCCATCGGATCCCATTTACATGGTCAATAATGAAAATTTTCATGTTTTTGCCCATGCATTCTCTGTAATGGATTAAAAAAATACCTTGGTGGTATTGTAGTCATGAAAATGGGAACCATTGGCATGATAATTTGCAAAGGTATCAAACCCCCCTAGATTGAGGCGTGCCATCCGATCCCATTTACATGGTCAAGAATGAACATTTCCATATTTTGGCCCATGCATCCTCTTTGCTGGTTCAAAAAAATGCCTCAGTGGACTTCTAGTCATGCAAATGTGATCCAATGCCCATGATACTTTTCAAAGGCCTTAAAATAACCTAGATTTAGGCTATTGAAAATAATCATGGCCATCGGATCCCATTTGCATGTCAAGAATGAACATTTTCATGTTTTTGCCCATGATCAACTTTAGCATGATCTATAAGTCCAAACACGTCCACTTGACATGCAACATCTCTCCATATTTTATACTCTTCCTTACTAGAGACAACACAAAGCCACAAATCTGTTGAACCCAATGCATATATTCAAAAATGTGTCTAAAAGTTTGTGGAAACATATGATTGGGGATAGAGACAGCCCAAAGGCACGTGATGACTTGAAAGTGATGAAAACCAAAAGAGCCTTCTAGCCAAGAGTAAATTGTTCCAACAAGGTGATTTTATCAAGGGCACCCTGGGTGTTGACAAAAGTAGAGGAGACCTGGGTGAAGAGCGTTATCGCGGCGGGTATGAAAACCCCAACTAGGTACATGCATTACTTAAAGGGTGTCTTTACTTCCCACGGAAAACTAAATGGTCTAAAGTCACATGATTGGCACAAAATGATTCAGGTAACATTACTTACACTTAAATTCGATCCATTTTTGAACTCTTGTTTAAATTTGACTGACACAACATTGTTTCTATAGTATGTACTTTCAATTACTTTGCGGGGATGTCTAAGTACTAAAGATTCGGAATAGTGCTATACCCCTAGATAGTTCAGTCAATTGCTGTGCCTCAACGCATTTCGGGGAGAACTAGCTAGCTCTGGGTTCAAGTCAAAGGCCATCAACAAGCTCAATGTATTCGTATGGTATGTCAGAGGCTCTACAAATTCATGTCTAATTTTTGTACTCATTGCAAATATGGATGTTTTTATTGAAGCTATGCATATATATTAATATAGAATCTTGGTAAAAGTTTTTTGTGAATAAAAGTTTCAAATCTTTGCGAATCCTTTGAACCTTCATTTTTATTAGGGCATACAAAGTTTTGGCACCAATATAGAATTTTAGCTTCTTAACAAAACTAACTTGAAAAAATCATCCATGATTGCAAAAGCAAGTTCCATTGCTTACCGACATGTAAATGAAAGTGATATTATCAAAAGAGATCAAGAACTCATCCATTTTGCAAATGAGACTTCTTGTAGTCAAAGCCGTATGTTCGATTGAAAATGCATTTCCAATGAGTATCATGGACATCCAATTGCATTTGCTTGTGTACTTAGCAGATGAAGTGGCGTATGCAGGCACTTTGCATAGTTGATGGATGTTTTTCTTGGAATGGTTTATGAAGGCATTGAAGGGTATGTAAGACAAAAGGCTAGACACGAGGGAAGCATGGCAAAAGGCTCACTAGTGCAAGAGTCAATGTTTAACATTACGGGGTTTCTTGTACATCTCATCCATACATGACTTTGACAGTGATGACCCATGTGTTTTAAGAGAGATCGGGCAAGGGAAGGGAAAGTTGAAGAAAATGAGTATCGCCTTGCAATAAAAAGTGAACCCCTTTTGTCTTTACAAGTATGGAGAAATGGATAAATGACTCAAACAAAAGAGCTAAAAGAGAGCAGGATAGAAAAGCTTGGCAAAGGGCCAATAGTGGTAGGAAGTATACCCCAGGGTTTATCAGAAATGCTAGCTAAATGCACCATTGATTGGTTAGAAGATGCTCTTGAAGATGCTAGTCAAAGAGGGAAGATTGTGACAGACAGGGATGAGGAATTTGCACGAGGTTGTGATATGAAGGTATGTAATGATTTTGCTTTTATTTACATTAGTCTATAACCTTTTTGTATAAACTAACAAGCGTCCATTACCTTTGTAGTACCATTCATTCAATGCAATGTCAGAGTATGGTAATCATTAACGAGTAGAGAAAATTGATGTAAGGCGCAACACATTTGATCGAGTAGTCATGGCTAAATTTTTGCAAGAGAGTAGAGCTAGTGCAAGGGACATAAATATCATCATAGGCGAAATGGATTTTGTTGGAAACATACAAGATATTTTTCAAGTGAATTTTAGGAAATTCCAAGTATTTATATTTGATCTGAAATGGTTCAACGTCGTCTTGTAGAGGTGCTCAGTTCAAAGTCGTCCTGTAGAGGTGCTCAAGCTATGGTCAGGAAGGATCCAAGTGGATTTGTTGCCATTGACTCAAAAAAAATATGGGATGATCTTAGTGACATGTTTTTGCTAACGATGCACTAGAGCACGTAAGCATTTCTTTTATGGATATCATTTGTCATTCAACTTCATTAAAGATTGAATGAACACATCATGGATTTTATTGTAAGTGGTTTTTCAAACCGATTGGGTGGACAAGTAGTGGTGGTTTGAGATTCAATTTGGACCTAGAAATTGGACATGTATTTCAAGATGTGGAAGTAGAGAATCAAATGAAAGATCATGAAATAGATGGTTTGGAAGTTAGCACTGCGAATACCCATTCTACTAGAGTTTTGAAAAGTGAAGATAGTTTGAGTTTCTCAGAGGGACCTTGATGTACATGCTAAAGATGTGCAAGACTTGGCCACGGATGATAGAGAGGATGAGCATGAATCTCACAATGAAGATTCCAGTGATGCTTCAATTGATTAAGAAATGGAGAACAACATTGATCTAAAATATTTTGCAATGTCAAAACATTTGAAGTTGATTTGGATTTTGCAAGGTTTAGGAAGTGTGAATATCGATGCTTTTTTCTATGCTGAGGTGTTTTTGATTGAAATATCTATGCTCCTTCCAGCAACAGATAACACTAATATCAATGCTAATATCAATGCTAACATAGAAGAAAATATGGATGTTGTGGCTTTCTGGTTGTAATATCGATGGAAAGCTTTTGGAACAAAAAACAAAGTAATAAGTGTCAAAAAAAGCATTAAAAAAAGAGCTATCTATAGTAGTGTAAAGCAATCATCTCACTTGACTTTAATTGAATATGAACCACTTGCTTTTCATAGCAAAAATATGAAGTCAAAGATGAATCAAGGTACATGTGCATCACACTCACTTGTGGAACTTCTCATGACTTTGCCATTGAAGTTTAAATTGCAAGAACGTTTTGCCAAGCTTGGAAGGACTATGGTTGTGGAAACCCTTTCACAATTATATGATGGTGATGCTGTTTTTGAATTGCCTCTTGTTGATAATGGAAATAACATGATGGAAGGGATGCAACTATCTAGAGATGCCCATTATTGAGAGCCGTATGCTATAACACATACACAACCCTAAGGGTTGTTAGAAGATCCTCTTGTATCATACATTTTCAATGCATTAACAAAGAATGCCCTTATTTTTTCCAAGTGGGAGAGAGAAATGAGACCCAATGGGTCAGAGACTTACATGGGAAATAGCTGCAAAAAGGAGGGGTGTTGTGTGTGCATTGCAAAGATTTTGCATCCAAGTTCAAAGTTTGCTTTGCAACTATTTACTATTGCATCCCTAAGGTCAAAGGCAAATTCTATACACAAGCTATTACACACTTGGCCATGCATGACCATCCATTGGCAAGTGCGCTAGCTTGAGAGAATTCCTTAAACTCAAAAGAATTGTTGTTGAGAAGGTCCAACAATTCCCATCAGTAGGTGGTCCAAGAAATGTGTTGCAAAGTGTCATGAAAGAAGTTATGCTATAGCATTGTTACTTGTAGGTAGTGATTAGGCTACCTATACGTCCAAAGTCAAGTGTTTCCTTCAATTGATCCTTTGAATGACAAGAGGAGGTATGCGAAGCATAGATTAGTTATTTGCATGTATTTCATTGAATAAAAATAATATTGGATGGATTTCTATAATATAATAAAATTGTGCTTTGCTTTATGACATCTTAGAGTTGGTCGGTGGATGCAAGAAGAACTGGCCACCCAAAGGCATGGCAATGATGATTACTCTAGAATTTTGAAGCTTACAAAGAAATCAATGTTTGAATACATACATAGTGTCTTGTTTCCATGCTAGCTAGATGAAAATAGAAAAAGTCAATGCCATGTCTTCAAGATGTCCACTATGGGACCTGCCCCTATGGTTGACTTGGTGAATAGAATACAGCTAGGAGGAAACTTGAAGCTCAAGGGCGGGGGCTCACTCATATTATGTAAGCGGAGCACATGGGTTCAAGAGAAGGAGCTTTTTAAATCTCCATTTTACACCTTTTTCACATTATATAGAAGGGTATGATATAAATAGGGTATTCATAGTTTGAATAGAAAAAGGGTGTGTTTTGTTCGTGTTAAATTTATGGAAGGCCTTTTACAATTAGGTTTTAGAAGCACATGATATATAGGGTTTATACATAGTGATCCCCCTAAGATTGAAAGAAGTTTTGGGTGTGTGTGGACCATTGCCATCGAATTAATGGATGGGAAACCATGGGTGCTCATGTTTATGACCTGAATGTTCATGTGCTTCTCACAATAGCCACATGTGATTTTAAAGTGGAGGACACAATGGTCGAGATTTCATTTTTGGAAATGGTCTATGCATTCATGGAGGGAAAGGATTTCAGAAACCAATGTTTAGAGGCTTTATGGTAGATGAAGGTTAGGCCAATTGGGGGCTATAAGGACAGTGTACAATGGTGGCCCTAACATTGTTGTTGTAGAGAAAGAAAGGTCTTATATTTTCCACTAGGAGCAAAATATGATACAACATCCTCGGTCCTACATAAAGCCTTCCTTTCAAGAGTACAATAAGAGGAAGTAAAATTCTTCCTCTCATGAGGTAGAAAATGAGGAATACAAGAGGCTAAAAATTTAGTGGACATTAGGACATGCAATAGATGACTAGATCCCTAGATGGCAAACATGGCTAGCTTGGTGGAATGTAAGAATACAACACTGGGAGAATTTATGGTGATGGTAATAATTATTTTTCAAGTGCAATTTCATCTTTTATATGATATGTGAAGTGCAAAGAAAAGTGAGTTGAAAGTTAAACTATTTGAAATGTCATGTAGGGATTGGATGATAGATATGGAATAGCCAGAACAAATCTTGCAGAATCAATACATGGGAGTTGGCTAGCTGCTACTGAGAACAAGAAAAAGAAAATTGGCTTATATGAAACATGTATCACAGACATGGAAACTTCTCTTCTACGATCATCAAGGTATAACTCATACTTGTCAGGGCAATACTGGTTCAAGGTCCTCGTTTAAGAGATCTTAAGAGATGCATTTATAAAGAACATAAGGAGCCATTAAAACCAAAAATTGTTGCAAGAGAGACTAAACTTATGGGTGGAAAAATGAAAAGAAAATCTCTTCATGGAGATGTGAAAACAATTCGTAGGAAAGAGGAACTTCCTCTAATACATTAGTTGGTGAGACCGATAGCCATCACCTAGAATATGTGTATTTGACACATAGAGTTGGAGAAAGCAATGCTGCAATTGTTAATAGCGAAGAAGTCTTTCCAAGAAAAGAGACTTGTGTACAAGAGGTTGAGGTCAATATAGTGAAATGGAAATACAAAGAACAAAGGTTAATAGCAACGTGAGGTGCAATGGGTTTTCGTAAGAAATAGGCAATAAATTCAACAAACTAATTACAAGTCAATCTTTGGACAAGTCAAAGGGTTGTGCAGCTCCATCTTTTAGTGGGAGGAGAAACACACGTGTGGGCATTAAAGAAGAAATTTTTTGGTTTTGTTCAGATGATGTATGCCATTCTTGGAGGCCAATAAAGAAAATAATTGGAATTCTAGGACCAGATCCTAGTCACTAGGGGCACTACATTAAGTGCAATAGAAGTGCATGCCCTAACTAAAGCAAGATTCATGTTGAAGGGAGTTGGGACCTCTAAAGAACATGGAGAAACATCAACAAAATTCCAAGAAATTGATGGAGATTCTCAAGATTTTGCGACACAATTGAGTAAGAAAAACCGAACACAAATTGCAGCAGTGGAACATATGGAAGTTGTGATACAAAAAGGGGAAGATTTTCATAATGCGGTAAAGGTGTGACCTACACAAACTTAGTACAAATAGCTCATCTTTGTGGGACAAGATTCACAATGTGGTGATAAGAATCTTTCCATCTTTCTCTTGTGAGTACTTTACCATTAGAATGGCACGAAGGGAAAGGTACATGGCTTGCAAGCATATATAACACTTATTTCATTAATTTTGGACTCATATATATGTCTACTTTTGGACTATTCCTTAAAATCCTTCCCAAATGAAAAGTTTACTTTATGAAAATGTCATTCGAGAATCAGAAGTTTACTTTCTAGCACTGTCATTTCCACATAATACATTTCAAAATATCTCTCTACAATGTTGCACTAATAATGCAAAAACTACTATTAAATCCTAAATTTGTATTTCTTGTTTATAAGAATCATATTCTTAAATTAAAAAATCCAAGTTATTAGTTTAAATCCATGAAAAACCATGCTATTAAGGATTCACAAAATTTATAAAATGTATACACAAAAGACCTGCAAGACTCTTTTTACTTTCAATGTAGAAAACTATAACACTCTTGAATATTCAAGAAATTAAAAGGTTTATATAGACATGAGACATGATGGAAGCCTCTTTTGTACTCCAAAAAATAGCAATAGCTATGCTTGCAATTTTACATTATCATAAGTTTTACAAGAAATATTGCTCTGGATGAGTCTTTGTACAAAGGATCTCTTGTGGCCTTTTCAATAATTTATTTTTACCTTTACAGTGAGTTTACTACAAATGGGTGATCCAAACATTTGCTTGTTTGAATGTCCTTTTCTATCGTCACAGAAATAAGCAATCCAAACATTTGCTTGTTTAGAATGTTCTTTTTGTCATCACTTGTCACTTGGGTGCCATCTTTATTCACTCTCATCTGACTACCACCACCACCTTCACTCTTTCTTGATATTTGAATGGTGTTATCATGGGCATTCTTCATTTGCACTATCTCCTTCTACTTCCTCTTGGGCGAGCATCTTTTATGAACTCTGTTAATGTGCGAAATAATTGGTTGTGGTAATTTTATTTTGTCTTCTACATCATACCCCATGCTTCTTTGTTTTCTTTGACCTTGATTTCCAAGATATTATGACTGTCTCTGTGGAAAGTCTTGAAATTGCATCATGGTTTGGGATCCATTCCTTTTTCAGACAACTACTATACAATGTATTGTTATCTTGGTTCTCCTTCCTACCCCTTGGCTCATACCATATCGCTCTAAATGTTGTAGCTCTCCCCTGGTCATCCATGCTCACGTCAACTACTGTCGCAACCCAAAACTTCACGTTCTCATGTTCATTATCCAATGCAATAAAACAATGGACGTCTATGTCTATTTGTGGCATAAACTCTCTCTTATTGGGTCCACAATATGGATGTGGGAGCAGGGATTCAAACTCATTTTCAAAGAGACCACATGCTGGGCACAAGTCGTTACCAACATTTGGCCAAAATAAAGGCCGTTCTACATTAATATCATCTTCTCGCATTTTTGCAAGGTCCTTTATCAATTGGTAGGTCTTGCTAATTACAACAATAGTGTGTTCCTTCCAAGAGGGCTTCCAATCAGGATATCTCCAGAGCATTTATATGTAATAAAAGCTTTTAAGCCTTCTATTTCACCTTTGGATTTCTCGCTAAATTCTTTTATAGGAGCCCATGTTGGATGCATTTCTTTGCTCGGGATTGAATTTAAGAGACAGTAAGGTTCTTTCCCATTTTGTATCAAGAGAATAGTGTTGCCACTACATCACTGGTTTTTCATCCTTTAAGAAAAAGCGAAAATAGTGTGGAGTGCTATGACCTATCAGGGCATCACCACCTTTTTGTATGAAAGGTAGAATAAAGCTCTTCCAATCATACATCCTCTCAACCATTGAGCATACTGTTCCTTCCTTATGGCCACCAACTTGCCTCCCACATTTTCTTATCAAGTCATCCATCGTTTCCATGTCCTTGTGTTTTAGTTCTCTTGAAACCATGCTAAATACCTGATCGATATCCTCATGTGTGTGCCGAACCAGCAAAAATCCAACTTCTATCTCATTTAAGATTCTATGAGCGATTAGCATTGAGCACAATGCAAAGAAGAGTACATTCTTATTCTCTCGTCCACAATTGTCTGCTTGTACTCTCAAAGTTGCTGGTAGGCGACCTTTTTCTGCATGTACATTGTGAATTGCCTTCATAACGGATGTTACAACTTGATTGCTATCATGTAGATGCAAGGAATCAATCCATATGTTTGCAAAAAACTTAAATCCATGCACTTACACTCCACATAGACGTGTCTTTAAAAAGTATTTTCCTTGTAGCTTAGGTGGAGTTTTAACGAATCGAGGTAATGTTGTTGTATTTTGATCCATACCATCTACAATAACACACATGTACTCATTTGGGTGAGAAATAGCTTGCTCCTTCCAAAATGCATATTTTATTCTAGAATGTTGAACAAGTCCATGATGAAATTCTCTCTTTTTTTTGTAAGCTTCTTTTTGTTCTGGAGATGTTGCACTCTCAATTGCTCGCTTTAGATCATCACAGTCATTGCACTTTGACATTTTTTGCCTCTTTGGGATTTTAACATGTCCAAAGCTTTTTTTCCAAAGAGTATACAAAGTATGAAAAGATGCCGGTGCATGCCCTCTTTGCCTCTGTGTTTCTCCAATAGAGTTAAATACTTCTTTTTTAGTCAAACCTATCGGAAGATGCATTTCTGATCGATGGGGTTGCGGTAAAGCATTTTCATAAATGTAATCTTTCAAAATTGTTGTTGCCACAACCATTGAGCCTCTTGTTTTGGGCCTTCCTGTGTTTCCATGAATTTTAAATTTAACTCCATACTTTCCTTTATTAGCCAAAATCCAATATGTGCCATGTGATAATCCTGAATCCTGTAATAATGCGCATTCACTTTTTCCATTTATAAGAGGCCTTATTTGTTATCCTGAACTTTGCCTTCTCTTATCATTTACAAGAAAGCAAGACAATCTCATGAGTAGGTATTCATTTCTTCTGCTCCCTTTCCTTTGCCAGACATGTTCTCTACAGCCCTTGATGTCATGTAAGTTAATGGATTGCATACATCTACGCTTACAACATGTAGATCGCATTGCTTTTAGCATAACATCTTCATTCATTACTCTTATTCCCTTTGGTTGCTTTTCTGGATCTGCTTGGACACGTTGTCGTTTCATGCATCTATATGTCCATTTTGGGACCTTCTGTACATTCTTATTTGGATTTGTGTAGTTCTCCTTGTAAGATTTATTTGTCACATTGTTTTCATGGGATGTTGCATCCTTGATCTTATCACTCTGACAGTCAAATACTAAATAGTCCTTTGTTGATGTCATCCTTGCTTTGATACATTCGTCAAACCATTTGTAACATTAACTGTTTCACAATCAAAGTCAAATACCAAATAGTCCTTTGTTGATCTTATCCCTACTTTTGATACAATTGTAGAACCACTTGTCTCACAGTGGCATTAGAGTGTCCAGAATGATCTTCAAACTCATCTACTTCTGAGAGAACATCACTCATTGATGCACTTTCTATGGATTTCATAACTCCATAGTTAGTGGCGATAGAGTGTCCAGAATGATCTTCAAACTCATCTATTCCTGAAAGAACATCATCATTGATGCACTTTCTATGGATTTCATAACTCCATAGTCTTGAAACTCCTCTACTCCAGAGAGAACATCACTCATTATATCATTGTGCATGATTTCCATAATTCCATAGTTACTTGGTTTGACTCCAAGAACTTCATCAATATCCATGAAGCCATCCATGCTTGAAAAGATATCACTTTTGACATCTTTGCCCAAGTTCTTAATGTGCATGAACTCATCCACCCCAGATAAGGCATCACTTGTGAAATCTTTTTCTTTCTCGGTACCAATGAACTCACCGACTCCTGATAAGATGTCAGTGCTATAGTTGAGTGCATTGGAATCATCCATCTCTGAAGGAATAGAGCTTGGTACATTGGCATATTCTTTCAATTCTTTGATGTTGTAGTATACATTATGTTTATAATTAAAAACCACATGCCGAGTCTTTCCAATATTTAAAAATTGCATGCTCCAGCTCAAATCCTTACCTACCTCATAGTAGGGACCATCCAATGAGATTGAGTTATCATCCATATGATCATCAGTAACTTTTTGAATTCTCATTTGCGCAAATGTCCAGTATTCCACTTATTCAAATCCCAAGACCATTCCTTCTGCTACATTCTTATTTGCAAATGATAACATTTGCAAAATATCTCCCACTCTAAAATCCAAAGATATGCACTTTGTATTCCTGATGACATGTGTTGGATAAGTCTCATCTCTGTCCCATGTAATAAATGCTTTGTTGGAAGTATTATAGGGCATAACATCTCCAAGGATTTCCATATCCCCACACTTATGCTTTAGCTCAACATGTGCACTAAGAATCCTTGATATGATAACCGCCACCTTATCTTCACCAAGTCTTCTAAAGTGACAAATAGAATTTGGATCACTTTCATGGATTGTAGCAAATGCAACTACTTCTCTTTTGCAACATAGAATCACCTCCATCCTCGGAATAAATTTTGTAGCCATCTCCTTTGTGAGTTTCCTTTGCAAACAAGCTGTAACAACCATTATAAAGAACATTAGTCTCTTCTCAATAATCTACTTTATTAATTAATTAGAAATCTAGATCTTGTTTAAAAAATTAATTAAACCCTAAACCCTAACCCCCAATCCCCAAGCCCTAAACCCTAAACCCTAAACCCTAAATCTTAAACCCTAACCCCTAATTTCTAAACCCTAAATCCTAATCCTAGCCCTCAAAGCCCTAAATTCTATACCCTTATCCCTAATTCCTAAACCCTAACCCCTAATTCCTAAACCTTAACCCTTAAACCCTAAGCCCTAAATCCTAAACCCTAATCCCTAAACCTAAATCCTAATCCGTAAACCCTAACCCTTAATCCCTAATCCCAAAACCCTAATCCCAAAACCCTAATTCCTAAATCCTAACCCTTAAACCCTAAACCCTAATACCTAAACCTAAATCCTAAACCCTTAAATCCTAATCCGTAAACCCTAACCCCTAACCCCTAATCTCAAAACTCTAAACCTAAACCCTAACCCCTAATTCCTAAACCCTCAATCCTAATCCTAGACCTGTAACCCTTAAACCCTAGACCCTTATCCCTAAATCCTAAACCCTAACCTCAAAACCCTAAACCTAAACCCTAACCCCTAATTCCTAAACCCTCAATCTTAATCCTAGACCTCTAACCCCTAAACCTTAAACCCTCAACCCTAAACCCTAACCTCTAAACCCTAATTTCCAAACCCTAACCCGTAAACCTCTAACCCCTAAATCTTAAACCTCTAAACCCTAAACCCTAATCCCTAAACCCTAAACCCTAATCCCTAAACTATAAATGTTAATCTTGACCCTCTAAACCCTAAACCCTAACCAAATAAAAATTAATCCCTAATCTCTAAACCCTAAATCATAACTCCCAAACCCTAAACCCTAAACCCTAACCCCTAAACCCTAAACCCTAATCCTTAAACCCCAACCCGTAAACCCTAAACCCTAACCCCCAAACCCTAAACCCTAAACCCTAACCCCCAAACCCTAAACCGAAACCACCAAGCCCTAAACCCTAACTGACAAACCCTAAACCCTAAAGCCTAACCCCTAAACCCTAAACCCAAACCACCAAACCCTAAACCATAAATCCTATGAGTGTTTTCAGTAATATCATTCATTTAAGTAATAGTTTTAATTAGGATTCATAAGTAGGAGTGGAATTGATAGTAGGAATGTGGGAATGGGAGTGGGAGGTGGGAGTGGGAGAAAGGGAGAGTGGGAGTGTGGAAGTGGGAGTGGGAGTAGGAGAGGGGAGGTGGGTGTGGGAGTTGGAGAGGGAGTGGATTTGGGAGAGGTGGGGGTGGGGGTGGGGGTGGGGGTGGGAGGATGGAGTGTGAATGAGAGAGGGAGTGGGAATAGGGGT